>NW_012117599.1:2632638-2661054 GCF_000951035.1 Colobus angolensis palliatus
TTGTTGTTGTTGCTGCTGTTGTTGTTTAGCTGTGCCCTGTCCCCAGAGGTGGAGTCTACAGAGACTCCAGTACCACCCTTTTACAGGCATAGCTCAGATATGCTAGTTCCATGCCAGACTACTGCAGTAAAGCAAATATTGCAGTAAACTGAGTCGCAGAGATGTGTTGGTTCCCAGTGCATATTAAAGTCGTATTTACACTGTACTGTAGTCTTAAGTGTACAGTAGCACTATGGCTCTAAAAAGCAATGTACAGACTTTAAAATGCTTTATTGCTAAAAAGTGCTGACACAGAGACATGAAGTGAGCATATGTTGCTGGAAAAATGGCACAGGAAGACTTGCTGGACATGGTTGCCACAAACCTTCAATATGTAAAAATTAAAAAACTACTGTATCTCTGAGGTGCAGTACAGTGCAGTGTGGTAAAATGATATATGCCTGTATTTTTCTTTGTAACTTCTGACTAGTACAGCAGAACTTTTGTATATGCTAGTTAGCCAATAAATGCTGTGCATTGTTAACATAAATTCTAAAATCCGGCCTAGAATTAATACTAATGTAAGTCACGTATTCATTACCAAGAAATTCATGAAACATAAATGGTGTATTTTGAAATTTCAGTAAGTAAGACTTTCAAAGGAATAGTTTCATTCATAATAAGCATTCTGCCATGAATACAGTAATTCTGGAGGCCACTGTGTTAGTCTGTTCTCAGCGCTGCTATAAAGAAGTATCTGAGACTGGGTATTTATAAAGGAAAGAGGTTTAATTGACTCAGTTCTGCATTGCTAGGGAGACCTCAGGAAACTTACAATCATGGCAGAAGGCAAAGGAGAAGCAGCCACCTTCCTCACAAGGTGGCAGGATGGAGTGAGTACAGGTGAGGGAAATGCCAAATGCTTATAAAACCATCGGATCTTGTGAGACTCACTGACTGTCACGAGAACAGCATGGGGGAAGTTACGTCCATCTGGCCCCACCCTTGACATACGGGAATTTCGGAGATTACTGTTCAAGATGAGATTTTGGGTTGGGGACACAGCCAAACCATATCAGCCACAGAAACCAAATCAACCTGGAGATGAGCACCTTTCATGTGAGTCTGTATCATAGTTCAAATTAAACAGAAAGGGATTCAGCGTAGTTTTGAGAACCTATGTTGTGTGAGGAACTAGGAAGAGAAATGACGGCATGTAGTGATGACCATCACATAGGTGCTGCTGAAGCCAGCATAAGGAGGTGGTTTGTGGAGATGGGGACTAGTTGACTCCTGGCCCCAGGAATTGCAAGTGCAGAGGCATGGAGGTGTGGAACGGCACGCTAGGTCTGGGAGCACAGGGTGACACCGAGTGACTGGGGAAGAGATGTGACTGCAGAAATTGGCCTTAATGCCATTCAGGAAAAAAATTGGACTTTATCTCATAGACTGCATGTTTGGGTTGGGGGCAGAAGGAAGTGGGGAGGTTTGAGGCTTTGAAGTAAGGAAATAATGTCAAACTCACACTTTAGGAAAAATCTTTTCCATGGCAGTGGAGGAGGCAAAAGTTGGAGTAGTGAGTGGGCAAGGCTGGATACACTTGCAGAGGTCTGCGTAGGAGTAGAGGAGGCCCAGATAGTATGGTGGTGATGGGAATAGAGAGGAGAGATGGATTCGAGAGCTTCCTGAGATAACAAGGTATGAGGGAGGATCAGGAAGGGGGAGTAGGTGGGAGGCTCCTTTGGGATGGCCTGCAAGGTTTGGCCTTGGAGGACTGAGGAAGCAGCAGGTGCAGATAAAGCAGCCCTTGATGGTCTGTTGAGTTCAGGGAACTTGGTGAAGAGTGGAAAAGGTCAGTAGACACTGAGGTTGATGACTCTAGACCTAGAGGCAAGAGTCTGGGCCATGATGAACCTCTGGCGTTAATACGGAGCTGGGAGGTGAAAACCACAGTGCCTTGGAGTGCTCTCAGAAGGCACATCTGTCTTCTAGAGGAAAGACTCTCACTGAGGCCAGAAGCTTGGAAAGTGCCCATTTGGGATAAGCAGGGGAATCGGGGCAGCAGAGTACGTCTACTTTCATAAAGGGTACTCTTGGGGAGTGAGCTACATATTGATTCCATACAATTTGAATGGCACACATTCTTGGCTAAAAAGAAAACTGTCTTGGTAAGCTCTAGTTTGTTCAGAATTGTTTTGGCATTTTCAGATAACTAAATGCAGGAACTGTTACCATTAGTATTGTACCATGTTTTTCATCTGTTTATTTTCCATTTTTATCCCCCGTGTCAGAATAGTATATTCTTAATTATATCCTTGAGATGAAATGAAGTAATACATTAAAAAGTACACTGAAGATCTACTTTTCTGTTACTTGGATATTTTACTTTTTATTCATCATTGAACCAAAAAACTAGTAGGCCATGTTGTAGAACAGTGACATACGCTTGAATAATTGTTCTTACGGCTGGATGTGTCACTCTTCCTAACTGCTTCTTACTATTTCATCCTCCTCTTAATAGGGGTCTTGGGCCTTGGGCCTGTTCATCATCCACATTTTTTTGGTGACATGATTCAGGCCCGTGGCTTTAAATATTAATATCATCTACACACTGATGAGTTTATATCTCCAGTTTGGACTTGTCCTCTAAACTCTAGACGTTGTATACAACTTCTTACTCCATACTAGTTGCCATCTTCAGCGTAACAGGTCCAAATTCAAACTTCCGCACACTCCTTCCCACCTCAAAACCACTCTTCCCACAGCCAGCCCCACCTCAATTAAAGGTGGCTCCATCTTCCATTTGTTCAAGGCAGAAATCTCTGTCATCCTTGAGTCTTTTTTTTCTCATACTGCACATCCAATAATGTTGGGGGCTCTACCTTCCGAGTATCATGTGTGCCACATCTTAGCACCTCCACTGCCACCAGTCCCTCTGCTCATCTCTTCCTTGCAGTAGCCTTCTAACTGGCCTCTGCTTCCAGTGTTGTCTCTCGAGTCTGTTCTCAGATCAGCCACCAGGGAGGCTCTGTCAAGGCATTTAAGTCAAATAAGTCTTCTCATTTCACCAGGAATAAAAGCCAGAGATTGTAAAACGGCCACAGTCTCCATGAAACATGGAGTCAAACATGGATCATGTATGACTTGATGTTGGACCCAACCCTGTTTCTTCTCTGACTTCATTTCTTGCTCCTTTTCTTTCAGCACATTGGTCTTTTTACCATTCCTCAGACCTGCCAGGCACCATCACTGTCCTTGGGTCTTTACCCAAATGTTACTCTATAACCCTCGTATGTAAAACTGCATCTCAAGTTTGTATTCTCCACATTTCTCTACTGCTTTCTCTCTTTCCATAGTACCATCTAACATATTTATATCATGGTCAGTCTTCCTTCCTAGGTAGAAGGTAGGGATTTTTGTCTGTTTTGTTTACTGGTATATCTCCAGAATTTAGAATGTCTGCCACATAGTAAGTAGTCAGTAAACATTTACAGAATTAATTTTATTATGAAAGAAATTTTAATTTTGCTCTTAGGTTCATCTCTAACAAGTATTTAGTGAAACGACAGAGCAGAGACTATGATGTGGAATGGGGCTATGCTTTTGATGTGCATCTCAATGCTTTTTATCCACTCCTGGTCATTTTGCATTTTATCCAGCTTTTTTTCATCAACCGTAAGTAGCAGTTACTTAGAATATTATCCAAGTCTTCACTGCATGCATTGGTAAAGGGACTTATGGTCTGCATCTCTTCTGGCAGATGTTATCCTGACAGACACATTTATTGGATATTTAGTTGGAAATACCTTATGGTTGGTTGCAGTTGGCTATTATATCTATGTAACTTTCCTGGGATACAGTGGTAAGTAATTTTTTAAAATGTTTTTGGGTGAGAACATAGGAAGAGGGGGAAAGTTTTAACAGTAATACTAATAGCTTGCTTTTATGGAACACTCACAGGCACTGTCCTAAATATTTTATGTGCATTATCTCCTTTAATTTTCATAATTACACAGGTTTACTTGTTTCTGGTTTTCAAATGAGAAAACTGAGGCACAGAGGTTCAGCAGCTTACCCATGGTCATGCAGCTAGAAAATGGCCTCGCTGGTATATAACAGATTTTAAACTTTCAAGGAACCATGTTAAACCATACTGGTTCTCTCCAAATGACTTGCAGGAATCTAAGACCATTCGCTCCTCCTTTTCTCCCATGCTTTCAGGTTGTGGGTTACCAGCAGGAGGGTAGAGCGAAGAAAGGTGGGACCCAGAATCTTGTTACACAGGTCTATGAACGGAAGTTCTCTAAAGCCTTTGGAATCACACTTCCTGCCCCCTTTTTGTTCTCATGATTACCGTGTGGTTCTGTAGACGATCACAGATCGGGCCCAGCATTTACTGTCCTCAGGACATGTTTGCAGATTTACTCTTAAATCCTGTTGTCAGTTCATTTTTCTTAATATGAATGAGGAACATACATTATTTTTCATTTATGTTAAGAAATGATCTCCATTAAGTAAAGCCAAATAAAATCTAGAGACTGCACTGTATGTTGTTTCTTAGCACTTCCTTTCCTGTTACTGTGGGTGGTTAGGGCCTGACTGTAAATAGAGGTGGCTCTGACTGTGCCTGGCTCCGGAGTTGTTCCCAGCCCCATTCTCTCCGCCTCCGCTGGTTGGCCAGGGAACACTAACCCCTTCATTGTAACGTTTTGTTTGGGGAGTGCTTGCTCTAGTCCAGGGGAGATGTTTGTGCCATTTGTCATGAATTTTGAAAGTGTTTTGTGATGAGAACACTGCAGCACTGGGGTTTCTCTAAGTGGTTATTTGAACACTCCTCGTAACTCCTATACCACTTAGAATAGTTGGAGCACAGCTCAGTTTCTGTTTAAGACCTTCCTGTATGAGAAATACTCAGGTCAAGATGCATGGGGTAGGGTCCCGCCAACTAACCAGTGACCAAGAAACATCAGGATTTGGAGCCCGATTTTATATTTCAGAGTTTCAGTTCTTCTCTGAAGCCTGGGCCACTAGTTGAGCTCACACCCTCTTAAAGTGGGGGTATAATGCTTTACACTGGAAAATCTCAAATAGCTAAAAGATATTTTCCTGTAACATCATCCATCTCTGTACTTTAAGTTGGACTCCTAGAGGCTTCTGAGGCAGTCACACGTTTAAATTCACCACTGTTTACATGAATATTTGTGATATTTCTACCTCACTGTTAACCTCTCTTGGTCCAGTGTATGTCCCACTCAGTCTCTGTGCTGAAATAATTCCTCTCCTCGGTTTCTTCCCAGCCCTCGACAAGAAGGAAACAGCACAGAGGGGTTGGGAGGAGGAGTCTAGTTCTGGGTGTAAATAGCATAATCTTACTGATTCAAAAGATGCATTCCCTTCCACCCCACATGTTGAAGTAAGCTGTCTTTCAAAATGTTCATTTATTAGTCATATATATATATTTTTAAAAAATCAGTTTGGATTCCTTTCTTTTCCAGCATTGCCATTTTTGAAAAATACAGTAATTCTTCTGTATCCATTTGCACCTCTGATTCTGCTCTACGGGCTGTCCCTGGCACTGGGATGGAACTTCACCCATACTCTGTGTTCTTTCTATAAGTACAGAGTGAAATAAAAAAAAGTGAGAATATTCAATTATAACTGTGTCAACAGTATTGTGATCATTTCTTGTAAAACTTGTAAATAAACTATCTTTGTAGATATCTTAAAGGTGTAAAGTTTGCAAATTTGAAGAAATATATATTAACTCTGTGGTCAGGTACATTCCTTAAAACTAATTAAATGTACATTTCTATAATAAATATTTTTTAAACTAAAGCATGTGTGTTCACTCTAATATTTGCAAACCTAAGAGCTACATGTAAAATGCTAAGGGCATGGGGAAAACATGTAAAACAATATGAATTAAGTATTTTTGAAAGAGTATCTAGTTGGAGAACAAGGGAATAATCATCCAGCCCCATCTCTCTCCTGTTGACAAAAATGCATAATCTCCATTTCTAATGAGCTGTATTTTGAATATTTACATAAGCCACATGATCCCTTCTAACCTTCAGAATCCTCTTTAACCTGTAATACCCCTCAAACGAGGGTCACTGTACTTCAGGCCCTAAGCATCATTAGTAGCATTTTCTACATTAAAAACTTAATAGCCCCTAAATATTTTAGCTCAAAGAGGCCCAGGTAGCTACTCTTATTTTAGGAACTGTATAGTGCATATAATAAAGTGAACATCAGCATAATACCCGTCATCACTGTCTTCACAGTAAGGCTTTTTTTTCCCCCTTTCTTCAAAGACTTTACAAAACCCAAATAAAGGACCCACTCCTTTTTCTAACTGAAAATGGATAACTAGTATGTATCAGTGTTAAACAAAATTAATAATAAAATACGACTCATTAAGTTTTTTAATAATAAAATACGACTCATTAAGTTTTACCTGTTCTTATTAGAAGGAATCTTGAATTCAACATGGCTTTTTAAACTTCTTTATTTCAAATACGCATGAACGGTCGTGGCACAGAAAAACAGTGATGAAAGGCACAATCAACAGGACCAGTTATCAGGTTTTCAATTATAGCAGCAAATCTGAAAATAAATAATCTTCCTTTAAAAATCCAACAAGTACCTAAAATATTACTAGAGATACGAATCATTCAGCCTATGAAGACATTTTAAGGAAAATATATACATTTAAGGAGAAAAAAAAAAAATCTGGTACAACCTGGCAACGAGATTCCTCAGGCAGCTTCTCTAAGGGATGCTTCCAGAAACATCACCTAATGCAAAGACAACCTTTCCAAAGTGTTCTGAATGGGACACTTCAGTTTTGGACACTTCAGTTTTTTCATTCCATAAATGAAACAGTTATACTATGCTGATTTCTAAATCTTTCTTAGAAAACATTACTGCCTACACTGAAATGAAAAGTATCAAATCTACTGGCAGTGCATCTTACAGTACTGTCGATAGCAGCCATTTTTAAGGCTCAGAGAATATGTCTTCAAAAGATATTTTCACCAAATTTGAGCAAACACTGAGCATTTCAAATAAATAATGGAATGCTAATCAAGCAAAAGTACCAAACCCTTGGTTCCAGTTTGCTAATTACTAATACAATGAAACAACTAGGAGCAAGTGACACATGACATAGCCTCCCTAAAGTCCAAGAGTATTAAAATATGCCCCACAACAAAAACAATCTTCATTTTAGAACAATGTTAGCACCACAATTTTTTTTTTTTTTGTACAATTTTTACTGCAACGTTAACAGTGGGAATGATACTTCGCGCAAAGTGCTTTCCCATCAACGCTCAGTTTACTTTCTTGAATAAGGTCTTCTAAATTCTCAGCTCAGACGCACTCTGGAGTGCCAGCTCGCTCACTCCCGTCTGTTCCTTTGAAAAGGATCTAGTTAGTGCCCAAACTGGTGAAGGAGTGCAGCAAAGAAGAAAAGAGGAGATAAAAAAGAGGTGATAAAAAAAAGAGGAACAAAAAAATCCTCAGTTTGGTTGGGTCTTTAAAAAATACCTTTTTAGCACTGTATGATCACATGCACTAAAGAAAGTCAGCTAACTAGTTATCATAGCATATAAGATCAATAATTTAAAATGCACAACTACCAAAGTCAAACAAAATTTTACACACTATAAATATTGCAACATAGCTTGGAAAAGTTCCTTTTCTATAAAGGGATTGGATTGGATAAAGTTCCCTTAAAACATTAAGGTATGATTATGACTCACATTTCTTAACTTTTGACAGTCTTAACCTTTCATTTTCTTTCTTTTAGTTCTACTTGTCTTGTATCAAGGCCATGGCAATACAGTAAAAATAAGCACAAAAATTAATGGACAAAATAAAACTTCATTCGCAATTAATGGCTTGGAAGCAGAGAGGTATTTGCAAAACATTCTCAAACGGCAAACATTTGGCTGGCCCGTACAGGGTTTGATCTGTTCTAGATGATAGAAAGAGAAACTAAGTTTTGGTTAAAAAAAATTAAGTCCCTCGATAAACAGTAGATTATCTGATCTCTACAAGGCAAAGGTTGTTTTTGCTCTTAATGTTATATCTAAAATACCACTGTTAATCATTCTTGAATTTGCTTCTGACAGGCTCGGAGCAGTCTAAATCAGCATAAAGTAACACCTCTTCTAGAAATAAAAAAGATCCATTGTACTGTTTTCAGTTCTATTCCCGTAGTCTCGTTCTAGCAGTTCCTTTACAAAGCGCTACCCAGTAAGACGCTGCAACTGTGCCAACAAACATCCAACGAAGACGAACTGAGATCTCTGGCAGAGAACATCCCCAACGAGGTCCAGGTACATGACTTGCTACTGACGACTTTACTCATGCCTTTACCAAGAAAGATCCAGCGTACTACAGGGAATCAAGTACGAAGAGTTCCTCTTTACCTCTTTTAAAATACTGTATTCATGTCCTATTCCGACATGACAAATTTGCCACAAATTTAGCAGCTTAAAACACCACTGAGTCATTATCTGATAGTTCTGTAGGTCAGAAGTCCAAGCAGGCTTAACCGAGTTCTCGGCTTAGGGTCTCACAAGGCTGGACTCAAAGTGTTGCCCAGGCTGGGTCTTACCTGGAGACTGGAGATGAGTGCCTTTCCAAGCCCATCAATGAGCTGAATTCAGTTCCCGTGGCTGTAGGACTGCAGTTCCCAGCTCCTTGGCTGTTAGCCAAGGCCTCTCTCAACTCCTTAAAGCCACGTGCATTCTTTCTCATGCAGCCCCCCTACCTTAAAACAGCAATGGTGCCTGGGGTCCTTCTGCTTTGTCTCTGACTTCTGCTACCAGCCCGAGGAAACTCTGCTTCTAAAGGAGTCACGAGATTTGATTAGCCACCCCCAGACAGTCTTCCTTTTGCTACACAACATGATATAATTACGGATCAAACAGGTTCCACCCATGCTCAGAGGGGGAGGATATTATACAAGGTTATTGGCAGGGGTGTCAGTAGGGGTCATTCTTAGAAATTTGCGTACCACAAATATACACTGCTGTTCACTAGAACAATCTCCAAATGTGCTGTTTTCACATAACCAATCTTTTCTTTGAGGGACAGCACTGTTGGGAGACAACCTCTTTTTCATTATGATGATAGATTTTTTAAAGGCCTTCATAATTTTGCTGATAGTTTTAAAAATAACACCTTCTAATTATTTACTAGTGCAACCACTGATTTGAGAAGCTATACACTTTGTTCAAAGGTATTCAACCATCTCCAATGCTTGAATAAATACACACATACATATCTACAGCCTATGTGCTAAATAATCCTTTGTGTTAACTTTTTCCAAAGCTTTTCAATCACATTGTTCTGACTACACAGTATGGTACACAGTATGGTACAGTGCATGATGTGGAGAATGCATGAGACTAAGATAAAGAACTTAAGAAATCTTACATCTTAGAATTCTAGAAATGGGTCCTCGGCTTTCTCTTCTCACCCAAAATACTCATCATTTGCGTTATGTTCTATTCCCATGTCTGCTTTTAACCTCATAAGGAGAATGTATTAATTGTGGTTTCTAAACTGTTCATAATGAGCACTCTGGACACAGTACTGGTCAACAGAGCTCTCTGCGGCGACGGAAGAGTTCTGCATCCGTGGTGGCCAGTAGCCCCACATGGCCACTGAGTACTTGGAATGTCACTAGTGCGTGCGATGGCAGAACCGGGTAAAAAAAAAATTATTTCAACAGCGCCCATGTGTCTACTGGCTGTATGTGTTTTTTTAAACTAGTCCCAACCTTTGACACTTTTTCCATTTCCTATTTTGGTAAAATGGTTCAGTGCCCTCTCAAGGCAGAGTATTTACCTTCTTCCAGTTCCAGGGTCTCTTCCCCTCCCTTAATCTTCTGCCCTCACACTGCTCTTAAGGGCGACCACTACAATTTCTTGCTGGGGAAAGGATGGCTGCTTCTACTAGTTGAGTGCAGAACTGGGCAGGACGGAGGGAGTAACTAACAGTGAGAGGCCCTGAGCACCCATCACAGGAGAGGACAGATGAGCAGTATGAGCTGCAGGCTCGCCTCAGGAACCTGAAATCTGGTGAGACAGACAACACACACCATACACACAAACTTATCCACAAACAGTCCAAAACTAGACAACTAATTGTGTATGCAAGAGTATGGCAACAACATCAGGGAGAGGGAGTTAAGAAAGAGAAAGCAGGCTGGGCATGGTGGCATACACCTATAATCCCAGCACTTTGGGAGGCTGAAGCAGGAGGATCGCTTGAGACCAGAGGTCGAGGCTGCAGTGAGCTGTGAGAGCACCACTGCACTCCAGCCTGGGCAACAAAGCGAGACCCTGACTCAAAAATAATACAAAATAATAAAAAAATAAAAAGAGAGAGAGAAGGAGGAGGGCAGCTGGAAAAACTGGTCCCACATCCAGATGCTGACTGGCCACCTGCCTTGTGCCTGGCCCACCCTAGGCACTGGTGGATTCATGGGGAGGGAAGTAAAAGAAAGTCCAGGAATGATAGGAAAGATTTGACTAAAAGAAGTCTTGGGAACAAAAATGAGTTTCTTAGGAACAGGTAGGCTGATGCTGGGAGGGGAAACTGCATGAAAACAGGAAAAAGCGAGCCAGGCAGACTCTTTAAAGAAGTTGTAACAGATCACACCAGGTGCTGCACTAATGTTCTCCTCCCTAGATTTCCAGAGCATGGACTTCCTTCATGAAACCAGAGTTGGCAACTGAGGAACCAGAGATCCAAGGGGACTCCTAAGCCCACCTGCATAGAATTTTACCTCTGGTTACTCAGTTATTTTTGCGGTCATTTAGTATGCCAAGCTGGTGGCAAAATTTTATGATGAAAGGTTATTCCTGTTTTTGAATGAAATTTGCTTGTGGGCACTGGGCCAAGGAAATTTGAGAAGAAAAAAATTCAAGAAAGTGAAAAGTAAATTTAAAACATCCTAATAAAAAAATTTCAACTGGCCTTTAACTGACATAAAAATCATTTTTGGCAACGTGATTGACTTTTCGATCAAGAAAAGTGGCTAAAAATTGTAACAACATGGAGTGATGGAAATAATTATACTGTATCAGTGTTTCCAAACGTTTGCACTTCCTAACGCTGCACAGGAAATGAAGCTATATGATGCTGTTGGTTCAGCACTTGGGTAACTAGATGAAGCTCCTCCAGGATAGAGGCAGCCAGCTGGAGCCTTGCCTCAGCGCTAGGCCCCAGCCGGCGGCCACTCTGAAAGCTCAGCAGAATCCATCTCTGCCCATCTGCAACCAACCTGCAACCCACTTGTGGCATCCCAGTGTGTCCAGGAGACTGGCTGGGAACTGATGTTGATCATTCATCTTTTTTTTTTTTTGAAATGGAGTCTTGCTCCGTTGCCCAGGCTGGAGTGCAGTGGCGCGATCTCTACTCACTGCCAGCTCCATCTCCCGCGTTCGCGCCATTCTCCTGCCTCAGCCTCCTGAGTAGGTGGGACTACAGGCGCCCGCCACCACGCCCGGCTAATTTTTTGTATTTTTAGTAGAGACGGGGTTTCACCGCGTTAGCCAGGATGGTCTCCATCTCCTGACCTCGTGATCCACCCCCCTCAGCCTCCCAAAGTGCTGGGATTACAGGCGTGAGCCACCACGCCTGGCCAACAATTCATCATTTTTTAAAACTACTTTTATAAAGATCACTGATTGCTGAGACTGGTAATATTCTTTGTTTATAGCAGTAATATAATTTGGAATTGCAGGTTTAAGAGTAATAAATACACTCTCCTGGACACGGGACTCACTTATCAGTTCATACTACAATAAAATCATTTTGGAAAATATACTACTACTAATATATTTCGCCAAAAAACAATATTACAATTTTTCTTTAAAATTATACCAAGTATGACTCATACAATAGCAACACCTAGAAAACATTTGTCAGAGCTCATAAAATGAGTGCAGATATAAAAGAATCAACAGGAGAGGAGATAATGCACCTAATTCATGGATTAAAGACAAAGATTAAAAAGGAAAGAAGAGTTTGTCATTTTACTTATCAGAGGAAATATAATAAGTCTACAATAATCTGGGTTGAATGCATCACACTTACACATTGAAAATTTATCTGACTGACTTTCTGTGGCTATACACCATACACAGTATAGTAAAGTAACCCTCAGGAAGGACATTAGTCTTTAAAATCTTGGCTTTAAGGAATGACAAATGTCTTTGAAAATATTTTGTTCAGTCACTGTGATTATAAAAGTACTTCAGTTAAGAAATCCATCTATAATCAATCTTAAATGGCAGTGCATTTGAAAAATGGCATTGATTTGTAATGTTTGCATTTCCAAAGAAAAATATAGAAAGAACTTAAAAAAGCAAGGTAACTGGTTTTCAAAAAAAGTATCGATTCAAAAATCTACTGCACAAAAATATGTACTTCTTAAGTGTTTCTAATAAATTAATTCCATAACATTTTTATGTATATTTATATATAATCCCTGATAATCTATAAAAGAGGGTCTATAATAGTAAAATAAGTGAACCTCAAAAGTACCCCCTTCATAAAATGTATGCAACATTAGTTTTTCTCAAATTTAAGGAATGTAACAATATGTACAACTCTTATGTATTAGTATAATACCAAAATAGTACAAGTCATATTAACAGGCTGTCATAATTGAAAAATGTTTGAGTCAAGCTAAAATCAGAGGACAGCTTAGTTTCAAACGAATACAGTTATTATGGGAGATTCACTTTCCAAGTGGAAATGACAATTGTCTTATCTACAGTAGATTTCACAAGAGGTAGTGTTCAAGTAGAAATAAAAAAAAAAGATACATGCTTGACTATCTTTAATTAACAAATTCACAGGAAAAAATGTGTTGGTTTCTCAGCAGATGATCAGTTGGTGGCTTTTTTAATATGAATCTGAAATACAAAATCATAAAAGGTATGATAAAGCTGTTAATTCTCAATTCCAAAAAAGCCTTAAATACAAAATAAAAACATAATAAAAATGTAGTTTCTAAGCTGTTTCACTGATTTGATGTATGCTTACCTCATTAAGAATGGCCCAAACAGCAGAATTCTGAATAACTGAAAGTCGAAAGGCTGAAATGGGATTGAGACTTGGATCTACCATTCCTTCTGCAACACCATTCTCAAATTTTCCTTCAAAATAAAAATCAATACTTGTTGGATACGCTGAGATAAGCAAACATAAAATATCACTGAGTAAAGGCAGGAAAGGAATACACCAAAATATTTCTAGTCGACATCTTTTGACAGGGCATGGGTAATTTCTTTCCGCCTTCTTTCTACTTTTGTTCAGCTTTTATAGTTTTCATGAAGAAGTGCATATTTAAAAACTTCACAGGCAATTTACTTAATTAGGCAGAGCTATACTTTTTCTCACTACAAATTAAAAAACAAAAAGATATTTGTTCTTACATCAACAATGTTTTAACCTATAGGTTTTTTGTAAATTGTGATTTACCTAAATCTTACCAAAATATAATCTGTATCATTACGCACTCTGACTGCTTTGAATGTTAAGTCAATAACAAATTTTGATTTGTGAATTAAATATGCACACAGTTGTTCACCTTGAGCAGGGACTCAATACAAGTGTATTCTTTCCAAAGGCACATTTAGAAGGAATTAAGAAATAACACCTCCTCTACACAGTTCAATATAAAACTCCATTATAATGATAAGCTAAAATAGGCTCTCCTATAAAAATAAGGACCAAGAACCAGACAAGGTAACGTACTCTGTACCACCTTTCTTTCTATAAGGAATAATATCCATCTTAAAACGAAACCAAAAAATGTTGTCAGAAAAGTGACAAGAAAATGGTTCATCGTGGGCCAAATTCCTTTAAGCCAAGGGTTGGTAAACTTTTTCTATAAAGGACAGTCCTTGTGGGCCAAGAGGAAGTTTGGGATTACTATGTAGGGTAATATATACAGGAAGAGAGAAAACAAATTTTCACAAATCTGAGGTGGAAATTCAATATATAATGATAACTGAATACAACATATAGTTTTTGGTAATCTAGGTATACCAAGGAGAAGAACATAATTCCTTTCGGGAGTATAACATTTCACTGAATTGGGGTTCAAAGTTAATGTTCCCTATAATCAAAACTGACTGCAAATGTTCCCTTGTTATTGCTGATTTATGATGATATTTTATATACCTCTTTGAAACATTCTTTCACACAGCCTAGGTGCTGCCTAATACTGTTATCAATCCACAAACACGATTTTACTGGGGCACATGCATCCCTTGGGAGGCATTTACGGAATTCGATTCGATTTTCCTTTTGGTATATTATTAGCCTTCTGGTGTATTCTTACACTGCAGATGAATCATTTCCAATTGAGATTTAGGTGAAGTTCCTCAATTAAATGGATTTTGAGATATGGAAATTTCTCTTTCATTTGTATTGAGGTCCAAAACCACTGCTGGGACTATAGCTGGAGCTTGGAAAGGGCGTCTGCTGTAAATTTGTGTGGGATGGAGATCTTGCTTCCTGTTTTAACTTTTGACAGCATGAGAAATGTATAAAGAGCTTGATGGTACTTCAAGTCCAATGTTAACTGTCATTAAAATGATTTGACTGCAATGTAAGTTTTGCATATAAGCACCATTTTGTCTTGTAATTTTAGGTTGAATTAATCAAGAACAATATTAAATGTGCAGCAAAAACTAATTTTCTTTTTTTTCTTTGAGATAGAGTCTCACTCTGTCACCCAAGCTGGAGTGTGATGGCGCAATCTCAGCTCACTGCAACCTCCACTTCCCAGGTTCAAGTGATCCTCCCACCTCAGCCTCCCGAGAAGCTGGGATTACAGGCGTGTGCCACCACACCTGGCTAATTTTTGTATCTTTATTAGCGATGGGGTTTCACCATGCTGGCCAGGCTGGTCTTGGACCTGTGACCTCAAGTGATCCACCTGCCTCGGCCTCCCAAAGTGTTGGGATCACAAGCGTTAGCCACCATGCCCAGTCTAGCAAAAATGAATTTTCAAAGTGATAATAGTTGTTGAGGGAAGTTCTCATTTGGGAAAATTTCAATCTTGGTCCCGAACTCAAAAAAACTGCAGTAAATCTTTACCACTGCTAAGCCACTGAACTGCTGTGTGGCAGGGCAAGTCAGGATATTCAGTTCCTATTTCTGACAAAAATTCACAGCATCTGTGATGGCTAAGTCCATGAGAGTGAATAAGGTTCACTGTTGACACTTTGGTTCAATGACATATGACACATTCACATCTTTTCTGCAAAGTACCTGGCTGATGAATAATAAAATAAATAACCATAGGCTTTAAATACCTTGTATTTTCTCAAGCTTTATAAATTAATGCAACTAAGCCATCTTCTCCAGACACACACACACACACACACATATATATATATATATATATATATTTTTAACCACCATTTGTTGTAGCACATCTTATCAGATTCTACTTCAGGTTTTACTGAATTTGTGTTTTCTCAGCCTGTGTGAAAATACTCTTCTCTGTAGTTGTTCCAAACTGACTATTTACAGGGGCCAACTCTTCAGTCTCTTCAACCTTGGCATTGATTCCAAGTAACAATTGAGCAGTACCAGTGACAAGTCCATCAACTCCTCAGGAGCCAAGAAAAACACTCAAAATAATCTGCTTTGCTTTTTGTCTACTGATATTGCTCCCAATGTCCTTAAGTCTTCAAGCAATTGTTATTGCTGAAAGCCTCCTATCCTTAAATAAGTTTACTTTCTCAGTTGCTGCTACTAAACATGATTTAATTAACTCATGATTGGTAAGTAGTTTTTCTTGCTTAGCTAAAAAATGAGCCACTTGAAATATCACTTTGGGAACAGCCTCATTTGTATTTTTAGTGAAGAAATGCTGCTGTGATGACATATTCCATTCTAAACTTTCTAACTTTTCTGACCACTGCTTTCCTGTGAGTTGGGAATATCGTTGTATTTAGCCTAATAACATACAGCTCTCATGTAACTGCATAATAACTACAATGACTTGCCAACAATTTTGTAAAATAACCCACATTCCACTGTGTTAAAAGCCACAATGCTCAAAATCTACTTTTCTTGCTTTGAGAATGGATAAGTACTTGTAATTTTTTTAAGTCACAGTGCCATGATATGTGTGGCTCTCAAAATACTGTCCAATTATAAACGCATCATTGTGATTTGCAGTACTCTAAGCAGCAGTGTGAAGCCAGGAGAGCATGACCTCGATCTCTACTGCACCTACTCACTCATCTCTGCTGTTGGAGAGCAGAAGCACACACACACTACATTAGAAAATGAGCATGGCTGTCTTCCAGAATAACTTTACCAACACAGAAATTTGAATTTTATATAATTTTCACATATCACAATGTATTCTTTTTACTTTTTCAACCATTTAAAAATAAAAAAAGACTTAAAAAATGTTTTTAGATCACAGAGTATTCAAAAACAGGTGGAGGGCCAGATGTGCCCCACAGGCCGTAGTTTGCTGATCGCATGCTGTCACATTATGCAATCCATCGTCCAGTCTCACAGCAGAGTAATTAGATTAATGATAAGATAAGGTACATTGATTGAAAAACCACAGCAGAGCAGGCTTGTACTAATTTATATTGTAAATGTTGAACCTATGAGCTTCCAAAGTAATGCTTTTATTCAAAAATAATTAATAAACTTATTTCATAGAAGTCTGTCCATACTTGGTGCTGGACTGGGGTAGCAGGTAGGTGCTACCAAAAATTATTATTGAATATTGAATTGGACAGGGGATTCAGAGCTTAAAAATATTGCAAAACTTGGAACATTTTAACCAATGCGACACTGAATACTGTCACCTGATGAGTTCATTTAATTAGAAAAATGATTACCAAATGATAACTAGCTTCATCAAAATACTCTCACCCAGCAATCTGTCATCTCCCATGTATAAGAACAGTATATACACTGCAGTAAAAGATTGCAAACAACCTAGGTATCCATCACTAGGAGCCTGGCCAAATAAATTACAATATGCTGATACAAAGGAATTCTAGGCAGCCAATTAAATGACTGAAGAAAAAATAAAAAGAATAAGCCAGGCACAGTTGCTTACACCTGTAATCCCGGCACTTTGGGAGGCTGAGGCAGGTGGATTATCTGAGGTCAGGAGTTCGAGACCAGCCTGGCCAACACGGTGAAACCCCATCCCTACTAAAAATACAAAAATTAAGCCAGGCATGGTGGCTTGCGCCTGTAATCCCAGCTACTCGGGAGGCTGAGGTGGAGAGAAATGCTTGAACCCGGGAGGCAGAGGATGCAGTCAGCCAAGATTGTGCCACTGCACTCCATCCTGGGCGACAGAGCAAGACTCCATATCTAAATAAATAAATAAATAATGAAGAAACAGTTGAAGATAATGCAGTTGAAGATTTGCTTCTCTTCCTAAGTCTATATTGTGGAGAAACTCTCATACATGTGCATAAGTGTTCAAAGCAGCCGTATTTATTACAGCAAAAACATGGACACAAACTTTATGACCAAACAGAGAACAGATTGTGCTCTCCACAGAATCCACCCATACAGGAGTGAAAAAGAATGAGTCGTAAACCCACACACCCACATGGATGAATCTCACAATTGTGAGGGGGAAGAAACCAAATTGTAGACTACAGAAAGATATTTATATTGAATGTGAAAACAGGCAAAATCCCACTGTGCATTGCTTAGGAATATATTCCATACGTAGTAAAAATGGAAATGGTAACCATAAAATTCAGGTATTGAAGGAGAAGAGAAGCTATTAGGGTATAGCTTTGGGTAGAAGGAGAAGAGAAGCTATGAGGGAAGGACAGCTGAATTGGCCCATCTTAAGCTGGAGGGTGGATACAGGTACTCAGCATATTATCACTATTAAAACATTTAAAGTTCATGTTCCATATTTCATAGGCATTTTGTTCCATGAAAAAAAGAGATGTAAAAGTGGGTTATAGGGCATATCATTTGTGTGTGAAGATGTGTTGTTCTTAGAGAACATATCCAGATATTGTTATTTATGCATAGAATACTCCGGAAGGGACACAAATCATTACAGGAACTGCCTCTCAGAAGCGCTGGGTAGGAGAGGGAAGAAGACTCAAGACTACCGTTTTAAATTTGTATTTGGTACCGTGTGTGTGTGTAATGACTTTTCAAACGACAAATTTAGCCTTTGTCCTTAACCCAGTGGTCTGGAAGGTAAGTATTAAAAGACAGGAAAGAAGAGAAAAAGTGAAGGAAATGACCAGAATGACTGGAACCCTACACTCCTGGCACTGATAGGGACGGCCAAGGCTACATTCGTGGCTCCCCTCCGCCTGCCATGCCTGACCAGTGGCCCTTTCCTTCTCCTACTGGGTCTCAGCAGAAGGTTCTTCTGCTGTCTCACAGCTTTAACCCACTGAAATAGAACTAGTATTTCTTCCGCGAGACCATTCTTAGCTATCACGCTGTTCTCTTCTAACCCCCACCCCATTAACCCTCGGCTCTCCGCTGATGGCCAGCTAATGGTCTACTGTTCTTGCCAATGCCTTCACGCCTAGGTTGCTACCCAGTCTGATCCAATTTAAATTCAAGCCCCTCTCCAGGGCCAGTCTTGGCGATAGGGAAGTGGAGCAAGGAAGTGCTGGGTAGAGAAGGGCATGAGCCCTGGCTGGAGCTCCACCCTCGGGCCTGCACCCACCGACCTAGGTGAGGACAGGCATTTCTGTCTTCCTGCCCAAATGTTGCATTTTCCAAGATCACCCTGGCCTGCCACGCCCCTATATGTGCCTACAAAAGCCCCGAGACCCTAGCAGGCAGGCACACAAGTGGCTGGACAGGGAGCGGAAGGGAGCACGCAGGCAGAAGAGCACACCCGCGGATGCCCTTGGGCCATCAACAGGCGGAATGACGCAGAATGTGGCTGGGGCAGTCGGAGGAGAGCCTAGGCCGCTGAGCAGCCCGACTCCAGGGCAAAACGGTCTCCCTTCTGGCTCTCCCATCTGCCGAGCGCTAATCCCACTCAACAAAACCTGGCACTCCTTCTCCAAGCCCACGCGTGATCCAATTCTTCAGGTACACCAAGGCAAGAAACCCCGGGATACAGAAAGCCTCTGTCCTTGTGATAAGGCAGAGGGTCTAATGGCCGGGTACGTCGGTCACGCCTGTAATCCCAGCACTTTGGGAGGCCGAGGCGGGTGGAGCACGAGGTCAGGAGCTGGAGACAAGCCTGGCCAGCATGGTGAAACCCCATCTCTACCAAAAATTCAAAAAATTAGCCAGGGGTGGTGGCACGTGCCTGTAATCCCAGCTACTGGAGAGGCTGAAGCAGGAGAATCGCTTGAACCCAGGAGTTGGAGGTTGCAGTGAACCAGGATCGCACCACTGCACTCCAGCCTGGGCGGCAGAGGGAGAGACTCTGTCTCAAAAAAAAAAAAAAAAACACACAAAGGCAGGGGGTCTCCATTGAGCTAACAAACACAAACCACCTATGGACAGCTAAACTAAAAAAGCACCCTGTAACATGCGCACACTGGGGCCTTGGAGCTGTAAACATTCAGCCCTAGACACTGCTGTGGGGTCAGGGCCCCACAGCGGCCCTTCTGCATGCTCCCCTAGGGGTTCGAGCAGCAGGGTACCAAAGAAACAAGCCACACCCCAGACACGCCCTGAAAGGTGGATGAGCAGCAGGGTACGAAAGAAACAAGCCACACCCCAGACACGCCCTGAAAGGTGCAAGCCACACCCCCCAGACACGCCCTGAAAGGTGGATGAGCAGCAGCAGGGTACCAAAGAAACAAGCCACACCCCCAGACACGCCCTGAAAGGTGGATGAGCAGCAGGGTAGAAAGAAGCAAGCCACACCCCCCAGACGCGCCCTGAAAGGCGGATGAGCAGCAGCAGGGTACCAAAGAAACAAGCCACCCCCCAGACACGACCTGAAAGGCGGGTGAGGGAACTTTTTCTGTTTCAACAGCAGCTTGTTTGCACTCCAAGAAGGCTCTTACTAGCATCTCTTTCCCTAGTTCTCCCTGTTAAACCTTCCACTGGGATCAGATTTGCTCTCTGTAGCTACTATCTCTAATTGCTTAACTGTAGCTACCATCTCTAATTGCTTAACACTAAAATTTCCAGTGTATTCCGCAGCACCCTTAGGCTTGAACTGCCCTACATTCTGGTTCAAGTAAGTCATCCCCTCTTTAGGGATAACTACAGAGCTCTCCGTTCTTCTGACCTGCCTCTCCATTGGGCGGAATCTCTGTACCACTGCTCTGGATCCTTGGCAAGGACAGCAGCCCCTGCTCTTGGAGTGACACCTTGCTTTAGGATCAGAGCACTGGTCGTGGCAGTAGCCCTTGGTTTTTTGTCTTATTTTGTTTTGTTTGAGACAGAGTTGCCCAGGCTGGAATGCAATGGTGCAATCTTGGCTCACTGCAACCTCCACCTCCTGGGTTGGGTTCAAGCGATTCTCCAGCCTCAGCCTACCAAGTAGCTGGAACTACAGGCGTGCACCACCACACATGGCTAATTTTTGTATTTTTACTAGAGATAGGGTTTCACCATGTTGGCCAGGCTGGTCTCAAACTCTTGAGCTGGTGATCCACCTACCTCGGCCTTCCAAAGTACTGAGATTATAGGCGTGAACCACTGTGCCCAGCCAAGTCCTTGGTTTTCTTGGCTGGTTTCTGCTGCTGGACTAGGGCAGCGAGCTGGGGCATTGGTGATCAGGGCCAAGTATTCTCAGCCTGCTGTGCCTGGGGCAGACTTCTGCCCAGATTCATCAGCTGCTCTTGTCTGGAACAGAGCTTCTGCACCAGAATTGGGGGTAAGGACAGATGCTGGCAGCCTGACCTTCCTGGGGAGATACCACAGCCCTAGACTAGAAGCTGGCAGGAGAGTCCAGGTACAGTCCAGGCTGTACCTGCACAGCGCAGAGCTTCTGTCTCCCTGAGCTGGGGTGGTGTGGGTGATGAGGCTGGTCCTGGTTCCCTCCCCGAGATCTGGGAGATTCTCATGAATAAATGTTCCTCCATTTGCTGCAAGCCCTTAGGACAATCTTCATAGATTTAAAACAGTTTTTTAAAAAAATTTTCACCAGTTATAATTGTTTTGCTACCGAGAGGGTCAAGGAAGCTCCTCACACACAATTCCATTAACAAAGACTTCGAAAGGAAGCAGAATTTTCTACATTCAGTTGAAAAAAGATCAGCTGCTCTTTAGTTCTGTTCTGTTTCATGACACAAGGTCCTAGGCTGATGATCCAGAAGTTCTCTTCTCGTTCTAAGAACATGAGTTGATATTTTAGATGGTCATTTTCTTCAAATTACTATAGAGATATTTAATATAGATGTCTCTATTTCCTATGCTATTTTCGTAATCTAGAACACACCATTCTCAGAAATTTAATAAGTGACAGGTAATGGGGTAATAAATGTCTTGGATACTCAGCTGATTTTGTGTATATTTCTAGAGATGGGCTAAGATACAGCCCAAATATAAAAATCATTCATCCACCAAAACTATAAAGATAGTAGCCAGGGTTATTGTGCAAGCCTCTTAGCAATGGCTGAATGACACCTACCAAAGGTAGAACCGCTCTAGAAAGGGCTTCAAAATGTTATCTATCCTATAGACCTACAATATCAATCTACCAATCTTCACTCTTGCCTAATACTGAAAGGCATTCATTTGTTTTAAGCAAAAGGAAATGGACAGTTATTTATTGAGTCTGTGTCTACCAAGTGACAGGTCCTGTTAACTACAGGACATGCAGGAGAGACACAGCCCCTCCCTCTCCGGGGGGAGCACAGAGGACAGAGCTATGGAACGACACGATCACACAGCAAAGGCGCACACGCGGGGTCTGAAGAGCAGGGAAGAGGGGCCACTAAATGGGCAGATTAAAGGTGAAAAAGCATTTATTAGAAGGAAAAATAATTGACCAAACATTTCAGGCAGAGAAAATGGCTAGAGATGTGGCTGCACAGAGAGTGTGGGGCCTTCATGAGAGGAACAACAGTCTCAGGGCTGGAGAGAACGAGCGAGAGAAAGTCGCAGACGTGAAGGCGGGTGGGAGCTAAGGAATCGGATAACGAAAAGGTCTCAGGATTCTAGTTACATTTTAGAAAAGTAACTGCAGTGGCTCTAGAAAGCCACAGGAAAGCCACAGCAAGACGCAGTCCCTCCCCTGGCTCTGAATCTGCACAGGGCAGACTGCCCCTCCCAGACAGGGTGACTCAAGGCTTTCAGATGAAAAAGTGACAGATTTGTGCTAATGGACAGAAAGAAGAGGGCGGTCTTCAGGGTGACCCCCAAGGTTAGGCTTAGGCGACCAGATGGATAGGGACAGCAAAAACTGGTGACCAATAAAGAAATGTGGGTGTTACAGACGCTCGTGGTAGGCGGCTATGTGGCCGCTAGGTATAAGGCTGTCAGTGGACATCTCAACACAGGTGTGATGCTGGAGAGGGGGAAGCGGCCTGAAGCACAGATTCTGGCCTGTCATGTGAGCTGAGACCGGAGAGGAGCTAAGCCCGTCCAGTAGGAGGCACTGCAGGCAGACTCTCTATCAGGAAGCATCAACAAGGGCACGGCAGATGGAGCGGAAGCAGGGAGATAGACCAGTGAGTGAACCAATCTGTGATATGAAATCCTATTTGGGTCAAATAATAAAAGCAAGTACTACAACACAGCACACATAAAACCCTGGAGGACACTGGTAATTGTAATCCTCAAGTTGCTTAACATCTGAAAAGAACTTAAAAGTACTTTAGGAGTAAGTCCACAAAAATAAAAGCCATTTTACTAAAGTAGATATTACCTATTCTGAAATAGCCATCTTCCAATCGTTTGTCTTTGGTTTCTTTGCTTATTTCCAAACCTTCACTCTACAATAAAACAAAAGCATTAATTTCAAAAATAATTCTTTCTATTTAACCTAAGTTATCGATATATCTTAATATAGATGAAGTGGCATTTGTAACACAGCTATCCCTAAAAAGAGAAATATCATCTCAGTCTTGAACTTTAAAAAACGGATTATATTAATAATAAAAGGGGTTTTCTTAAGCCATCATTAAAATCTGTATATAATATATTGGTGGTTGGAAATGAAACATTAAATCAATTAAATAGAACAGTATTTTCTATTAAAACTGTAGAAGAACTGTGTAGTTAACTTGAAAGAAATCTAAGGATTCCATAGAGACCAGTAAATTAAATTGTGTATTAATAAACAGGTATTAAAAATACATAGAATTTGGGACTCAAAATACAAACAGCAAGTAAACACTAAAGAAAACAATGATTCAGGCCAGGCGCAGTGGCTCACGCCTGTAATCCCAGCACTTTGGGAGGCCGAGGCAGGTGGATCACGAGGTCAGGAGATTGAGACCATCCTGGCCAACATGGTGAAACCTAATCTCTACTAAAAATGCAAAAATTAGCTGGGCATAGTGGCACGTGCCTGTAGTCCCAGCTACTTGGGAGGCTGAGGCAGGAGAATCACTTGAACCTGGGAGGCGGAGGTTGCAGTGAGCCAATATTACACCACTGTACTCCAGCCTGGCGACAGAGTGAGACTCTAAGAAAAAAACAAAACAAAAAAACAAAACGATTCATTTCTTTTCCTAGTAGAAACGTTCATATTATTTACAACCTCCACCTCCCAGGTTCAAGTGATTCTCATGCCTCAGCCTCCCGAGTAGCTGGGACTACAGGCGACTGCCACAATGCCTGCCTAAGTTTTGTATTTTTAGCAGAGATGGGTTTTGCCATGCTGGCCAGATTGGTTTTGAACTCTTGACCTCAAGTGATCCACCCGTCTCAGCCTCCCAAAGTGCTGGGATTACAGACGTGAGCCACTAGGTCGGCCTGTTATTTTCCAAGATAAAATGAAGGCTCTTTCTACAAATGGGTCAAATGCACTTATCAAATATAAAAGTGCTTCATATTTCAAAAAAATTAGTATTATTCACCACTGAGTCCTGCAAATCATGAGAATTTTCTTTCCCCTTAAAAACAAGAAAAGCGTCAAGCTAAGTCTACTAGTATAGTTGTTAGGGAAAGGTAAGAGGAAAAAGCAGTCATACCTTAAAAGGCAAAACTTCCACAGTTGTGTTTAGCAGAATGTCTCCAGGATGTTCTTGGTTGCCGCTATGGAACAAATAACTGAAAATACAAACATCCAGATAAAAACACAAGTTGGGCTAGATTTTACAAAGATTCAAAAAAATGAGCTTACCTTAGAGTCAACTTTTCTGGATAAGACTCTAAGCAAGCAAAGTTGACAATGATAGAGCTTGTAGTAACTGCACAGTATGTGTTCTGAAAGGTTATAGGGAACTTAAAGACTTAAGAGCATGACCCCTAGTTCATTCCTTCTGTCAGAAACAATTATGTTTGCTGCTTGACCTAATTATGTACCTAGACATTTTCAAAAAGGATGACAGTTTTATGTCATTGTCTATAATGCTTTAAATATTTAAACCTCTTCCCAGGAAGAGTCAAAATTATAGCACCTATGTAATACTGTTGTATCTTGTATCAGAAAACAACTTTACTAGGACAACCGGTAGTCACGACATGTCCAAAGACCAGTTCTAGGCTGGGCGTGGTGACTTACACCTGTAATCCCAGCACTTTGGGAGGCCGAGGCAAAAGGATCACTTGAGGCCAGGGGTTCAAGATCAGCCTGGGCAACACAGTGAGACCTCATCACTACAAAAAAAAAAATTAGCCAGCCATGGTGGTATGTACCTGCAGTCCCAGCTACTCAGGAAGCTAAGGTGAGAAGATTGCTTGAGCTTAGCCCGGAAGGTCTAGGCTACTGTGAGCCATGACTGTGCCACTGCATTCCAGTCTAGGTAACAGAGCAAGAACTCATCTCTAAATAATAATAATAATAGTAATAAGTAATAATAATAAAAGAAACAAAGACTGGTTCTATCCAATACAAATAAGTTTAATAAAAGTATACGAAAAGTAAATTAACCTCTTAAAATATCTGAATATCAATATTAAAACATTTGAAGAATGACTAATTATCGATACATGGTGACAGATCTAAAATACTCTGTGGGTATGAGTATAATACTGTTTTGATACTCTGAAAACAAACTAGTAAGTATGCGTACGTGTCAGTGTGTGGGGAAGGGTGGAAACTAGGTAAGACATGCAAAGTATGTCGGAATCTAATCCTAACTTTAGTTCAGTTGCATGGTTAAAAGTTTAGGCTTAGGAGTCAGAAAGACCCGGTTCCAAATCCCGGGTCTCTCACTTACTAGAATTTTCACCTTTCACGAGTTTTCTCAGCTTTCTGCACCTGAGTTTCTTCTGTCATGCAGATAGTCCCATCTACCTCAGATGACTGCTCCAATCAGTTCAGGAGAACTGACAGAAAGTCCCCTGCACATTCAAAATGCTCAGCCAGTCACAGTGTGGTTACGATACAGTTACAGCCGCGGGACGGGAGATGTGGCTGTAAAAGGCTAACGTGGGAATTCTTGGGGTGATAGAAACGGTCGTTATCTTGATACAGGGGTGTCAAAACCACGGTCTGCAAGATGCTACCCTTGGGCAAGTGGGGTGATAGGTACACAGGACGTCTCAGTTTTACTTCTTACAGCTGCATGTGAATCTAGACTTTCTCAAAAGTCAAAGACTAAGAAAAAGAAATTGATTGTTGGCCAGGCATGGTGGCTCAAGCCTGTAATCCCAGCATTTTGGGAGGCAGAGGTGGGCGGATCACCTGAGGTCGGGAGTTCCAAGACCAGCCTGACCAACATGGGGAAATCCCATCTCTACTAAAAAAAAGAAGAAAAAAAAAAAGAAAATTGATTGTTGAGGGAAAAAGCACACAAAATAAATGTATCAAGTCAAATGAAATCGTCCCTGTTATCTCACCTCTATTAACAGTTTAATAGATATTTTACAGATTTGTCTATGTACATAATATATGTAAAATATTGCTTTTATTTTTTTATAAAATCCTTCTATAATCTATAATTCTATACTCTCTATACAGAAGGCTATATATTCTAGAATCCTATACACATAGAATGCTATAATCTATAAAATGATAACGATATTCTATAAAGTTATAAAATTTGCTTTTTACCCCACTTAGTGCATATCTAAAAAAGTTTTCATGCCAATACATATTAATCTATGTCATTATTTTTGATGACTGTTTACAGCATTCCACTGTGTGGCAATATCAGTTTATTTAACCAAACACATACTAACGGACATCTATGTTGTTTCTAATTCCATGCTGGCTCTCTGAGTGGTAAACAGTATCTCAAAGTGCAGAATATTATTAATAGTATAAAAATGAACTTTAACAGCAAAACAAATAAATGCTCATGCAAGTGCTAAATATCATTCAAAACTATTTCTGTACGTTCTTCCAGTGGTATTCCCATTGCTTAAAACATTTTTACAACTTGAATTCCTCTTTGGAATCAGTTGAAAGTAACAAAAGAAGATTATTAACATCATATCACAGCTCTAAACTGTTTCTGACCACCTTAAATAGAATTACTGACAATGACTTCTGGTGGGTTCTAGAAATCAAATTGGCCCTCCCATCGGGACACATAGAATGAAATACCACCGAGTGGGGAACTATGTTCTTTTAAATATGCCACGGCCAATCCAGGGAACACACCCAAACCTGAAGAAGGACTGAAGAAATCATGACTATTAAATTAAAAATAGGCCAGATGCAGTGGCTCACGCCTGTAATCCCAACACTTTGGGAGGCCGACATGGGTGGATCACCTGAGGTCCGGAATTTGAGACCAGCCTGGCCAACATGGCGAAACCCCGTCTCCACTAAAATTACAAAAAAATTAGCCAGGTGTGGCAGGCACCTGTAATCCCAGTTACTTGGGAGGCTGAGGCAGGAGAATCTCTTGAGCCCGGGAGGCAGAGGTTGCAATGAGCTACATCGCACCATTGCACTCCAGCCCAGGCAACAGAGCAAGACTCTGTCTCCAAAAAAAAAAAAAAAAAAAGGAAGAAAGAAAGTCCTAAATTTTGTACAATGAATATAAATGCTCAAAAACATAAAACGGCTGTAAATTTCTCCCTGGTATACCAAAAATAACCTAGGATTTGTAAAACCATTGACTAAGAATAGTCATACTCTGTCAAATTTATCATTTCAACCAAATTGCTGGGCTAATCAAGTAGCTCCAGATCAATTTTCAAGGGACATGCTGTCACATCTGTCATTTCAACCAAATTACTGGGCTAATCACGTAGGTCCAGATCCATCTTCAAGGGAGATGCCAGGATAAAGACATAAACACTAATTTGAGATTTTCGAGAGTTGCGCATAAAAGTATTAGAAAATTACACTAGATGTAAGTCCAGAATTACCAATGAAGCTCATCAAACACGTCAAATGTCGACGTTACATCTGAACGCAACACACTCATTTTATTATGGAGTTGTTTTACATGTAATTTAAAGCCCAACATTTTGGAGCCCACTGCGTCCCCACACCTGTCATGCACATACACAAAAATCTATTGTAAATCACATTATGAATAAGAGGTCTGAATTGCAAGATCACATACATTTCAATAATCACCAACCTTTCTACATTGACTGGTTTATCAAATTTAAACAAGATGTAGTCTCCAGCTATCGGCGTGATAGCCCAGAAGAAATCCTCTCCCATGTAAGTCTTCTCCAGCGTATGCCCTTGGTAGACCTTCAAGGAAGTAGACACCTCTGCAGGTGGGTTTACGTGGATTTTAAGAAGTAACGGTTTCATGTAATCTTTATCCTGGGAGCAAAGACATACATGCTATTAAATAATATACAGCTTATTTAAGAAGAAAAACAGTAATTATACCTTAAATAACAAGTCGTATGTTCATGAGAAAATAAAATTCAGTCACCAACCGTGAGTTTTTGGATTTTTCCTGATAGTGATGAGTGCAGACCAACGTGTTGGAAAAGGGAGGGTCTGAAGCGAATTCGCAGATTTGCTTTCTGTCTATCACAGTGTTTCTAAATATTAACAAAAAAAATCACGTTAGTGTTGCATAATAAAGTGAAATCTTGCCCTCACCGGGAAAATGAGAAGTCCTTTATTAAAATACTGAAAAGAAGGGCCGGGCATGGGTGGGCCATGCCTGGTAATCCCAGCATGTTGAGAGGCCGAGGCAGGTGGATCACCTGAGGTCAGGGGTTTGAGAGCAGCGTGGCCAACATGGTGAAACCCCGTCTCTACTAAAAATACAAAAATCAGCCAGGTGTGCACGCCTATAATTCCAGCTACTCGGGAGGCTGAAGCAGGAGAATCACTTGAACCCAGGAGGCGGAGGCTGCAGTGAGCCGAGATCGTGCCACTGCACTCCAGCCTGAGTGACAGAGTAAAACTCT
>NW_012117599.1:2662177-2671702 GCF_000951035.1 Colobus angolensis palliatus
GGCGACCATGAGGTCAGGAGATCGAGACCATCCTGGCCAACACGGTGAAACCTGGTCTCTACTAAAAATACAAAAATTGGCCAGGCATGGTGGCGCGTGCCTGCAGTCCCTGCTGCTTGGGAGGCTGAGAAGCAGGAGAATCGCTTGAACCCGGGGGGCAGAGGCTGCAGTGAGCCGAGACTGCTCAATTGCACTCCAGTCTGGGTGACAAGAGTGAAACGCTGTCTCACAAAAAAAAAAAAAAAAAAAAAGGAAGAGAAAAGAAAGAAATTTACACTTTAGAAGACTTCTAATAATATACTGGGTGCTGAAATGCTTATTTCTCAAGAGGTTTCACTTCACTGGCATTATTACTGTCACTATGATACAGATGAAATAGTGCATTTTCTTTGCACAAATACTCAAGTGGAAGGAAAAAGAAAGAGAGGAAGAGTCACAGGGAAGGGCAAAGGGCGGGAGAGGAGCGCGAGGTTGAGGAGACAGCGAAACCACCAAGGCAGTCTCTGGAACTCAGCCTGTCACTCCAGCGGCAACGGAAGGACTCCAGGGCCCAAGCGGGCTGATAACCCTTTGGGAGAACGTGTGAATGACTCGCAGGGTTTCCCGGGCCTCTGTCAAGGATGCGGTGACAGCACCCTCGACATACTAGGGGAAGCAACGGAAGAATTACAGGCCACAGAAAAACATGGACTACAGAAGGGTGCAGGAATGGATGAAATCGTCCAAAAGTTCATGTCCCCAAATTTATGGATGATTTAGAGGGTTTCTGTGGTTTTAACTTTTACTACAGATTTTTCCACCTCACAGGCTCATTTTAGAACCTAACCACATATTAAATAAAATTGCACAGGACGAATGAAAGGCAAGTGTATTGTAGGAGGTTAAAGATGACACTAACTGTTTTGTGTCCTACAATAAAAATTTCTGTAAGTCACAGTGAAAATACATGCAAGGACTGAGATCTCTAAAAAATGAATTGTTGAAAACAATTTACACATTCAGCTAATTGTCGGAAAACAGATACTCTGCCATTTTGCTATATTCCATGATTTCCTCTAAGAATGTGTTTTTTTTTAATTGTGTGTGTGTGTGTGTGTGTGTTTTTTGGACAGAATGCAATGGTAGCCTACAGACACCAGAGGGTAGTATCCTAAAAACTAGCAGGTATGAGGATTCAACTATTCTAGGGAGTAGAAGGTCATGAAGTCACATTAATGCTTATTTGTTACAATGAATGGTAAGACAACGCTATGATGACACGTTCTTACTAATACTTATCATCACACATCAAAATGGACCTTTTTAAGAATTTGTACTTTTATAATTTTGTGTATGCTTACACCAAATAAATTAAAAGCTGTATTTTTTTCAGAGATACAATTCAAATTGGACAAGGAAAACATACCTAATTACTCTTTTTTTAAAAAAATTACTGTTTTTTTTTTTGTAGAGATGGGACTTGTATGTTGCCCAGGCTTGTCCTGAACTTCTGGGCTCAAGTGAGCCTCTAGTCTTGGCCTCCCAAGGTGCTGGGATTACAGGTGTGAGCCACTGCACCTGGCCTAATTACTTTTTTTTTTGGGGATGGAGTCTCACTCTGTTGCCCAGGCTAGAGTGCAGTGACGCGATCTTGGCGCACTGCAAGCTCTGCTTCCCGGGTTCACGACATTATCCTGCCTCAGCCTCCCAAGTAGCTGGGACTACAGGCGCCCGCCACCACGCCCGGCTAATTTTTTTTTTTTTTTTTTTTTTTTTTTATTTTTAGTACAGATGGGGTTTCACCGTGTTAGCCAGGATGGTCTCGATCTCCTGACCTCGTGATCCGCCCGCCTCAGCCTCCCAAAGTGCTGGGATTACAGGCATGAGCCACCGCACCCGGCCTAATTACTCTTAATAATAAGATCTCTATGGTAATAACGTGCTATCTGAATGATCAAAGCAAAAATTATTATACACTTACTTGACTGCAACCATCATCCCAAAGGTAATCATATTATTATGAACACTGGCTTGTTGTGAGTAACACACTGAAAGGTACTTTAACGTGTCATTGTTTTGGTATAAAATATTACTTCTACTTTATTCCTCATTTACAGACGTGTTAGGGTCTAATAAAGTCTGCAGTATACATGGAAAAAGAGAGTGAACAGGAAATATGAAGAAAGCAAACTGCAATGGCACTGCATGCAAGAACAGATATGACCAACATCTACAGCCAATAGTTAGTGAACCGCCAGGGCTTACAAACACTAGAAACGTTTATCAGCAATTTAAAGAACATCCATTATCTTGCAACAGCTTCCTGCTTTACAGGATTTTCCACTGCTATCTAAAAGTTCTTCTACTACAGAAACTTTTTATCAGCTCAGGAAAGAAGTTTTATATCACCGACCTATTTAACGATTTGTTTGCAAAATCTCTAAAAGTCACTTTCACGAAATACAGAAAAGAAACTCCCTCCACTCTGGTGAGGAATAAACTTACTGCATCTTTTTCAGGGTTGCAGACTTTCACCCAGAGAATATGGTCCAGGAGCCAATCAATGGGTTTCTCCTTGTAAAACATGAATATGAATTCTACAATCAGAGTAAGATCCGGCGCTTGAAACATTTTACCTGAAAAGATATTCCCAGTCAATAGCTGCAATACAGAAACCAGGCACCAAACTGGCTGACATTCGTGAACTCTCGTCCACAACATGCGCTGAAGCTTGCGCATTCAACTATAAAATCATCATAAACAATTTCCCCACTTGTATTATCAAAATTAAACAAAGTTGCTTCAGCTAAACTTTCTCATGAGCTGTCACCTGGGTGTAAACAGATGTAGTAAACTCCTGATGTTATTATAATAATCTATCGTATACGTAATGGCCCAAAGCATTCAAAAGGCAAGTCAGACATTTTCCCTTCCTCTGTTACTAAGATTCTTCCCATTAAACACTGAGAGGTTTAGGTAAAAAATTTTCATCTAAATCAATAAATCCAAAAAACAAGGACTCCTAATTTTGTTTTCACTGAAGCATTCACAAGTAAAGATGGTTTTTGTGTCTTAAGTTTTGAGTTAAATGATCAAGAAGGTCAAAGGTCCAGCCTCTAATGCTTGAAGTGTTAAAAAGTACCATAGGAGATGAAATGTTATCCTCTGAGTATTATTTGAACCCTGTAAATTTCCTTCAATTCTTCAATTTTAAACATATATATACATTTTTTTTTTTGAGATAGAGTCTCACTCTTGTCCCCAAGGCTGGAGTGCAGTGGCGTGATCTCAGCTCACTACAACCTCCACCTCCCCCGTTCAAGCAATTCTCTTGCCTCAGCTTCCCGGGTAGCTAGGATTACATGTACCTGCCACCACGCCAGGCTAATTTTTGTATTTTTAGTAGACACAGGATTTCACCATGTTGGCCAGGCTGGTCTTGAACTGACCTCAGCTGATCCACATGCCTCAACCTCCCAAAGTGCTGGGATTACAGGCATGAGCCACTGCGCCTGGCCAACTTCAAACATATTCTTTATAGCTGGCTAATTTTGCAACAGCAGCCAAAAAACATTTAGAAATGAGTGCCCCAACTAGTTAAGAGAAAAACGAATAAAAATTAATCACCGAATGAGGACTTCATGCACTGCATGAAAATACTTGGAATTCATATGAGCAAACTCTCTGTGGTCCTCTTTTTAAAAGAACAGCAATCTTATGTGAACAAAGGAGCTGGAAATGTCAGAGAAGAAAAAATCAGACACGTTCACCAGGACCACGGTTGGCGTCGTGGAGAACTCGAGAGGAAACACAACCATCTGAGAAGTCTCCAAATCGTCCTGGGTCGACTTTCATCACGTCATACAGAGAGGTTCACCTAACTTAAGTTTTCTCAAAAACAACCCATTTCCATAGGAAAAAAGACAACTTTAGGACAAGTAAGCACTTGGTTTTAGATTCTGAGAGTCACAGTTATTTCTGAAAAGTAGGTAAGTGTGACACTTTTCTTACCAATGAAGCCCAGCTGGGAAAACTCTAGAATCATCCATTCCTCAGAAGAAAGTTGAAGTGCAAAATTTTTTATGGTATTAAAATAATTTTGTTTGACAATAATATCATCTTCAAGCTAGAGAAAATTGAACAACCATATTAATACATCAAAAAAAAAAAGAAGGAAAGGTATTGAGAGAACGACATTATTATGGACAAACACAAGCATACTTTTATCATGAAAATCAAGAAAACAATGGTAAAAACAATAAAAATATAAAGCTAGAGATTATTAAAAGAAAGTGAAGAAAATAAAATGGAAGAAATACATCGTAAGTCAACTAAGCCGCTCCTTTCTATGGGAAATAACAATGAGGAAAATGAGGACATCCTTTCCAAGTAAGACAGCTGGAATGATGCTGACATGTGAGTGGAAGGGGCAGAGAGAGAACAAGATAAAGGTCTTATCACAGCAGAAGTTACGGGAACGGAGGGAGAAAAGAGAGAGGAGGAGGTATCAGGATACATTCTATGGGGGAGAAAGCACAAAGAAAGTTTATACTGCATTCAGTAGTCTTCCTGTTAGTTGTGATAATGGTATTGATATTTTGAAGCTATTTAGGTATGTTATAGAATAAAAAATTATATTAGGATATTATTAAAAACCAAGACTTTTAATATAAAAGAAAATAAATACATGTAAACGTTTGAAAAGCTAAGTACAAGCCCTATAATTTTATTATAACCCTGAAATCTTACATCTTAATCCAGTTTGAATTGGAACTATCAATACAAACTTGTGACTTTTTTCCTCTGTAAAATAAAATACACTTTTTCTTGCTGAAAGTCCTGGAAGCAGAAACAAGACAATAACAATGAGCACCTTTAAGCGCCCAGATTGTGTTTCTGTATGCCACACACCCTGCAGAGGAACAGAGCTCCTCAGAGAAATGATCAGTTCTAGATCTGGGATAGAAAATCATCAAAGAAGCAATCACCATTACTGAGGCCAGGCGCCGTGGCTCACGCCTGTCATCCCAGCACTCGGGGGGCCAAAGCAGGTGGATGGCTTGAGTTGCCCAGGAGTTCAAGATGAGCCTAGGCAACAGAGCAAGACCTCATCTCTACAAAAAATAAAAAAATTAGCCGGGCCTGGGGGTGGGTACCTGTAATCCCAGGTACTCGGAAGGCTGAAGCAGGAGGATCACTTAAGCACCCCCAAAAGATTGCTGGACTTATATAGAAAGGATACAAAAGCCAATTTGAAGGGGTTCCCACTGGATTATGATGTACCAATGAAAGCATCAATAAGAATAATGATTGTAATGGACTGGGGCAAATCAAATGTATTTTAAATATCCATGAGTTCATAATGATACATTGTTTTAAGGGGATACATGTACAGGTCTGTTACATGGATAGATTGTATAATGTTGCGGTTTGGGCTTCTACTGAATCCGCCACCCAAATAGTGAACATAGTACCCAATAGGTAACATAATGATACTTTAATAACAGCCATCACTGGAGACTGCTAAGGCACCAACTTTAAAAATTAGTAAGAGAATGAAATCAAGCATTTACTCCAGCTTTTCTTTAAGAACTATTTTTCAAGGTAATCTAATAAAGGGAAGAAAAAATTCTTTATTAGAAGAACTCAACATAGCATGTAGAACTAAGCTAAGAGCATCAGCAATTACAGAATTAGGAAAGCACCACTTGGAAACCGCTAATGAAATAATTGATCTAGGGAAAAAGAATCAATGGATGCTGAAACCTTAAGTGGAACAGCTGCTGCAGAGCTAAGTTCATAACGCAGCAAGGAGGCGGGCAGACGGAACCCACTGATTACTCTCAGCATCACTGCAGGTGGGACTGCCTGAGGTAACGTGCTTTCTTTTTTTATTTTTATTTTTTATTTTGAGATGGAGTTTCCCTCTGTCGCCTACACTGGAGTGCAGTGGTGCGACGTCGGCTCACTGTAACCCCTGCCTCCTGGGTTCAAGTGATTCTCCTGCCTCAGGCTCTCTAAGTAGCTGGGACTACAGGCACACACCACCACGCCTAGCTAATTTTTTTGTATTTTTAGTACGGACGAAGTTTCACCATGTTGGCCAGGCTGGTCTCGAACCCTTGACCTCAGGTGATCCGCCCGCCTTGGTCTCCCAAAGTGTTGGGATTACAGGCGTGAGCCATAGCACCCGGCCTGTAACACGCTTTCTTATGCGCTACCACAAGAATTACTCAGTACCACCTGTGAAGTGCCTGCATCATCTGTCAGTTTTCCAGAAGGCACTATGTTCAACTCAAGAGTTTTTTGCAATAAAGCACTTTATGAAACTGTGTGATGCTGCAAGTCACATCATCTCCCTTTCCCCTGAGGTGTATGTCTGTGACAATCACAGAGTAACCCCTGGCTCCACTGCCTTTTGGAAAGCGTTCTTTAAGAGCCATGGGTGTGATACATTCCCAAACCATGCAACCCTGGAGTCATATCCCGAGGGGATAATTATGAAGTGTGGAATAAATTCCTTTGCCACATCACCTCTCATCTTAGTCTTCAACAAAATGTCCCAGGTAAAATCTATCCTGTAAGAACATTTAAAACTACCATTAACTGAGAACTTTTTAGGCTAGTATGTTTTTCCCACTAATACTTTGTAGATGACAAAGAACTCACTGAGAGAACTGCACATAATAAGTATATGTGAAGACTTGAATATAAAGCAACTCCCTCTTTCCTGAGGCATAATTTTTGGGCAAATGTGATTATTTTAAGAATGTTCAAAAAAAAAAAGGACTGTTCAGGCTGGGTGCAGTGGCTCATGCCTGTAATCCCAGCACTTTGTGAGGCTGAGACGGGTGGATCACTTGAGGTCAGGAGTTTGAGACCAGCCTGGCCAACATGGTGAAACCCTGTCTCCACTAAAAATACAAAAAATTAGCCAGGCATGGTGGCAAGTGCCTGTAATCCCAGCTACTTGGGAGGCTGAGGCAGGAGAATCACTTGAACCTGGGAGGCAATCACACCATTGCAGTCCAGCTTGGGCTAGAGGCAGACCATGTCTCAAACAAACAAACAAAAAGAAGAATGTTCAAGCCTGGGCAACAAAGTGAGAGCCTGTTTTTACAAAAAGTAAAAAAAAAAAAAAAAAAAAAATTAGCTAGGCATGGTGGTGCATGCCTGTGGCCCCAACCATACAGGAGGCTGAGGCGGGAGGATCACATGAGCCAGGTCAAGGCTGCAGCGAGTCGTGAACTGTGTTTGCACCACTGCGCTCCAGCCTGGGCAACAGAGGAAGACCCTGTCTCAAAAAAAAAAAAAAAAGTTCATTGACAACAGTGGCTCACATCTGTAACCCCTGCTCTTTGGCAGGCAGAGGCAGCAGGATCATTTGAGGCCAGGAGTTCAAGACCCGCCTGGGCAACAGAGCGATACCCCCGTCTCTACCAAAAAGAAATACAAAAATTGGCCTGGTATGGTGGTGCATGCCTGTAGTCCCAGCTTCCTGGGAGGCTACAACAGGAGGATCACTTGAGCCCAGGTGTTTGAGGCTGCCATGAGCTATGACTGTGCCACTGTGCTCCAGCCTGTGTGACAGTCAGACTCTGTCTCTGAAAAACAAAAGAATGTTCACTGAATTTGACTTTGAAACAGCTGAACAATTAGAAACAATCTAAATGACCAACAAGGTTGATTATGATATCTGAATGACGGGACTTCGAGAAGGGATTAAAAATGACACCAATCTATATTCACTGGCATATAAAGGTATGTATCAACAATATGTTAAGTGACAGCAAAAAAGGTTATCAGACAGTACATACAGCATGATCCTCCATTGTAAAAGAGGGCTGTGTGAGAGTGACATCAGCAAGACAGAAACAGAAAACTCAGACACACAAGACGCATTCCCCACACAAGACACAGATTCAAAATCTGAGCATTTGACAGCCAGAGGCCCTCTCTTGGGCACAGTGCACCGTGAGGAAACTCTCAATTTCCTACTTCTCCCTGAGGACAGAAAGAAGTTGGTGTACAACCAGTGTTTCTGACTTCTTCAAGTGCAGCCAGAGGGAATGATTTCTGTCTCATCTAAATCAAAGTAGTGACAGGAACAGGGCACCAGGTTGGGAGCTAAGAACAAAAGGCCATCACTTGGCACCAGAGGTTGCAGTACCAGAGACAGAAACTAGGTGGAGCTCCAGGGCTGCAGCTTACTACAATACCAACAAGGCCACAGTGCTGCAGAGCTCCTGGGTAGAAGTCAGTGAACTTCAGTTAGGAGATTACACCCACAAGCGGAGAGTATGTGGCCCCAGAAAAGGCTCAAAAGGCTCCAGAGTCTTTAACCGGGCTGACTGAAGAAAATCCTTCCACTACAAAACCAGACTGCAAAGACTGGGAGAGGTGGCTGATTTTTCAAATGCCAAGATCCCAACAACAAAAACAAGATACACAAATAAACAAAAATACGGCATATCCAAAGGAACAAGTTAAAACTCCAGAAACCAACCCCAAAGAAATGAAGACATATGAATTGTCCAGTAATTCAAAATAACTGTCATAAGATTGCTCAGTAAATTAAAAAAGAGCAGAGATAGACAACTAAATGAAATCAGGAATATGATGCTTGAACAAAATGAGAAGATCAACAGAGATAGAAACTATGAAGGGCCAAACAGAAATTCTAAAACTGAAGAATACAAAACCTGAAGTGAAAATTTCACTAGAAGGACTAAACAGCAGACCTGAGCAGGCAGAAGAATCAGTGAACTTAACAACAGGACTTTTGAAATTACTGAGGCACAGGAGCAAAAAGAAAAAAGAAGAAAAGAAAAATAATGATACCCTAAGGGACCTACAGACAGCATAAGGCGAAACAACATACACATTATGAGAGTTCTACAAGGAGAACAGAGCCAATTTCAACTTCCCAAATATGAGGATAGAAATGGGCACACAAATTCAAAAAGTTCAAAGAACCCAACTACAATAAATCGATCTACACCAAGAAGTATCATAATGAAACTGTCAAAAGTCACAAAGAAAGGATCTTGAAAGTCGTAAGAGGAAAGTGACCCAACAAATACAAGATAACATCTACTAGATGATGAGCAGATTTGCCAGCAGAAACTTTATAGGCTAGAAGAGAGTGGAATGATATGTTCAAAGTGCTAAAACATACTAAACAAAAACCAGCCAGCCAAGAATATTTTATCTGACAAAATTGTAATTCAAAAGTAAAGAAGGCCGGGTGCAGTAGCTCACACCTGAAATTCCAGCACTTTGGGAGGCAGAGGCAGGTGGATCACCTGAGGTCAGGAGTTTGAGACCAGCCTGAACAACATGGTGAAACTCCCATCTCTACTAAAACTACAAAAATTAGCTGGGTGTAGTGGTGGGCACCTCTAATCCCAGCTACTCAGGAGGCTGAGGCAGGAGAATCACTTGAACCCATTAAAAATACAAAAAATTAGCCAGGCATAGTGGCAGGCACCTGTAACCCCTGACTCGACTCCACTGTCTTTTGGAAAGCATTTTTTTTTTTTTTTT
>NW_012117599.1:2671812-2677560 GCF_000951035.1 Colobus angolensis palliatus
TTTTTGATTTTTAGTAGAGATGGGGTTTCACTGTGTTAGCCAGGATCGTCTCGATCTCCTGACCTCGTGATCCACCCACCTCGGCCGGAGAGCATTCTTTAAGAGCCATGGGTGTGATACATTCCCAAACCATGCAACCCTGGAGTCATATCCTGAGGGGATAATTATGAAGTGTGGAATAAATTCCTTTGCCACATCACGTCTCATCTTAGTCTTCAACAAAATGTCCCAGGTAAAATCTATCCTGTATGAACCTTTAAAACTACCATTAACTGAGAACTTTTTTTTTTTTTTTGCCTATATAATCAGGTATTTATTCAAGAGAATCTGTCCAAAATGATGTGACCCTTATGGAATAATCAAATTTAACTGAGAACTTTTTAGGCTAATATGTTTTTCCCACTAATACTTTGTAGATGACAATGAACTCACTGAAAGAATTCCACATAATAAGCTAATGTGAAGACTTGAATATAAAACAACTCCCTCTTTCCTGAGGCATAATTCTGGGCAAATGTGATTACATTAAGAATGTTCAGGTTGGGCGCAGCAAGGTGGAGGTTGCAGTGAGCTAAGATCATGCCACTACTGCACTCCAGCCTGGGGAACAGACTCCATCTCAAAAAAAAAAAAAAAAAAAAAAAAAGAAGAAATTAAGAGTTTCCAAGATAAACAAAAGCTGAGTGGGTTCATCACCACTAGACCGGCCCTATTGCTAAAGGAACATTTTCAAGTGAAGTGAAAGGTCAATAAGCAGTAATAAAGCACCATATAAAAATAAAAAACTCCCTGGTAAAGGTAAATATAAAGATAAGTATGGATGTAGTAAGGTAATGCAGGTGCATGAATCACTTTAAAATCTGGTACCCATTTTAAATCTTTTAATCACATTAAAATCACTTCTTAAAGACCAAAAGCATAAACAATAATTATAAATCTAAGTTAATGTATATGCAATATAAAAAGAGGTCACTGTTTTCATTGGTGAAATAGAGTGCAGGGGACACAGAGATGTAAAACAGTAGAGATTTTATTTGTCATTGAAGTAATCAGCTTTAAATAGATTGTTATAACTTTAAGATGTCTTATGTAATTGCAATGGTAACTACAAAATGAGTATCTATTGAATATACACAAAGGGAAACAGAAAGGGAATCAAAATACGTCACTATTTTAAAAAACCAACAAAACACAAAAGAAAGCAGCAAGAGAGGAAAAGATAGACAAAAAGTTCCAAGACATACAAAAAATAAAGTAAATGGCAATAGTAAGTCCTTCTGTATTAGTAATCACTAAAAATGTAAATGGGTCAAACATCCCAATTAAAAGACACAGTTAGGCCAAATGAAAATTTTTAATGAGACCCATTAATATACTATCTACAAGAAATTTACTTTACATCAAAAGACACACATGGGTTAAAAGTGAAAGAATGAAAAAAAAATAATTCATGCAATCCAGAACCGAAAGAAAACAAGGGTGGCCACACTAAGACAAAATAAGACTTTAAGACAAAAACTGTCACAAGAGACAAAGAAGGACATTATATAATAATAAAAGGGTCAGTCAAATCTCTGAAAAGACATAACAACTCTAAATAAAGATGCACCTAATAATAGAGGTCTCAGAGACACGATGTCAACACTGACAGAACTGAAAGAAGAAACACACCACCACAGTAATAGTAAGGATTTCAATATTCCACTTTCAGTTACGGATAGATGAGACAGAAGATCAATAAGGAAACACTGGACTCAAACAACACTATCATCAAATGGACCCAACAGACATCAAGAACACTGATCCCAACAGCAGCAGAATACACATTCTTCTCAAGAGCGATGGAACATTCTCCAAGACAGACGACATGTTAGGCCCCATAATGTCTCAACAATTCTTTTTTAAGACAGGTTTTCACTCTGTCACCCAGGCTGGAGAGCAGTGGCACAAAGCTCACTGTAGTCTCGATCTCCTAGGCTCAACTGATCTTCCCACCTCAGACTCCCGAGTCAGTGGGACTACAGGTATGTACCACCACGCCCAGTGATTTTTTTGTATTTTTAGTAGAGACAGGATTTCGTCATGTTGCCCAGACTGGTCTTGAACTCTTGAACTCCTGAACTCAAGTGACCTGCCCACCTCAGCCTCCCAAAGTGTTGGAATTACAGGTGTGAGCCAGTGCCGCCCGCCAACAAATTTAAGAAGACTAAAACTATGCAATATATCTTCTCTGACTACAACAAAATGAAACTAGAAGTCAATAGCAGAAAACTAAACTCGGAAAATACACAGATGTGTGGAAATTAAACAACTCGTCCCTAAACAACCAACGGGTCAAAGAAGAAATCACAAGGGAATTTAGAAAAAAATCCAGAAACAAATGAAAACAAAAAAACATATCCCAAAACGTACGATATGTAGCAAAAGCCATACAAAGAGGGAAGTTTATACCAGTAAACACTTACATTAAAAAAAAAAGAAGAAAGATCTCAAAATCAGCAACCTAAGTTTATACCTCAAGGAAACTGAAAAAAAGAAAACAAACGAAACCCAAAATTAGCAGAAGGAAGAAAAAAAAATAAAGATTAGATCAGATAAATAAATAGAAAAAAAAAAAAAAAAAGCAGACAAAACCCCAAAGAAACCTAGAGTTGGTTTTAGAAAAGATCAATAGCATTAATAAACCCTTAGCTAGATTAGCTAAGAAAAAAAGAAAGAAGATTCAAATAACTAAAAGTAGAAATGAAAGAGGGAACATAACAACTGATAATCACAGAAACAGAAGAATTACAAGTGACTACAAGGAACAATTATGTGCAAACAAATTGAATAATCGACAAGAAATGGATAAACCTCTAAAACCATACAACTTTCCACGGGTGAATTATGGAGAAATAAAAACTTTGAACACACTCATAAGAACTAAGAGGATTAAAGCAGTAATCAGAAACCTCTCGGCAAAGAAAAGCCCAGGACCAGAGAACTTCACTGGAGGATTCTGCTTAATACTTAAGGGAGAATGGACATCAATCCCCCACAAACAGTTCTCTTCCCAAAAACTGAAACAGAGGGAACACTTTTCAAACACATTCTTTTTTTTTTTTTTTTTTGAGACGGAGTCTTGCTTTGTCACCCAGGCTGGAGTGCAGTGGCCGGATCTCAGCTCACTGCAAGTTCCGCCTCCCGGGTTCACGCCATTCTCCTGCCTCAGCCTCCCGAGTAGCTGGGACTACAGGCGCCCGCCACCTCGCCCGGCTAGTTTTTTGTATTTTTCAGTAGAGATGGAGTTTCACCGTGTTAGCCAGGATGGTCTCGATCTCCTGACCTCGTGATCCGCCCGTCTCGGCCTCCCAAAGTGCTGGGATTACAGGCTTGAGCCACCACACCCGGCCCCAAACACATTCTATGAGGCCAGCATTTCTCTGACATCAAAACCAAAGACACGAGAAAACGACAGACCAATATCCCTGACGCAAAAATCCTCAACAGAACACTAGCAAATGGATTAAACTGCACATTAAAAGAATTATGTATACCATAACCCAGTGGGATTTATACCTGCAATACAGGGATCGTTCAACACACAAAAATCAATCAGTGTAATATATACCACATTAAGAAAATGGAGGGAAAAAACACATGATCATCTCAACTGATATGGAAAAGCAGGTGACAAAATTCAAGACACTTTCTTGATTAAAAATATGACAAACTAGAAATAGAAAAAAAAACTTCTTCAAAAAATAAAGGTAATATATGAAAAACCCATCGGTAATATCACACTTGGCAGCAAACAACTGAAAGCTTTCCCTCTAACATTAGGAGCAAGGCAGGGAGTCCCACTTTCACCACTACTAGTCAACATAGTGCTGGAAATCCTAACCAGAGCTATTAAACATGCAAAAAGGTAAAAGGTACCCAAACTGGAAAAGAAGAAGTAAAATTATCATTATTTGCAGATGAAATGATCTTACATGTAGAAAAAACTGAAGAATCCACCAAAAACTACAACTAATAAATGATTTCAGCAAAGTTTCAGGATCCAAAATCAACACACAAAAATAGTTGTATTTTTGTATACTAACAATGACCAATCCAAAAAAAAAAAAAAAATCAAGAAAACAATCCTATTTACCATAGTATTAAAAAAGATCAAATACTTAGGAATAAACATAACTGGGGAGGTGGAAAATTTTTCTACAAAATATTTCTAAAATAAATCAAAGAAGATACAAATAAATGGAAAGACATCCTGTGCTCATGTATTGGAAGACTTAATAATATTAAAAGGTCCACACTACCTAAGCGATCGATAGATTCAATACAATCCCTACCAAAATCCCCAAGGCATTTTTTACAGAAATAGAAAAAAATTCTCCTAAAATTTACATGGAATCTCAAGGAGTCTCAAGTGACCCTAAACAGTCAAAATAGTCTTGAAAAAAAGAGAACACAGTTGCAGGCCTCATACTTCCTCATTTTAAAACATGCTACATGTCAGGCGCAGCAGCTCATGTCTATAATCCCATGACGTATTGTGTTCTTGGTAAAAACTGGACTGTTGTGCTGCTCAAAAAATTGGACTGTTAGAATTAAATGTCAATTTTATTATCTTCAAAATAGTGGTAACAGTACTGTGGCCTACAAAAAAAAAATTATTTCATTGTAAGCCCACTTAAGAAAAATTATAAGAAAATTCCTCTTTAAAATCTGCCAAATAATGACATCTTAGTTCTTCTCGACAGTGAAGAGAGGGAAGAGGGGAGAGAAGATGGGGGAATGGGAGAAAAAGAGGAAAAAGGTAAGGCGTCCCTACTCACTGGAGAAACCACATGCTTGGTTACCATGGAGACCCTTCTGCTCTGAGATAGTTATGATTTGTCAGAACTCGGAGGGTTTGCACTTTCAAAACTTCCTGTTTTAATGAAAACATACCCTTGATAACACTTTTTCTTCACAAGTGTGAAAAACATTAAAGGAAAAACCACACTTACCTGAATGTAATATATGCCCTTTTCTTGAGCATACATCATTAGAAAACAGTAATCTAGGTTTTGCTTTGTTCTCCATCTGAAATAAACATTTGCAAAAAGTAAGTTAGGAATCAGACTCAGACTCAGTAAAATAAGATTAAATGTATAAACTTCAAGTGTCTATATGTCATCTATGTATATGTACACACACACATTCACTCAGGACAGAGAGTCAAAGAAAATTCACTTTCCTCTAATGAAGCCTTTATTAAAATGTATTCCCAAGAACACTAATCCTCAAGCTGTCCTGAGGAAAAAAGGAGTCTAATTATCAAGTAAGTCTGTATACATATTCCCCTTCTAGAAACATATTAGTTCATAAGAGGCACGAAAACATCCAGCAGTCAAGACATTTCTTGGAAAAAAATTTCTTAATACATATTTTTTCCAAACTTCCTTGACCACAGACCCTTTTTTCAGTAATATCTTAATGTTTTCTCAAACGAGCGCTTCAAAAATTGCACTTTTAGGATCCCTGCTCTTGTGCCTAGGACTGCTTGCACGCAGATAAAAGTTCATAAATATGTACTGAATGCTTAAAAAATTCATATTTAAATTTACAGTATTAAACCCTGTCACTGAATTCCTGGTAGCCTACAGAAACACTCTGTTGAAAGTTAAATAAGAGAAGTGGATCTAAAAGCTAGTTTAAGAAAACACAGTAAAATAAAAGCTGATGTGAAATTTTTACATATTCTTTTTTTTTTTTTTTTTT
>NW_012117599.1:2677890-2683719 GCF_000951035.1 Colobus angolensis palliatus
CTCCACATTATTTCACAAGTGTCCTGGACTTAATGAGACTGACCTAGAAGATTTTACCAAATTCACCTCTAAAATGTTTTCAGCTTCGATAAATAAAAACTACATGTATTAGATGTTTACGCTCATAAGTGCGGAAGGTTTTAAACGGCACGCGCTCACCTTACTCTTTCTTTGGAGTCTCCAAATGTCTCCTTTAGGTTTGTCAAGTCCGGATAGTAGCTTTCAGGGGGTGATATGACTTCCACCAAGCCAGAACTGATTTCTTTAGAAAATCTATTATGAGAAAGGCTAGCTGAGTTAACTTAAGTTCTGTAGGATTTTATTTATCTTAAAGCTCAATACACTGTGTTTAACATAAAACACATCAGTAATCATTTGTAGCAACGTATAATGTTATGGCCACAAGGTGTTCAATGGAGCATCTCCATCATTGATTTCATTTACAGAAAATACAGTTTTTTCTAATAGCAGAAGTTTTTTTTTAAAGTAATGCTTTAAAAACTATAAAATACTGCTCTTATTAAAGTAGCATAGAAATCCTAAGCCAACTGCAGGCATTAACATTCCTAAAATGTAACTGAATTAAAAAAACAAATCAAGGTCTCACAGAAAATAGAAAATTGAAGAAAAACAAGTAAGTATGTATCTTTAAATACATATATTTATGCAAAAACCAAAGTTCTGACATCTTCGAGAAGCTCTGTTTGTGGGTTAGAGACCCCATGTCATTCTCAACCGGTGTTTCTCAACTGGGGGTGACTCTGTCCTTCTGGGAGGACATTTAGCAACGTCTGAAGACGTTTTGGTTGCCACAGCTGTGATCAGCACTACTGACGCCTGGTGGGTGGACATTATGGATCCTGTCCCACATTCTACCATGCACAGGGCAGCCCCCACAACAAAAAATCATCTGGCCCAAAATGTTCACTGGGCTGAGGTTCAGAACCCTTTCTAAAGTTTTTTAATTAGTCTGAACTGACCGAATGGTAATTTATTTTTCATTTGCATTCTCCCTTGATTCATTTTTGCAAATCTCCACAAAATGCTAGTGCGACTGCCTGCCTTTGCACAAATGTTCTTAGTGTTTAACTGTGCTTTTTGTCTGAGCTTGGTTCTCTACACACCGAGGAAGATGTAAATCAACAGAATCCTTGCATAAGCCCACAGACTTGCCCCTGAGTCAGTGGGAAAGGGGTCCAATCATCACTGCTCTGTTCCTTTACTTAAGAAGTCTACGCCATATTGTGTTTCTATAAGGACTTCCAAGAAACTCAGCACTTCAGGAAAATCAAACAAATAGCAATTTAATCCTGAACTACGCATAATTTTTTTAAATATTCAATTTTAACATTTCGATGGACAAGGAGTCACATTATATTAAATGTACGGTTAGCAAACGATTGTTGCTTCTTTTTGGTCTTTTTAAGTAGAAGGTATGTCTTTTAGGGTCAAAAAACAGATACAATTTAATGAAGAAATTCATAGCAAGACTAATTTTATTCCATTATTAAGACTATTAAGGCAATATTATAAAAAATAATATCTGAAACTTACTAAAGCTTTCCCTCTGTTACCTACCATGTGCCTTGCTCATAGTGAACTGCTACTCAATCTTTGCAGAAGAGAACAGATTAAGACATAGTTTAAAATTGAGGTCTGAAATTACTACATAAATATCTACCCTGAGAGCAGAAAAATCTTGCCTGGTAAATACAGTGTGAAAGATTTCATCTCATATGACTCTCTCTGTATTCACTGTCTTCAAGATTAAAGACTGTTATTTAATAGTGTTACATACATAGGACATTCAAGTCTTTTCTATAATGAAATACACCAATTTATCCCATCACATAACTGGATATATATGCACCTACTTTACGACAATATAAAATACCAATCAGAGGTGATCTAGTAAACAATGAACTCCACAGAGAAATGAACTATCAGGGAAGGCATTTTCTTTTAGTAAGAAACCCAAGAGGTAACAGTAACGAAATATTCTTATGTTTATAATTAAGAAGAACTTACTCTTTCTCCAGGTTGGCTACAACACCATGTACATAATCAATATCTGTCTGGGAAAGAAAAAAAATGTATCTACATTCAAGTTTTTATGTTTTTATTTAACTGTTCATACTGAACTCAAAATTAAATGAATGATAAGACATTCATTAAACACATACATTACATTTTTAGACAATCAATTAAATTAGCATTTCTGTATTGTTCTATTGTACTATGGAATGTCACTGAGCACTTGCTGATAAAATAAGCAGATATTGACGTTTTTATTATTTTTAATTGTCTGTGTTGCATTCACTAGGAAAACTGAGCACAAAAACTATTTCTGCTTCTATCAAAACATCCAAACTATACTGAACAGTATTAGTGACAGATGCTGCATGATATGAAGAAAGAGTTTTCTAACTTGGAATCATAAACCCTAAGTTCAAGGTTTGCCTCTGTAGCTACTTAACTGTATGCTCTTAAGTGAGTCATTTCTCTGAGTTTCAATTTCCTATTCTATTAAAAAAGGAAATACCTTAGAGATGATGAGATTAAATGATAAAACTATGTAATAAAAAGCTGCTGTTATTACACTATATTAATATTATTACACTGACACGGAGAACTGAATCAAGAGCACTTCAATCAGTTAGAAATAAACATTTATCAGATCTGTGTATTTTTAAATTATGAACAAGTCAAAATTCTAATACTTCTTATTAATTTTACTTTCTTTTATTTATTCTTTTAATGAATCACATATTCACATTTCACAAACATTTACCGAATGCTTACTCTAGGCCAGGCTGGAACCACTGCAGTGAACAAGTCTAAGCATGGCAGGTATGTTTTAAACAGACATTTTCAACCAAGTTCAGACCTAACCCAGCCTGGAGGGTAGAAGCATCAGAAGAGGCTGCCTGGAAGAGGTGACATTCAACAGTAAGAATTGGCTTGTTCCAGGGCTCTGGCTCCCGGGGGTCTAATAGAGATAAACACCGTTAGCTCTTCTCTTCTAAGAGGTAAACTGAGTCTGTCTCTGATGCTATGTCAAAGACCATGGAATTGGGCCAAAGTGAAAATTCCAGCTTTGCCTCTTACCAGCTGGACAGCCTTGGGAGAGCTGCTAGGCCTCTCTGGGCCTCAGTTCCCTGGTAAATTCGAGAAGACAGGAGAAACCGCTTTCTAGGATAGTTGTAAAGACTGATTAACAGGGTGGAGCACAGGTGACGGGCAAAAGTAAGTAATTATAAAGCATTATTTCTCCAGTGTGTTTCTCCAGACACCATCCTCCTCCTAACTCCAGATCCTTGCCCCTTCAAGGACCCCAGGAAGCCCAAGGGACAACCAGGCCAGGGACATGGCAGGCTGGGTTGCAGGGCCATGGCCACATGTTTAAGCCAGCCAGAGACCTACTGATATGGTTTGGCTGTGCCCCCACCCAAGTCTCATCTTGAACTGCAGCTCCCATAATTCCCATGTGTTGTGGGCGGGACCCTGCGGAGACAGCTGAATCATGGGGGCGGGTTCCCCCACACTGTTCTTGTGATAGTGAGTAAGTCTTACAAGATCTGATGGTTTTTGTGACAGGTTTCCCCTTTCACTTGATTCTCATTTTCTCTCGTCTGTTGCCATGGAAGACATGCCTTTCGCCTTCTGCCATGATTGTGAGGCCTTCCCAGCCATGTGGAACTGTGAGTCCATTTTTCTTTATAAATTACCCAGTCTTGGGTATGTCTTTATCAGCAGCATGAAAATGGACTAATACACCTACCTATCCATTTTAAATACAGCGATAACTCATAAAAATGCTCAATTGTTAAAAGACTCAATGATATATAAAATATCATCTATCTTATAAAGACTGTCAAAATACTTAATACTTGAGAAAAACAAACAAAAAAGGTACAGCTTAATCCTGGAAATTATAAAACCATCAAATTAGAAAACGTTTTTATAACAGGTTTTCTGAAAAAGTATTTTAATTTCTGTAATTGAAAGTAATTCTAATTTTTGTTGTTCAGTCTAACAACTCATGAGTAAGACAGTTTCATGAGACCACATCCTTCAAACTCTTAACAAACTATGGAGACACAATTGGAATATAGCTCAAAGCTCTTTGTACTTCCTCTATAGAAGTCCAAACATTAGTGATTTCTTTTTAAATAAATTATCATTCACAAATTTGACCAATGAGTATTTAACCACTCATCAATCTATAATTTTGAAGAATATGAACAAGCATGGTTTTTATGAACTTCACTGTGTTTAACAACCTGATATTCAATTTGATAAGCATTTAATGAAGGACAATGATTTGTCCACCTAAGGAAACAGGAATACAAAGGTGAATAACACCAGTTCCAGGTCTCTGGCAGGCTGTCCAAGAGGGCAACTAAGAAGAATCAACTTATGTGAACATAGATTTGTTACGTAATGTGTAATGAAATTTACAAAACAAAGTCATCCATGTGTACTACTACACAAAATCCTGTGTTGCCTTTTAGTTAACGTATCTAGTAAAAGATTCACTTAAACAACTGTAATTTGTGTCACTTTACACAAATTACAAATTTAACAAAAGCACTTCAAGGAGGAAAGAAGAACAAATAACAATCCTTCTCAAATTATTTCAAAACTGTGGAAGAGGAGAGAATACTTCCAAACTCTTTTTAATGAGGCCAGTGCCACTCTGACACCAAAGCCATATGAGGACATTACAAGAAAATTATAGGCCAATATTTGTGGTGAACATACACGCAAAAATCCTCAACAAAATAACACATTAAAAGGATTATTCACCATGATCAAGTGGGACTTATCCCTGAGATCCAAGAATGGTCCAACATACACAAATCAATGAATGTGATAACTCACATTAACAAAATAAAGGACAGAAACCATACGATCATCTCATTAGATGCAGAAAATACACTGGACAAAATTCAACATGCTTTCATGATGAGAAAGTTCTCACCAACCTAGGTACAGAAGGAATGCACCTCAACACAAGAAAGCCATATATATGAGAGAACAAGAGCTAATGTTACACTGCGTGGTAAAAAATTAAAGCTTTTCCTTGAATATCTGGAACAAGACAGGGAAGCACACTCTCACCACTTCTATTCAACATAATACTAGAAGTCCCTGACACACTAATTAGCCAAGAGAAAGAAATAAAAGGTATCTAAATAGAAAAAGAAGAAGTGAAATTGTCACTGTTTGCTGATGACATGATCAACTGACACAGAAAACCCTAACGTTTCCACTAAAAAACTGTTAGAAGTAATAAATACAATAAAGTTGTGGATACAAAATCAATATACAAACATCAGTAACATTTCTATATACTAACAATGAACTATCTGAAAAAGAAATCAAGAGAACAATCCCATGTAGTATAGCTACCAAAGAAAATACTTAGGAAAAAATTTAACCAAGGAAGTGAAAGAACTAGACACCAAAAATTATAAAACGTTGATGAAATAATTTGAAGAACACACAAATAAATAGAAAGATATCTTGTGTTCATGGATTGGAAGAATTAATATCATTTAAATGTCCATATTACCCAAAGTGATCTACAGATTCAATGTAATCCCTGTCAAAAAATTTAATGACATTTTTCTCAGAAATGGGAAAAAATCCTAAAATTCATATATAACCACACACACACACACACACACACACAACAAATAGCCAAGTTAATCATGAGGAAAAACAATAAAGCTGATGGCAACACACCTTATTATTTCAAACTATACTATGAAGCTACAGTAGTGTAAACAGTATGGTATTGATTTTTTTTTTTTTTTTTTTTTT
>NW_012117599.1:2684055-2685934 GCF_000951035.1 Colobus angolensis palliatus
ATTTTTTAAAAACAGACACACTGGCCAATGGAATATAGAGCCTAGAAATGAACCCATGTATGTATGGTCAATTGATTTTCGACAAAGGTGCCAAGAAAACTCAATTAAAAAAGTTTCTTTAGTATATGGTACTGAGAAAACTCGATATCCACATACAGATGAATGAAAGTAGACCTTCAACTCACACCAAATATACAAATCAACTCAAAATGGAATGAAAACAAAAGAAGACTCTAAAACTACCAGAAGAAAACATAGGAGAAAAACTACATGACACTGGCCTGGGCAAAGGTGTTTTAGATATGACCCCAAAAGCTCATGCAACAAGAACAAAAATAGACAAATAGGATCACATCTAACTAACACTCTTCTACATGGCAAAGCAGATAATGCACAGCATGCCTGATAACCTATGGGTTAGGAGAAAACACCTGCATGCTGCACATCTGATAAGAAGTTAATATCCAAAATATGCAAGGAACTCAAACAGCTCAAGAGTAAGAAAAAACACTGAAAAAATAGGCAAGGGACCTGAACAGACATTTCCCAAAAGAAGACATACAAATAGCCAACAGATATATGAAAAGTGCTCAACACTGCTAATCATTAAGGAAATGCAAATGAAAACCACAATCAGATATCATCACATCTGTCAGGATGGTTAACTGTCAAAAAGACAACAGATAACAAGTATTAGGAAGAATGTGGAGAAAAGAAATGGATGGCTATATACACTGTATCCATGCTGGATACATACATGGATCTACCATATCCATATTATCAAGCTCTGAGTATAGGTTGGTATATAAAGAAGATTTCTGCTTGTAGAACTTAAAACTTGTGAGAGAAGCAGTTCATAAGCAAACAAAAATATGTACACATATGGATGTATATATATAACTGAATATTGTGTTACAAAAATAGAATGCAATAATAGAGGAAACACAGAGAGGACCTATGTCAACATTACATTCAGAGAAAATCTGTCTGAAGATTTAACATTTAAGCCTAAATTTGATATATATTTCTGTTCAAATGTACAAAACTAAACAGAAAACATTAAAAGAGCTATTTTAAGTTTATTAATTGGAGCTTCGTCCTTAATAGTATGTTGATGCTATAGCAGTGGTTCTCACTTTTTATAAGACCCCATTTAGTTCAAAAGATGTTCATAATCTACCCATCTCTGATCACCTCCATGAACAGTCTCCCAGTCCAAGCCTCACTTCGATTACGGCAACAGCTTTCTAATTAGTCTCCTTTCTTTTGCCCTTACCAAAGCAGACAGTAGGATCCTTTTTAAAAAGGTTAACTCATATTATTCTTGCCAAAAATGCAGAGCCAAAATAGAATCATGAGAAAATAGCAGATAAATCCAAACTGAGACATTTTACAAAACAACTGACCAGTACCCAACAAATTTGTCCAAGTTCATGAAGGACGCAAACATACTGAGGAGCTGTTATGGACAGCAGGAAGCTAAGGCATGAGAACCACTAACTGCAATGTGGTGTTCCGTAGGGCACGCTGGAACAGAAAGGCAAACCCAGGCGGAAAAACGTGAAACTCAGGTAGAGTCTACAGTTTCGTTGAGTATCATACCAGTGTTAATCTCCTGGTTTTGATAACTATGATATGGCTACGAAAGTTGTTAACATCAGAGTAAGCTGAGCGAAGGAGATACCCTCTATAATTTTTGCAACTTTCTATAAATCTAAAATTATTTCAGAATAAAAAGTCGTTTTAGATAATTTTTTTTTCTTTTTTTTTTTTGAGACGGAGTCTCGCTCTGTGGCCCCGGCTGGAGTGCAGTGGCCGGATCTCAGCTCACTGCAAGCTCCACCTTCCAGGTGTACGCCATTCTCCTGCCTCAGCCTCC
>NW_012117599.1:2688540-2694174 GCF_000951035.1 Colobus angolensis palliatus
AGACATGAATAATAACTGATCTGGCTGCCTGATCAGTGTTTCCACGCAGCCCTGCATATTTAGTGACCAAGGCATCAAGGACATCCCGAAACTGGAAATTCCTATCCATCTGGTGTGAATATAACTCAGTTGGCAAATGAATGTGTTTGTTGAGCTATTACAGTAATAAAATGCTTAAGAACAGGAAGATTACATTTGTTGGCATATGAAACCTTAGTGGCTACAGAAGAAAGTTGACCTTGTGTCACTATTTATTTTATGCCCTGATCAGACTAGCAACTTAGATAAGTGAAAGTTTTTCTCACATGCCTTAAAAATACTATGGTTTGATCCAAAGACCCACTTTTTCTTTAGCTCTTGTGATAAGATTTTCCTTTTTTTACTTTTATACAAAGGCAGCATCTTTGAATTTTTTTTTCTTTTGATGTTGCAACTTTTGGTTTCTTTTAAACTGTGATAGTGATGGTAACTGATGCCTTTCATTTTGTTCAACTTAAACAAAACAAGCCAGCATCTGATCAAAAGTATTACATCAAATCTTTTCTTAAACTATCGAAAGGTGCTTTGATGATTTTCTCCTTTGGTTTGTAGAATTAGGACTGAACTTTTGACTCAAATTGCTACAGTTGCCATCACTTTTCTGTGGTAATACTACTGATATTTGCTTTTCTATATAAAGAAATGTTGCCTAAGACTATCTGGTATTTGTTTTCAAGGGTTTTCCAGTATGAATGTTAATGTTGTCAGTGTATGTATGAATATGAAAGTGCTTTGTTTTGTTTGTTGCTGTTTTTTGCTTCTGTGTTTTTTTAATTTTTTGTTCTTATCAGTAGTCTTGTGTTAGCACTGGGTAAGCTTTAATTGTCCCTTAGCCAATCAAACATTAAGGACTATGGGGTTCTTTTTTTATTATTTAACATGTCATTGTGCATCTATTAAATCTTGATCAGGGTTTCAAGAATGACTGCAGTGGGTTTTGGAAACAGACTTATCATTATTGATTTGAGGTTTCCCAGAGATACAGTTCACAGTTAAGTGTTGCGCTCTAATACAACTGACCATTTAAAATTGAACAACAGTTTATTGTTTTGTAACAATGTCAGTTGTTAAACCTTGACATTTCAATTAAAACATGAATTGTAGTTATAACTCAATGCAAATTCAACAGTTGTATTTGGAGTTAAATTATTTTAACAAATAAATTTATTTAATGAAAAAAAAAAATAAATAAATAAATAAATTAATGTCAGAATTGGCAAAACAGATCCGCTGCCTGTTACCTTAAAGTAAAACGTTACTGAAACTCAACCCCACTCGTTCATGTATTGTTTATGGCTGTTTTCAAGCTAAAATGGCAAAGCTGAACAGTTCCAACAGAGACTGTACGACTCCCAAAGCCTATAATATTTATTATTGGTCCTTTAAAAAAAGTTTGCCAGCCCTAATGACTTAGAGTAAAAGCCAAGTTCTTGCAATGGCCTGTAGCATCCTATGTGATCTGGCCCACTCCACCCTTCTCTGACTGCCTCCTGCTACTGAGCCCCCCACCTTCTCTACTCAAGCCATATAGGCTTGCTGTTCAGCAAAATGTGCCAAGCAATGCTCTTGCCACAGGGCCTTTGCACATACAATTCCTCTGCCTGGATTGCCCAACTCTTACATCCCTCAGGCTTTTGCCCAAATGTCCTGTCTACCCTCCCTGGGCAACCCAAAGCCTCTTTTCTTATTTACTGATTTATCCTCCACAGCATTCATTATCATCTAACATTCACCTAACATATTACGTATTTCGGGGTTTTCTTTCTTGTCCTCGATAAGTTTCAGTGGGCAGAGGCTTGTAAAAATATTTACTGAATTACAAGCAAACTTTATGGAATATTGTTCATACATACATACACATACCATTTCTTTCCTATAGTAGTTTGTATGATTTTTCTTTTTTAAGAAACATAGTCGTGCTCTGTCACCCAGGTTGGAGCGCAGTGGCATGAGTGATCATAGTTCACTGAAGCCTGGAATTCCTGGGCTCAAGTGATCCTCCCACCTCAGCCTCCCAAGTAGTTGACCACAGGTGTGCACCACCATGCCTGGCTACATTTTTATTTTTGGTACAGATGAGGTCTTGCTATGTCGCCCAGGCTGATCCCAAGCTCCTGGGCTTAAGCAATCCTCCTACTCAAGTCTCCCAAAGTACTGGGATTATAGGCATGAGCCACCATGCCCAGCCAGTTTGTATGATTTATAACCAATGCATAAACGTTTTTAAATCTAGCTGCTGAAAAATTACAGGCCAAAATACTACTGATACACCAATACAATAAATCTAGCATTTAAAATCAAGAATAGAAGCTAGACAGATTAAAAAACTAGACAGATAATTAGCAAGTATATAGAACACCTGAACACTATCAACCAACTTGATCTAATATGAATCTATAGAAAGACACTTCTAGCTACTCAGGAGGCTGGGACAGGAAGATTGCTTGAACTCAGGAGTTCAAGACCAGCCACTGCCACATAGTGAGACAAAAATTAAAAACAAAAACTAAAACAATTAGCCATGGAAAGGCATGGTGGCTCATGCCTGTAATTTCAGTGCTTTGGGAGGTCAAGGTGGGAGAACTGCTTGAGCCCAGGAGCTCAAGGTTACAGTGAGCTATGATCACAACATTGTACTCTAGCCTGGGTGACAGAGCAAGATTCCATCTCTAAAATAATAAATAGATTAGATGGACAGACAGATAAGACAAATGATAGATTAGATAGATGATTGTGGAAGGAAGGAACGAAGGAAGGAAGGAAGGAAGGAAGGAAGGAAGGAAGGAAGGAAAAAGGAAAGGAAAGGAAAGAGAAGGAAAGGAAAGGAAAGGAAAGAGAAGGAAAGGAAAGGGAAGGAAAGGAAAGGGAGGGAAGGGAAGGGAAGGGAAGGGAAAATAGGAGGGAAGAAGGGAGGGAAGGCACTTTACTGGATTACAGCAGAATTCATTCTTTTTAAGAACATATGAAACATTGTCCAGGACAGCCAATACACTAGGTCATAAACAAGTATTGATAAATTTTAAAGGACTGAAATCATGCAAAGTATGTATTCTCTCACTATGAAGTAGTTAAATTACAAATCAACAAAAGAAGAAAATTTTGGAAATCCTCAAATGGGTAAAAAAAATTTAAACACTTTTCTAAATAACTCATGGGTCAAAGAAGAGATTATAAGAGGATCAGAAAGTATTTTGATCTGAATGAAAATGAAAACATGACATATCAAAATTTATGGGATGCAGCCAAAGTGGTGCTTAGAGGGAAAGTTATAGCTTTAAACTGGCTATATTAGAAAAGAAGAAAGCCTTCCAACCAATAATCTACCCAATCACCTTAAAAATCCCGAAAAAGAAGAGTAATCCAAACTAAAAGCAGCAGAATACAGCTAATAAGATTAGAGTGAAAAACTAATAAAATAGAACACAGAAAAACGATAGAAAAAGTCGCAGGGAGTTTTTTTACTTTACTTGCTACCTAAAAGGACCCAGAAGAGGAGGAAACAGAGAAGGGAAAGCAAAGAAAATAGGGCCTGGGGAATGGGTGGGGGAATGAAAACAAGAGACTATTTTAACCAGCTTTGTAGAACTATTGGACACTTTAGCCATATACATGTATAACTAATAATTTTTTTTCAAAAAGCAGAAAAATAAAGCTAATGGCATTAAATATTAATATTCTAGTGTACTGCTAGATTTTAATTTGGGGCCAAAATTTATTATCTAATGGATTTTTAAAGATTTTTTTTTTGAGATAAGGTCTCTGTCACCCAAACTGGATGCAGTAGCTTGATCACAGCTCACTGAAGCCTTGAACTCCTGACCTGAAGCGATCCTCCTACCTCAACCTCCTGAGTAGCTGGGACTACAGGTGTGTACCACAATGCCTGGATAATTAAAAACATTTCTTTAGAGATAGAGTCTTGCTCTGTTGCGCAGGCTGGTCTACAACTCCTGGCCTCAAGTGATCCTCCTGCCTCAGCCTCCCACGTCATTGGGATTACAGGCAGGAGTTACCATGTCTGGCCTTTAAAGAGTTTTAGTCTCTTCCAGTACCTTCCTCATTTTGGTACTTCAATGGACACTTGTTCAGTAAGTAAAAGAACACTTAAAATGAAAGGTACCCTTTGCCTTTAAAAAAAATATGATTAACAGGCAACTAAAAGAGTTTGTATTGTTTCTATGGCTGTTGTACTCTTCAGGTGCTTTGGGATAGAAAAAGAGTTCAAAAACATTCAGGCAAGTAAACCTTGGCTGAAGGCAGACTGAGCTGTCTAACTAGAACAGATTCAGCTACTTACACAGAGTTTGGGTGGGAACACAGCACTGACAGTACTTCCCACTTTCCCTCCTGGAAATCATATACAATTATCAATGAGAACCTGATACAAAAACTGCAAACTTTATTTTAGGGTATTAATAGCCCAAATTCTTAAACTCCAAAGGGATCCAGTTTAGTCCTAATAACCAGAGGTAACATGAAGAGTTGCACAGGCTAGCAGTATTTACAGGAAGCGGCCCAACTGTGTGGCAGAAGGAAAGGCAGAGTCGTCTGGAACACTACTGTGTCACCTCATCCTCCTGTAAACCAGCAGCCTAGGGAAAACTTCATCTCCAATGATGATCCTTAAAGATGAACCAGCACAGCAACTATCCAAAGTAATAAGACAAAAGGGGGAGATGCAGCAGAACAAAAACTATATGTATGTATGGGTATATAAACATGTATAAACATGCACACGCACAAACCCACACACCAGCTGAAAAATTATGACCAAACATTTCACCATTAATTTAAAATAACAGAAAGCTCCCAATTAAAGCAGTTGCCACCAGGCAGCAAAATGCATATTAATTCTGATATCTAAAAAATAAATAATGAAAATAAATCAAGTTAGCATTTGGGTGAACATGTCTGAGAAGTAAAAAATGGAACTAAAATAGAAGAAAAAATTAATAATGTTAAAAGCAGACATCAATGGATCAGAAAACAAAAAAAAAGGAAATAATAAATAAACCCAAGAAGGTTTTTAGAACATCATAAATGAAAACAGATCCGTTAACTAGCCAGTCACAAATACACATGCGTGCACAAAGCAATCGGGGGAAAGAATCGCAAAAAGAACAGGAGCCTGCATTTCCCACCTCTGCCTAAAGCAAAGTTTAAAAGTTGGATAAAATGGATAATTTTCCAGGAAAATATTTTATCAAAATCAGAAGGAAATCTAAATAGCTGTTTATGCTCTAATATGAACATTAACCTTATACCATCTGTACAGAATTAGGGCCATTACATGTCTCTGAATGGGTACAGCTATCAACAGTCACCACAATAAACTGAGTGTCTAAAACACAGCACTGGAAGGAACACTGTTCAGTGTATACAACACAACATGGAGATTTTAAAAACCATGTGATTATATTTCTATCAAAAAATTAATTAAAACACAAAAGAAATAATATTTCTTAGTATTAATGAAATGTACAACAGAAAATAAAAATAAAAACCAAAAATGCCAGAGCAATTTAATAATAAATACTCTCTGGTTATTCAACTTCTGTATTCCTGCTGTGCAAATTCCTTTTTTTTTTTTTTTTT
>NW_012117599.1:2694224-2695439 GCF_000951035.1 Colobus angolensis palliatus
AAACCAAAAATGCCAGAGCAATTTAATAATAAATACTCTCTGGTTATTCAACTTCTGTATTCCTGCTGTGCAAATTCCTTTTTTTTTTTTTTTTTTTCCCTGAGACAGAGTTTCACTCAGTCGTCCAGGCTGGAGTCCAATGGCACGATCTCAGCTCACTGCAACCTCCGCCTCCTGGGTTCAAGCGATTCTCCTGCCTCAGCCTCCTGAGTAGCTGGGATTACAGGTGCGCGCCACCATGCCCAGCTAATTTTTGTATTTTTAGTAGAGGTGGGGTTTCACCAAGTTGGCCAGGATGGTCTCGATCTCTTGACCTCATGATCCGCCCGCCTCAGCCTCCCAAAGTGCTGGGATTACAGGAGTGAGCCACTGCGCCTGGCCTCTACTGTGCAAATTTCTGACTCTAGGCCAACTAACTAGCCCTGTTAAACCAGCTTACATCAAAGAGTTTAAAGAAGGCATAACAAAGGTCTTGGGCACTCTTCCTGTGAAGCACAAACTAGAATGTGTACTATGGTAAACTAAGAACACTGGAGGGGGCGGAGCAAGATGGCTGAATAGGAACAGCTCCAGTCTCCAGCTCCCAGGGCGAGCGACACAGAAGACCAGTGATTTCTGCATTTTCAACTGAGGTACCGGGTTCATCTCACTAGGGAGTGCGGGACAATCGGAGCTTGTCAGCTGCTGCCGCCCGACCAGCGAGAGCTGAAGCAGGGCGAGGCATCCCCTCACCTGGGAAGCACAAGGGGGAAGGGAATCCCTTTTCCTAGCCAGGGGAACTGAGACACACAACACCTGGAAAATCGGGTAATCCCACCCCAATACAGCGCTTTACCAAGGGTCTTAGCAAACGGCACACCAGGAGATTATATCCCACACCTGGCCGGGAGGGTCCCACGCCTACGGAGCCTCCCTCATTGCTAGCACAGCAGTCTGCGATCTAACTGCAAGGCAGGAGCGAGGCTGGGGGAGGGGCGCCCGCCATTGCCAAGGCTTAAGTAGGTAAACAAAGCCCCTGGGAAGCACGAACTGGGTGGAGCCCATAGCAGCTCAAGGAGGCCTGTCTGTCTCTGTAGACTCCACCTCTGGGGAGAGGGCACAGCTAAACAAAAAGCAGCAGAAACCTCTGCAGACACAAACGACCCTGTCTGACAGCTTTGAAGAGAGCAGTGGATCTCCCAACACGGAGGTTGAGATCTGAGAAGGGACAGACTG
>NW_012117599.1:2702454-2707061 GCF_000951035.1 Colobus angolensis palliatus
AAAAAAAAAAAACCAACATTGTTTTCATACTGTATACTAAACACTCCATGAACCTGGAAATTCTAGAAACTCAATTTTTCGAAGTTGAACAGTAGGTGCTCGTCCAACTTGATGAATCTGTTATTTCCTTATAGAATCTAAATTCAAATCCTACAGTTTTTATGTAAGGTATTTGGAATGCTGCTGGGCAAATTGCTGAAACAATGTGAATAAACAGGGTAATATAAAACAATATCCTAGGCTGGGTGTGGTGGCGCACACCTGTAATCCCAGAACTTTGGGAGGCTGGAGTAGGAGGATCACTTGAGCTCAGGAGACAACCTGGGCAACATAGTGAAACCCCGTCTCAACACACACACACAAAATACAAAAAATTAGCTGGGCATGGTGGTGCACAGCTGTAGTCCCAGCTACTTGGGAGGCTGACATAGGAGGATTGCTTGAGCCTGGGAGGTCGAGGTTGCAGTGAGCCAAAACTGCACCACTGCACTCCAGCCTGGGTGACAGAGTGAGATCCTGTCACAAAATATATACATATATATTCATTCAATATAAAGTCCTCTTCATGGTTACTACCACCATCATTTGGTTGTTCTGGTTTAGGCAGTATTCTGCCTGAAACCCACCTCAACAACTCCTTCTGTCTCTTTCTAACCACTTCATTTAGCCATCACCTCCGCATACACATGATTTCCTGTTCTGTTTTGCAACAATTACAAGAATTCAGGTGTTTTTGAACAAGAGACAACCTGTATCAGTTAGGAAACAGCCTAAATGTCTATCAATCAGACATTAAATAAATTGTGCTAAAACCACATAATGAAATATTTTATAGCCATAAAGAATGATGTTGTGATATTTATTCTTGTTAGCATGGGAAAATGTCCACTACATTAAAATATATATAGAATGATCCCATTCATATATAGCTGTACAAGCCACAAGAAAAAAACCCTTAACATGTATTTTGAAATAGTTATATTTATACAGAGGAGTAACAGGTAATTTTTCATTATACATTTATGTAACTGTTTTGAACAGTATGCATTTGTTTACTTCTCTAATAAGGAAATCATCAAGACCATTTTCATTTAAAAAGACATAGGGAACTCTAAAAAGTTACGAATTAGTGGGCCAGAACTATACTATGTCCTAAATCCTTTCCCATTCTGAAACTCTACACAATAATTAAGAAAATATTTACTCTAGGGTCTTATTCCTCATGATTTAAAAAGAACTTTTTCAAGATTTATTCTTTCTCTAAATATTTTGAGGATACTAAAATACAAGAAGTGTGGTATTTCTCATTCACACGATTTCTTAGGAGTACAGCGAAGGGATGAAGAGAATAAAAGGATGATAAAACCCCAGCTGAGACTAAACCTTTTTCAGGTTTCAGGACTCCCAAAGATCATCACTGCAAACATCCAAATTTAAGTCTTAGAGCTAGAAACGGGGACATGTCTTTTTTTTTTTTTTTTACATATTTCTTTTTCTTTTAATTATACTTTAACTTCTAGGGTACATGTGCACAACGTGCAGGTTTGTTACATATGTATACATGTGCCATGTTGGTGTGCTGCACCCATTAACTCATCATTTACATTAGGTATATCTCCTAATACTATCTCTCCCCCCTCCCCCTTCTCCCCACCCACCGACAGGCCCCGGTGTGTGATGTTCCCCATCCAGTGTCCAAGTGTTCTCATTGTTCAATTCCCACCTATGAGTGAGAACCAACCCAAATGTCCATCAATGACAGACTGGATTAAGAAAATGTGGCACATATACACCATGGAATACTATGCAGCCATAAAAAAGGATGAGTCCATGTCCTTTGTAGGGACATGGATGAAGCTGGAAACCATCATTCTGAGCAAACTGTCACAAGGACAGAAAACCAGACACCGCATGTTCTCACTCATAGGGGACATATTCTTAAAGATCTATGGGTTTATCATTCTATTGACAACAAAGATTACTATTCCTGGTTTGTAACTGTAGGAGAGAAGTAAAGGCAAACATAAGTTAGATTTACATTAAACTATCAGATAGAATATATTACCTAAGCTTTACTCATCACATTTTTTAAAAGTGCTTTTAAAAGCATATTCAAATATTCAATTAGGGTTTCAACTCTTATAGGCTATATATGGTAAAAACATAACAACAATTAAATAATTACCTCTCCTATGAAGACTACTATCACACAGTCCAACTTCTCTTCAGGATACAGATTATCAATAAGGGAATGAAGAGTTTCTATGAGGTAAGATTTAACTTCTCTTTTCACTGTGGGAATGCCCATGACTATGGAAACTGAAAAAAAAAATACCGTAATTATATTAAAAAATTGTACAAGGACAATACAGAGAAACACTTCTATTTCAAAAGTATTATACCCTCTCAAATGGATAGGAATAACTGATGGATCAAAATATATTAAGTTTCAGAAAGAAAAATAAAGAATACAAGGGCATACCTGTAATGACTGTAACTCATTTTCACATGGCTTAACCGTAAGAAAAAAAGAACTGATAAAAATGAAATCCCAGCACTTTGGGAGGCTGAGACGGGCGGATCACGAGGTCAGGAGATCGAGATCATCCTGACTAACACGGTGAAACCCTGTCTCTACTAAAAATACAAAAATCTAGCCGGGCGAGGTGGCGGGCGCCTGTAGTCCCAGTTACTCCGGAGGCTGAGGCAGGAGAATGGCATAAACCTGGGAGGCGGAGCTTGCAGTGAGCTGAGATCCGGCCACTGCACTCCAGCCCGGGCGACAGAGCAAGACTCCGTCTCAAAAAAAAAAAAAAAAAGAAAGACATTAAACCTCACACTAAAAATGAATGGCTGTAAAGTATAAACAGCAAACTGTATTATACAACTAAAACTTAAAAATACTGAACATATCTTAAAAATTAACGTCTTATCTATCGACTTCAAGCATAAGACATGCCAAGAAGAGCACAACATCAATTCTGTGGTTGTTCTTGCCAACAATGCATAACCTCAACTTAACCATAAAGGAACATCAGAGAAATCCAAACTGGGTGAATGCTCCACAAAATAACAGTACTCTTTAAAGTGTTATGGTCATGAAAGACAGAGTAATGAACTGTCCCCGATTAGAAAAGACTTAGGAACCATGACAATTAAGTGAAATATGCGATCTTGAGTTGGATCCTGGAAGAGAAAAATAACAACAATGAAACACATGACAAAATTGGAATAAGAGCTAAGGTTAGCTAACAGTGTAGCATTGACGTTAACTTCCTGGCTTTTGATCACTGTACTATGGTCATGTAGGGACACTGGGTAAAGGCAAATGAAAACTTTCTGACCAGGCACAGTGGCTCATGCCTATAATCCCAGCACTTTGGGAGGCAGAGGTGGTGGACTACTTGAGCTCAGGAGTTTCAGACCAGCCTGACCAACATGGTGAAACCCAGTCTCTACTAAAAATACAAAAATTATCTGGGCATGGGGGCGTGCACCTATAATCCCAGCTACTTGGGAGGCGGAGGCACAAGAATCGCCTGGGAGGCAGAGGAAGCAGTGAGCTGAGATTGTGCCCTTGCACTGCAGCCTGGGTGACAAAGCAAGATTCCATCTCAAAAAAAAAAAAAAAGAAAAGAAAAGAAAACTTTGTGTACTATTTGTGTAACATTTTTAAAGTCTAAAATTACAGTCAATGTTCCTATAATGCTTATTTTCAACACAAATTTGTTTCTACATGATTAACATATCAGGGAAAAATTGGAGCATAACACGTGAAGTTCACATTAGCTTACGTGCAATTTGTCTTCTGAAACCAACACCAGGTCAGCAACAGAAAATTGTACCCAGCTGAACTGAGTTCAGAAAATTGAACCGAACCGTGTAGAAATACTGCATACAAAATGCACACACCTCAAAATACCTACCAGCTGTCTCAGTTCACCACAGCTATCAACCACACCCATCCACACTGGGTGTTGCAACCTTCCATCAGATTTGAAATAACCTACCTCACAGCCCTTCACAATAACTTACAAGCTGCAACCTTCAGCAACCCACTTTAACAAGCAAATCTCAGGGCTTTTTCAAGATAGAGTGCCACATCTAAGTATTTCTCAATCATTTATCCTGTGAAAAAATGTGCCACCATTATTATTAGGTTCTTATCCTTTTTTATGTGTAACTGACAAAGTTTTTTGAGTGTTGTGATCCTAACCCCCTTGCTCTCATTTTTTTGCACCATTTTCATACCACAGTGATTTTTTAGGAACATATTGCATTACAGAGGTATTTCAAAGTAAGTTTTTAAAAATTATGCCTTAAAGTCTTAGTATACTAAGTATGTATCAATAGAGAAGTATTTTGAATATGTTAAAAACAACTTAGTCTTAATCGTGCAACAATTTTTTGGAGATACTAAAAAATATTTATAATTCACAGAATTCTAATGCCAGCGGCTGGGTGCAGTGGCTCACGCCTGTAATCCCATCACTTTGGAAGGCCAAAGCAGGTGGATCACGAGGTCAGGAGATCGAGACCATCCTGGCTAACATGGTGAAAACCTGTCTCTACTAAAAAAAACAAAAAATTAGCCAGGCATGGTAGCA
>NW_012117599.1:2707857-2727516 GCF_000951035.1 Colobus angolensis palliatus
TAATGTGGAAAAGGCAAAATAAAATAAAATAAAATAAAATAAATGTGTCTTACAGGATGATATATATAGGTTGATACCGTCAAAGTGATGAATGGGGAGGGGGTACCCCTATAGGTCATGTGGTCACGGAAGGCCTCTCTGATATCAGCTGAGCTGGTAACCATGAGAAAGAGCTGATGAAGAATACTGCAGAAGAGGAAGCAACAAGGCCCTGAAGACAGAATGATTTTGACATAGTCAAGAAATACCAACAGCAGGCTGGATCAAAAGCAGAATAAGCCCAGATTGAGAAAATCAGCCAGGGGTCACATTGCATATAACAGAGTTTGTTTTAATGCTGAGCGCAAGAGAAAACCATCGTAAGGTTGTAAGCAGGGGAGTGACATTATCCAATTTGTAATTTTAAGAGATTATCAAGTTTCACAAAAAGTAAAAGCACTTTGGGAGATCAGTTAGGAAGTTACTGTATTAGCTAAAGGAAAAGATGGTGGTTTAAATGAGGCTGTAGGGTGTTTGAAGAGGTGGAGGTGAGTGGATGATGGAGACGCTCACCAATGGGGCTTCAGCTGGCAGACAACAGAAGGGGAGGGATCAAGGATGACTTGAGTAAGTGGACAGGGCAACTTTCACTCAGAACAACACACTTGAGGAGAGGGCCCCCAATCCAGATTTCTGTTCTGACCAAGTTACTCTGAGATGCCAAAAGACAGGATGAGTTAAAATGGAAGCAAAATTACACAGAATAATCTACCTCAGAATTTAAGGCCAGCTGTGGTGGCTGATGCCTTTAATCCCAGCACTTCAGGAGGCTGAGGCAGGAGGATCACTTGAGCCCAGGAGTTCAAGACCAGCCTGAGCAATGTGGCAAGACCCTGTCTCTACAAAAAATAAAAAACTTAGCTGGGCATAGTGGCACATGCCTGTAGTCCTAGCTACTTGGGAGGCTGAGGTGGGAGGATCACTTGAGCCTGGGAGGTGGAGGCTGCAGTGAGCTGTGATCACACCACTGTACTCCAGCCCGGGAGACAGAGCAAGACTCTGTCTCAAAAAAACAAACAAACAAAAAAAATTACAAGCGTAACAACTAGGATGAGGTGCATTCTTAGAAAATGCTAACTCACATGGAGTACAAAGACTTCACTTATGATGAAAGCAAAGCCCATGGTGATCCACAGTGTGCAAACAAAAATGGCATAAAGTCACAATGCAAATTCTCTATCCCTACCACACTCTTGGGGATTTTTGGTTTCTGTTTTGCTTTGCTGAAGTTTAGATGGCACGTGATACGGTTTGGCTGTGTCCCTACCCAAATCTCATCTTGAATTCCTACACATTGTGGGAGGGACCTGGTGGGAGTTAATGGAATCATGGGGGCAAATCTTTCCCATACTGTTCTCGTGACAGTGAATAAGTCTTACGAGATCTGATGGTTTTAAAAAGAGGAGTTCCCCTGCACAGGGTTGCTCTCTCTTTGCCTGCTGCCATCCATGTAAGATGTGACTTGCTCCTCCTTGCCTTCTGCCGTGATTGTGAGGCTTCCCCAGCCACTTGGAAATGTAAGTTCAATTAAACCTCTTTCTTTTGTAAATTGCGCAGTCTCAGGTATGTCTTTATCAGCAGCGTGAAAATAAACTAATACAGTAAACTGGTACCAGCAGAGTGGGGCGCTGCTGAAAAGATACCCGAAAATGTGGAAGCGACTTTGGAACTGGGTAACAAGCAGAGGCTGAACAGTTTGGAGGGCTGAGAAGGCAGGAAAATATAGGAAAGTCTGGAGCTCCCTAGAGACTTGTTGAATGGCTTACCAAAATGCTGATAATGATATGGACAATGAAATCTAGGCTGAGGTGGTCTCAGATGGAGATGAGGAACTTGTTGGGAACTGGAGTAAAGGTGACTCTTGTTATGTTTTAGCCAAGAGACTGGCAGCATTTTGCCCCTGCCCTAGAGATTTGTGGAACTTTGAACTTGAGAGAGATGATTTATGGTATCTGGTAGAAGAAATTTCTAAGCAGCAAAGCATTCAAGAGGTAACTTGGGTGCTGTTAAAGGCATTCAGTTTTTTTGTTGTTGTTTTTTGTTGTTGTTGTTGTTCTTTTGAGACAGAGTTTCACTCTTGTGGCACAGGCTGGAGTGCAATGGCACGATCTCGGCTCACTGCAACCTCCACCTCCCAGCTTCAAACAATTCTCCTGCCTCAGCCTCCCGAGTAGCTGGGATTACAGGTGCCCACCACCATGGCCAGATTTCCTGTGCTGTTTTGTATTTTTAGTAGAGACAGGGTTTCACCACGTTGGTCAGGCTGGTCTCTAACTCCTGACCTCATGATCCACCCGCCTTGGCCTCCCCAAGTGCTGGGATTGTAGGCATGAGCCACCATACCCGGCCAGCATTCAGTTTTAAAAGGGAAAGAGCATAAAAGTTTGGAAAATTTGCAGCCTGACAATGTGATAGAAAAGAAAATCTCATTTTCTGAGGTGAAATTCAAGCCAGTTGCAGAAATTTGCATAAGTAATGAGGAGCTGAATGGTTAAGCTCAATGGGGAAAATGTCTCCAAGGCATGTCAGAGACCTTTGTGGCAACCCCTCCCATCACAGGCCCAGAGATTTAGGAGGGAAAAATGGTTTTCTGGGCCAGGCCCAGGGTCCCTCTGCTGTGTGCAGTCTAGGGACTTGGTGACCTGTGTCCCAGCCACTCCAGCCTTGACTAAAAGGGGCCAAGGTACTGCTCAGGCCGTGGCTTCAGAGGGTGCAAGCCCCAAGCCCTGGCAGCTTCTGCGTGGTATTGAGCCTGCAGGTGCACAGAAGTCAAGAATTGGGAACTTCCACCTAGATTCCAGAGGATGAATGGATACGCCTGGATGCTCAGGCAGAAGTTTGCTGTAGGGGTGGTGCTCTTATGGAGAACCTCTGCTAGCACAGGGCGGAAGGCACATGTGGGGTCAGAGACCCCCTGACAGAGTCCCTATTGGGGCACCACCTAGTGTAGCTGTGAGAAGAGGACCACCGTCCTCCAGACCCCACAATGGTAGATCCACCCATGGCTTTCACCACGTGCCTGGAAAAGCCGCACTCAACACAAGCCCCTGAAAGCAGCCGGGAGGGAGGCTGTACCCTGCAGAGCCACAGGGGCAGAGCTGCCCAAGACCAAGGGAACCCATCTCTTGCATCAGTGTGACCTGGATGTGAGACATGGAGTCAAAGGAAATCATTTTGGAGTTTTAAGATTTGACTGCCCTGCTGGATTTTGGACTTGCACAGGGCCTGTAGCCCCTCTGTTTTGGCCAATTTCTCCCATTTGGAATGGCTGTATTTACTCAATGCTGGCACCCCCATTGTGTCTAGGAAGTAACTAGCTTGTTTTTGATTTTACAGGCTCATGGGTGGAAGGGACTTGCCTCATCTCAGATGAGACGTTGGACTGTGGACTTTTGAGTTAATGCTGAAATGAGTTAAGACTTCAGGGAATGGCTGGGAAGGCATGACTGGTTTTGAAATGTGAGGATGTGAGATTTGGGAGGGGCCGGGGCGGAATGATATGGTTTGGCTGTTCCCCACCCAAATCTCATCTTGAATTCCTATGTGTTGTGGGAGGGACCCGGTGAGAGGTAATTGAATCATGGGGGCAAGTCCTTCCTGTGCCGTTCTCATGACAGTGAATAAGCCTCACGAGATCTGATGGTTTTAAAAAGAGAAGTTTCCTTGCACAAGCTCACTCTCTCTTTGCCTGCTGCCATCCATGTAAGATGTGACTTGCTCCTCCTTGTCTTATGCCATGATTGTGAGGCTTCCCCAGTCATGGGGAACTCTAAGTCCAATTAAACCTCTTTCTTTTGTAAATTGCCCAGTCTCAGGTATGTCTTTATCAGCAGCGTGAAAATGGACTAATACAGCGTGTTTAGAGAATAAACCATTTTATCCCTAATACACTATTTTAGAGTTAAAATTTAAATTATTTAGCTTAAACCAGGGTATTCAAAGACTTCAAAAGCACTAAAAATGAAACTTCTAATTTCAGCCCAACCTACAAAATGAGAGTAACCATGCTTATGGTAATTTGCAAAATTACCACCAAAAAAGGGTAGTTTCCTTGGCCTTCTGAGCCCATGGAAGGGCTGCACTTCTTAGTCCCCTTATGGTTGGAGACTGTGGCGCCAAGGGGATACAATTATTAATAGCCCATGAGTCATCGGCATGTGTAATCTGTGGGCTGAGCACTGATAACTGCAGTGTGAAATCCTTGAGATTGTTTGTTCTCTTTGGCAGAGCAGCCAGAAATATTCAAGATGGCAACTGCTCTGTCAGCCTGGATCCCTGCATGACTGGTCAACCTTGGTGGACATGTACTATGAGCAAAAAAAAAAAAAAATACACACGTGTTATCTCAATCACTGAGACTCTGGGGTTGTTAGTTACCACAACATAACCCAGCCTGTCCTATCTGATACCATGTTCTTCTACCATGTACAATCCAGAAAATGTAAGTATTCTACTGAGCTAGAGTTCAGAAGAAATATGTCAGCAAACTGAAGAATATGGTCATATCATCCTTTTAGGGAGGAGCAGGATGGACCAAGGAAACCAAACAGAAATAGCCAATGGGTTTGGCTAGGTACCGGGATCACCGATTTTGTTTTAATTCTGAGTGCAAGAGTTCCATTGATTAACCACCTAGTATTTCCAATTCAAGTAGTAACTGTGCATATATAATACATCTACTACGTACTAGACAGTCTGAAATACAGCCATGAGATAGGAGATAGGTAAGCCCCCTACCTCATGGTATTTATAATTTGACAGAACTATCAACTGTGATTATTTCATTTGCTTCCACTTTCCTGGGAAGTTTTCCAATTCTAGTTTGTATTTCTTTTAAAGTAAAAAAAGAATTAGGAAAAATCTTGGCATTCTCAATCTTCAGTAACTCAATCTACCTTCAGTTATAACTACATTATGTCCCCTTAAAAATGTTCATTGCTAGCCAAATATTTTTAGCTTACCATGTTTCCTTATGGTTTGACTTTAGTCATTTATTCCTCATTTCTTTCCTTATATCTCATGACAATATTTTTTTTTTCTTCTACTGCCTCGTTGCCCTTTCTCTGCCTCTGTCTTCCTTGTGTTCACCTTCCTCTTTCCCTGGAAATTAACTGGTGGAAAACCTTCAAGTCCCAGTCCTAGGCCCTAGGAGGTCTCATCCATTTCTGTGTCTTCAACCACTTACTCCCAAACAATGACTCATAAAATTAAATCTAACTCAGATCTCTCCTTTGAGTCCCAGATCAAAATATCCAACTGCCTACTCCAACATCTCCACTGTGGTATCTCAAAATCACCTCCAAATTATCATATCCAAATTTAATTTATAAACTTCTCTTGCAAACCAATGATGCAAAACAGTGTCTACTGTCCCCTATCTCACTGAATGGCCCACCACGCATCCAGCCACTCAATCCAGAAACCCTGGGATCATTCCTGACCACTCCTCTACCTCAGTCCACAAATCCAGAACACTATGTCCTCCCTGATACATTCCCGTATGTTCCAAACAACTCTAGGTCCATCTTCTACTTCCCATCTCTACTACTACCACTGCTACCCTGTCCAAGTTGACCATCTCTCCAGTGGATTACTGAAACAGCCTATCTGGTTTTTCATATCTATTCTTCTTCCCACATCCTCAATCATCCTTCCCATTGCAGCAAATGTGATCTCTGTAAAATTTAAATCTTATCAAGTCATTATTAATAAGTACTGTTGAAAACCCTTCAATGGCTTCCTACTGCTCTTAGGATAGAAACCAAAATCCCATAAATGGTCTAGGAGGCCCTACATGGTGGTCTGGCCTGAACTTACATCTCTAGCCTCATCTTGTTCCACACATCTCCTCACTCTAAACTTAAACTACAGCGACCTTCTTTCATTCTCTAGAACACTCCACACTCCCTTCCACCACAGGACTTTTGTGGTGCTCTTTCCATCTTCCGTAATATTCTTTTCCATTGTGATGGAGAGAATAACAGTATCCCAAAGATATCCATGCCATAATTGCTGGAGCCTGTGAATATGTCACCTTACATGGCAAAACAGACTTTGTAGATGTGATGAAAGTTCTTGAGATGTGGTAATTATTCTGGATTACCTAGTGGGCCCAATATAAACACAAGGGTCTTTATGAAAAGAAAGAGGGAGGGTCACAGCAAAAGAAGGAGATGGAACAACAGAATCAAGAGGGTCATGGTCAGAGAGATTTGACGATACTGTACTTTGAAGATGAAGGAAGAGGCCACAAAGTAATGTGGAAAAGGCAAAATAAAATAAAATAAAAAGGATCGTCCCCTAGAGATTCCAGAAGGAACACACCCCTCTTGACAATCTGGTTCTAGGACCTCTGCCTTCTCAAACTGTAAGATGAAAAATCTGTGTTGTGGTTTAAACACAGTGATTTTGTGTCAATTTGTTACAGCAGCAATAGGACACTAACACACCCATCTTCACCAGTAAATGACAGATTCTATCACCCTGAGGCCAAACATAATTTCTCAGAGTTCCTTAAACTCCCTAATTAGGCCAGAAGTCCTTCTTACACATTCTCAAAGCATCCTTTACACTGGTAATTACAGTTGTAATTATACAGTTGTTTGTATAATTGACTACGTGACTAATATGTGTCTTCTTTACTGGGCTGAAGCTCCACAAGACTCGGAACCACATCTAATTTTGTGTACCAAAGTATCTGGCAAGGTGCCTGGCCCATAGCAATTGCTCATGGACTTTGATTGCAGCAAATACTCCAAGAATTATCTGTTATCCTCCACCAAGCAGTAGTGCCATTTCGCTAGATAACCCAGTAAAAGTCTTTTCTCAGCTCTCTTGCTCTGCCCTAAATGGGCCCTTCAACCTGAAGACCTGAATGTTTCTTCAACTCAAAGAAATTTACTCCTATAAGCTGGTAATTCCCTCTTTTCACTCTCTTTGTTCACTCCTTCTGAAATTACTACCAGATGAACATTAAAACTTTTGTCTGCTTCCATTCTTTATGCGTTTATTGCTGCATTCTGGAAGAAATACGGAGCTCAGTCTTTCTGATCACTAATTTGGTCTTCAGCTACGCCTAGCTAAAATTCCGCATCAGTCCGTCGATATGGGATTTTTAAATATAATCATTGAAATCATAAGTACAAAGATTTCTAACAGATCCTTTGATAATGGTCAGTTATTTGTTATGGGCAAGTTGTCCTCCCTCATTTCTAAAAATATGTTGTTTTATTTTTAAATCATACTCATTCTGTTTGTTCTGCAAACTCAATTTTCTTTAGTATTAAGTCATTCATGGTACTAATTTTCTTAAACGATTCGGCAACCCCATGTTGCTGAAGTCGCCCTTGCGCCCGTTTGTAGTCTCTGGGTCTGTTTGCCGCAGCCTGCCTTGGCGAATGTAGTGGGATACAGACGTGGTGCTGGGTGGTGTACCGGCCGTTTTCTGTTCTGGGTATGAGAATCCCAGCCACTCCCCTGGGGTCAGCAGCCACCAGCAGCACTGTCCTTCCTCTTCAGCCTTACGATGGCTTAGCTGTTCTAACTGCTGTTCCCTAATTAATCAGCCTGAACACTGGAAAACAGAATTTTTAGCAAGAAGCTGTTTTTCTTTATCTAAGAAACAGAAGTTCTGAATATGAAGCCCTAGATAAGTTCTGGGGTTCCATAAAATTCCAGAAATTACAAACAAAATTATATTTTCTATGGGCATTTTCCAAAGTAGAGATTGATAGCTTTCCTAGAATATCCAAAGGGTCCTGTAACTAAAAATATTAAGAGCTGTTCCCCAACGATTTAGGGAGGAAAATGTTTAAGGTAGTAAATATGGGTTATTTGCCTATCCGTTTTTTCTACCAAGCTGTTTTTTCTACCTTTCAAAAATAGTGGCAGCTTTATAAGAATGTTAACTATTGGAAAGCTGGTTGACCAAGATTTTATTATATTTATAATGGATAAAGTCATGTAAACAAATGGGATGGAATACATAGCTTCAAAAGAAAGAGAATGTCACATTTATAAAATAAAAACCTAATAGAGACCTTGGAAGTTTTAAATGACTTTAAAATCACTTCTAATTTCTTTTCATTTGATACTCTTATGAATGAAGAAATAGCCTAAACAAACAAACCCACAATTACTTAAGACATCTTATCCAAATAGTGATTATTAAAGGGAGACGTGATATCAGCTTCAAAAATAATTAACAATCAACATTCTAAAACAAACAAACAAAAAAAAAACAAAGTACCACACACACCTTGTTAGTCTCTGTATACCTGGCACCTGCAAAATGCCTGGCTTCAATAAATATTTTTTTAATCATTAGAGAAAGGAAAGAAGGGGTTTGTTTCAACATACTATTTTAAGAGTTTCTACCTCCTTAAGAAGGAAGGTAGTATATCATTTCAACCAATTAATGAAATAGACAGCAGAACTAAAACAAGATGAATGTAAAAGCTTACATTTATAGATCAGTGAGAAGATGTGATCCCCCCAAAAAGACAGCAAAATACTTAAGAATCCCATGGAGGCCGGGCGCGGTGGCTCAAGCCTGTAATCCCAGCACTTTGGGAGGCCGAGACGGGCGGATCACGAGGTCAAGAGATCGAGACCATCCTGGCTAACACAGTGAAACCTCGTCTCTACTAAAAATACAAAAACTAGCCGGGCGAGGTGGCGGGTGCCTGTAGTCCCAGCTACTCGGGAGGCTGAGGCAGCAGAATGGCGTAAATCCGGGAGGCGGAGCTTGCAGTGAGCTGAGATCCAGCCACTGCACTCCAGCCCGGGCGACAGAGCGAGACTCCGCCTCAAAAAAAAAAAAAAAAAAAAAGAATCCCATGGAATCAAAAGTAGACTCAGCTTAACACTAACCGAAAAATGAGTTTTGGTATCTATGAAGTAATCATTTCAACACTTGTTAAAAACTTATAGAAGAACAAAATATTCTGCCCTCTACATTTTAAAATCTATGAAGAAAAGATTAATGAAGTTAACACAGCGGAATAAAAAGTATGAGTGGTAAATGGCTCTTGGGCTGGCTTGCTCAAGCCCACTTCCACTCTGTGGAGTGTACTTTGGTTTCAATAAATTTGTGCTTACGTTGCTTCAAAAAAAAAGAGAGTGGTAAATAGTTTCTATAAGGAAAATTGAGGAAGTTCTGTTGGCTCTGACAAGAAGAGAAAAATAAGCTATATAGTATCTTTTGAATAAATTAGGAAGAAGTAAATCAACGCATTTCTACTACTGCATACAAAGTTACACAAAAGTTACTATCTACTTACATCTCTGTACCAAAAGTGAGGCAGACATAAGAAAAACCTTTGTGACGTGACCAAAAGAGCTGTTAATTTTGAAATAAGATAACAGGAAAAAATGTCATCTCTCTACTTCTCAAATTTCTAAAACAGAAAAATGACAAAGGTGTCAACATTTGTCTGCCTAGGATGGGGCCTGAACTAGATTTCACATGATCCCTTTTGGCTATATTACTTTGGTCTACGAAGGAAATGTCCAACTCCTTTCGACATGGAGTTTAGAATGAGACCCAACCTGAGGTGCACAGATAAAGAAAGAACTTTTATTTTTTGACCTCCCAGACTTCTGATGGTGAACATAAGAGTCCAAAACACAATTAACAGCAGTAGTACAACTGCAGTAAGAAACAAAATAAACATACCTCCTGTTCTTCCACTGCCAATCTGCACAGCAGGTTGAAGACTTCCTTCATTTTTCAATAAATGAGGCAAATGATAATAAATACTTGGCACTTGAAGAGATTTTTTGCTTGTTAACTCCTTTAACAGCTTTAGGGTATTATCTGAAACAAAGAAGTATAATTAATACACAAGAACTACCTTACAGAAATTGCTGATTTTATAAAACCAGCAGTAAAAATTAATGAGAACTAGAACTAAAGAATTTTCTTTCCTAGTTTCACGCTCTGGTAAATGAGATCTCCATTTAAGATGAAAAGGATACTTTCAAAGCCAGAGTCTCACAGGTCATGATGTTGATAAAACTGGCTGAAGGAAACCAAAATGGCCAGCTAGAGGACCATAAGAAGGTGGGATGCTAAGGGCTCACCTATATAATGTGTTAGAACTCAAGTTTGCCAAGCAGACTCTAAATATGCTGTCGGTTTATGAAAATGTAATAAATAATAATAAGTACACTGACTATCAGTCACTTTCATTTTCTTTCTTTTCCTTTTTTTTTTTTTTTTTGTGAGTCTTACTGTTAATCTTTGAATGGCATTTGTATTTTTTCTTGAACTCCTTTTTTTTTTTTTTTTGAGACAGGGTCTTCCTCTGTAGCCCAGGCTGGTATCCACTGGCACAATCATGGTTTACTGTCGCCTTGACCTCCCAGGCTCAAGAGGTCCTCCCCACCTCAGCCTCCTCAGTACCTGGGACAGCAGGCACATGCTACCACAATGGTTAATTTTAAAAAATTTTTTTTTTTTTTTGTAGAGACTGGAGTCTCACTATGTTGCCCAGGCTGGTCTCAAACTCCTGGCTCAAGCAATCCTCCTACCTTGGCCTCCCAAAGTGCTGGGATTACAGGCATAAGCCACCATGCCCAGCCATTCACTTTCTTTATGCATTACATGTTACCAAAATTTCACATGGAAGGAATTTTTTTTCTGAAAACTTCAAGTAAAATAATATAAACAGCATGAGCTGGGAATGTCCAGCACAGATCACAACTTTCAGAGAGTTTCATTTTTCTCACTCCTTGGTAGTATAAATAATATTGTTTTAAAATTTCATTAAATTAGAATTTAACCTTAGAAACAAGAAAGTTAGCAGTAGGAATTTGTTACCTCAACTTCATTAAAAATGAGAAGAACCAAAAATTCACAAAAGAAATGCAAATGACTGTCATATGTAAAATTAAAGTTTAATTTCATGAGTGAAGAAACAATTACAAATTATAATATATCTGTCAATTTCCACCTACGAAATCATTAGATTAAATAATAATATTAAATACTGGTGATAACAAGATAAATGTTCCAACTATTCAAAGCAGCATCAAAAACCCTAAAACATTTCTGTCCTATTACTCAGTAATTTCTCTTTGAAGAATTTAGCTTCGATGCATTCAACAAATATTTAGTGATTATCTATTTTATTCCAGCAAATGTACCATGTGTTCAAAAATCAATAGTCATCAAAACACAGATCCTATTTCTAAGGAAGTCATAATCCAATGAAAATAACTTAAAGGTTACTAGAAATATGATTGATTTATATACAAATATGTTCACCAGAGTTATAAACTACAGGGGAAAAACAACCCAGAAAAACCCATTTGAATAACTGTAGAAAAAATGTTTAATATATTATGGTATATATAGCTAGCATATTCACAGCCACTAAAAATAATATTTTGAAGATTATTTAATGACATAGTTTTAAAATGCTCATAGTATAATTTCAAGAGTGAAAATCAGGTCATCATACACAATAACAATTTTGAAGAAAAACAGTCATGGAAAAAATACTAGAAGGAAACAAAAAATGTTAGTAGAAATCACTGGGCATCAGGCTTACGGGTGATTTATGTTTTATCTACACCAGTCCATGAGTTTCAACATCAGAGGGACATAATGTGAAGTTTATCAGCAGGAGGAGAAAGAGTACGCAACTTTACAATAAGGGGAGGCAGTGGATCTGGAGATCCAGATGAAGCTAAATGAAAACAGGTGAAGCTAAATGAAAAAGTATGCTAATCTAGAAAGATTATGCAAATTTGGAGGCAATCAATTAGATACATATGTCAATTTAATTATCAGATAAAGAAGAGCACAGAAAGAGAGATCATTTGACCTCATCTTACTCTGACCAGGATTTCTCAGAGAAGAAACAGGCCAGATACTCCTAAAGTATCCAGTAGGAAACTATGTGTGTTCTTCATTATAAATCAGGTTTAAGAGCACTAATTGCTTCAGATAGCTCAAAGATTTCTCCAGAGTCATCTGAAGTCCACACATAAGTCATCACAGAAACATGGATGCACAAAAAGTTAAATTGTAATCTCATTTTGAATATGTTTTCAAAAGATGCACGTTCTTCACTACTGCCAATGAAATTTATTGCACTGTAATTTAACTTTTTTTGTTTCTGCAATGGAGTCTCGCTCTGGAGTGCAGAGCTGGACTGCAGTGGCGTGATCACAGCTCACTGCAACTTGCGCCTCCAGGGTTCAAGTGATTCTCCTGCCTCAGCCTCCCCAGTAGCTGGCACTACAGGCACGCATCACCACCCCCGGCTAATTATTGTATTTTTAGTAGGGGTGAGGTTTCACCATGTTGGCCAGCCTGGTCTTGAACTCCTCACCGCAAAAGATCTGCCCGCCTCGGTCTCCCAGAGTGCTGGAATTATAGGCGTGAGCCACTGTGCCTAGACAATTTAACTTAATATGACTCTCTTAAAATCAAATTTAGCAGGTAATACAATTTTTTTTTTTTTGTAATTTACTAGAAGAGAAAGTTGTGTGTGGTGATTTTTCTCTCTGAAAAGGGTAACAGATGCTGGCTGATAAACTATTCTACATGACTTTCAAAAAAAATATTCCACATGCCCCTTTGAAAATATGATCTTTTTCGGCCGGGTGTGGTGGCTCACGCCTGTAATCCCAGCACTTTGGGAGGCCGAGGCAGGTGCATCACGAGGTCAGGAGATCCAGACCATCCTGGCTAACACGGTGAAACCCCATCTCTACTAAAAATACAAAAAAATTAGCCAGGCGTGGTGGCAGGCGCCTGTAGTCCCAGCTACTTGGGAGGCTGAGGCAGGAGAATGGTGTAAACCCGGGAGGCGGAGCTGGCAGTGAGCCGAGATCACTCCACTGCACTCCAGCCTGGGTGACAGAGTGAAACTCCATCTCAAAGAAAACAAAACAAAACAAAAAAACAAACAAAAACATACATATATATTTAATATAAAAAATACTGTGTGTACCTGAAAACTTATTCAATGCATCCTTACTTCCATTTGTTTCTGCTCCTACACGCTTGAACTGTTGCACAATGGTATTTAATTCAGAAGAGCGCTGTGAGATTCTATGTTCAGCTATTCGAAGACGTTCTTTCAAAGCAAGGAATTCTCGTTGATAAGCAATCAGTTTTTCTAGAAGCAAAACCAAAACAGTCATACTATATGTCTTAAAACAAACAACATAATCTAAACGGAACTGTAAAATTACAAAGTTTAAAGTTGAGTTTTTCAGAAGAAAATATTTATTCCTTGATACATAACAGAAAAAAAGGGCTCTGACTTGTTACATAACAAAACTTATATGCTCTTATTATTTGTAAGAATGCTCTTAATGCTTATTATTACGCTCTTATTATTTGTAAAAATGTGAGCAGTCTCCAGCACTTCATATAATTAAAGATGAATAAAACAATAAAAGGTTTAGAATAAACACTTTAAAGCATCATACTAACATCATCTGTCAAAGGGTACAAACAACTATAAATACTGTATTCACATCAATCAGATAGAGAGATGAGGCAGAAACTGATGGTAATATATATAATAGTATAATGAATATAACATATTTTATAGCATAATCATTAATTTCCATAGACCAAACTTTTCCTGTGAACTTCCTAGCCCTCAAAGATTTCCCTAGACCAGACATCAGTCAAATTTCCGATCTCCAAAAACCCAGTGAGTGGCCAGGCGTGGTGGCTCACACCTGTAATCCCAGCACTCTAGGAGGTCAAGGTGGAGGATGGCTTGAGCCCAGGAGTGCAAGACCAGCCTAGGCAACATAGCAAGACCCCATCTCTACAAAACAATAAAAAATTAGCAGCCAGGCGTGGTGGCTCACACCTGTAATCCCAGCACTTTGGGAGGCCGAGGCGGGCAGATCACGAGGTCAGGAGATCGAGACCAGCCCGGCTAACACGGTGAAATTCCATCTCTACTAAAAATACAAAAAATTAGCCGGGCGAGGTGGCGGGCGCCTGTAGTCCCAGCTACTCGGGAGGCTGAGGCAGGAGGATGGCGTGAACCTAGGAGGCGGAGCTTGCAGTGAGCCGAGATCGCACCACTGCACTCTAGCCTGGGTGACAGAGCAAGACTCTATCTCAAAAAGAAAGAAAAAAAAAATTAGCTAGGCATGGTGGTGTGCGCCTGTAGTCTCAGCTACTCAAGAGGCTGAGGTGGGAGGGTTGCTAGAGCCCAAGTGTTGGAGGCTACACTGAGCTATGACGACACTACTGCATCCCAGCCTGGGCAACAGAGTGAGACCTTGTCTCAAAAAACAATAAAATAAAAATCCACTGATCTAGATGTGCAATGACCCTTGTTAAAAGTTATTCATTTTAATAATTTAAGAGCATCACAGGACAAAAAAACCCGGTCTAGGAAATAAAAGTGGGCTTTGATAAGGATAAATGTAGGCACTGACACAACGAGTAGAAATGAAACAGCACAGAGACAAAGCACACAGTAGAAGAGGCTCAAGGACAGAACTGGACACCAACACCTGAGAGATGGTAGAAGACAAGAGGACATTCATTTACTTGCTCAGTGGTACTGAGTAGTAGTGGAAGCTGCGAGAATGTTATGCACAATGTCCGCAACCTCATTAAATTAGGATAAACCGCAAGCGTGCTTCCAACTTCTATAGGAAGCTAAAGCTACTACTTTGACACCTAAACAAACCTTAAAAAGGCTTTTTTTTTTTTTTTCTGAGATGAGTCTCCCTCTGTCGCCCAGGCTTGAGTACAGTGGCGTGATCTCGGCTCACTGCTGCAACCTCCGCCTCCTGGATTCAGACAATTCTCCCACCTCAGCCTCCCGAGTAGCTGGGATTACAGGTGCACGCCACCACACCCAGATAATTTCCGTATTTTTAGTAGAGAAGGAGTTTCACCATGTTGCTCTGGCTGGTCTCAAACTCCTGACCCCAGTTGATCCGCCTACCTCAGCGTCTGAAAGTACTGGGATTACAGGCATGAGCCACTACGCCCAGCCAGAAAGTCTGTTTTTAATTTAACATTATAATTTCTGCTTTAATCATCGATAGAAGCAATAAAAACAGACTTATGAAAAATGAATCTGCAGTCTTAATAACACTCAAGTATACTGTTCCTTGTCCCTTACATAAAGATCCTTACAGTAAGTACCTCTTAAGATTCCATAGCAGAAAAAGAATATCTCTCTGGCTTAACTGCCATGCTTCACTGCATGGAAAAACAGAAGCACGTATGTCACCGTATTTGCCTTAATTTGCTCGGAAGGAAAGGAGAAGAGGTAGGACAGAGAAGGCTGTGACGGGGAAAGGGCATACAGGGAGCTCCAGGCTGCCAGCTAGGTTCTAGTTCTTGATCTGGGTGGCAGTTTAGTGGAAGTCACTCATGGTTTAGGCATTTTCTGCATGTGTAAATTCACAATATAAGACATGTGAAAGAGACACCATTCCCAAACACAAAACTATAAACAATTATATTAAACAATCATAAGAAGAGACACATAAGATGTATGTGAAGAAAAGTACAAGCCTTTTACTGAAGCCTATAATAGAATCAATAAAATTAGCTCTTATTCCTAAATAGGAAGACTCAGTCTTAGAAAAAGATTAATTCTACCCTAAGCAAAAGAAATTCAATTAAGTTTCTTTTTTTTTTTTTTTTTGAGACGGAGTCTGAGTCTGGCTCTGTGGCCCAGGCTGGAGTGCAGTGGCCGGATCTCAGCTCACTGCAAGCTCCGCCTCCCGGGTTTACGCCATTCTCCTGCCTCAGCCTCCCAAGTAGCTGGGACTACAGGCGCCCGCCATTACGCCCAGCTAATTTTTTGTATTTTTAGTAGAGACGGGGTTTCACTGTGTTAGCCAGGCTGGTCTTGATCTCCTGACCTCGTGATCTGCCCGCCTCGGCCTCCCAAAGTGCTGGGATTACAGGCGTGAGTCACCGCGCCTGGCCCAATTCAGTATCTTTCAAAATAACAAATTTTTTGAACTTGATGTATAATTCTAATATTTATCTAGAAGAATTAATGTTTTTAAAGGGCCAAGAAAAATCTAGAAGATAATATGGGGGAACTTGCTCTGAGATCAGAATATGTTATATGGTTACAGAAACTAAAAGAGTGTGAACTGTCAGTCCAGAGAGTGTGGACAAGGGCAGATCAGTATAAACACAGTGTCCAAAAACAGCGAGTGTCCAGAACAGATCTCTGAGTTCTTCCCTTTTTATGTGAACAACATTCGAATCCTACCCTTAAGACTTAAGCAGTGCCTAGATACTGGTTTCTCAACACCATTTGCCACTAAAATAAATTAGAACTCTTTGGAGGCCGAGCGTGGTAGCTCACCCCTATAATCCCAGCACTTTGGGAAGCCATGGCGAGAGGATGGCTTGAGCCCAGGAGTTTGAGACCACCCTGGGCAACACAGCGAGACCCCAACTCTATTAAAAAAATTCTTTTAAGAACTCTTTAGAGAAATAACTTTAAGATAAACCTAGAATATTCTTCTGCCAGCAAGAAAGTATTATCAAAAGAAAAAAATGACCTCGCCAAAGGGCACAGAAGGGCAGTCGAGAGGCCCCCACTGGCCAAATGGGGAGCAATTTAAGTACTAAAATAAATATTGATGGTAATGGATTATAACCCGTTGAATAAAATAAGAATCCATAAGTCCATTGGGAGGCTGAGGCAGGAGAATGGTGTGAACCCAGGAGGCAGAGCTTGCAGTGAGCTGAGATCGCACCACTGCACTCCAGCCTGGGTGAAAGGTGGAGACTCCATCTCAACAAAAAATAAAAATAAAAAAAAAGAATCCATGAGTCCGTATCAACAATAAATAAAAATAAACTAATGAGGGGAAAGTGTTTCTTACAGAAGGCCAATTACTAAATGTAGAAGAAATAATGAACATTAGAAAAACCACCATTTTGGGCCAGGCGCGGTAATCCCAGCAATTTGGGAGGCCAAGGTGTGCGGATCACCTGAGGTCAGGAGTTCAAGACCAGGCTGACCAACAAGGAGAAATCCCGTCTCTATTAAAAATACAAAATTAGCTGGATGTGGTGATGCATGCCTGTAATCTCAGCTACTTGGGAGGCTGAGGCAGGAGAATTGCTTGAACCAGGGAGGCAGAGGTTGTGGTGAGCCAAGACCACCACTCCCGCCTGGCCAACAAGAGCTGAACTCTGTCTCAAAAAACAAACAAAAACAAAAACAAAAACACCATTTTGCAACCATCATAGCAATAACTGACTCAGGCAAGCATCAAAAATGCATGCTAAAACTAACAGGTGAAAATCTGATGAGAAACAGGTATTTATAGCATCTCAAAATACCTCCCCACAAAGTACTTATTACTTTACAAAGAGGGAAATGGTAATATCACAGTGGAAAAACCTGACACCACCTTCATCAAGTGGTCAAGGTTAAAGTTGGCAATAATGGGACAGACATCACGTGCCTCGTGAAGTGAACCCCAGAGGACCCCCCCTTCATTACGTGGAATTCCTGCCAAAAATGCATAATCTGATTCTAATCTCAAGGAAACATTGGACACATCCAAATTGGGGGATTATGTATAAAACAAATGGTTCTACTTTAAGACACGTCAAAGTCATCAAAGACAAAGGCTGAAGAAATGACCAAGGGTAAGGAGAGACTAAATGCAAAGCACTGTCCTGGACTGGATCCTGGACCAGAAGAAATAAATGTTGTCAAGAACATTACTGGAAGAATAACAGAACACAGACTGCAGAATGGGTATCACTGCGCCAGTGTTAAATTTCCTGAATTTGACACTTGAACTGTGGTAAGGTAAGAGAATGTCCTGGTTCTTAGGAAATAAACATAAAATTATTTAGGCGTAAAGGGGCATGATTTCTGCAATTTACTCTGATATGGTTCTGAAAAGAAACAAGTATCTGTAGAAAGGAAGATGATAGAGGCAAAATGTTCACAATAGGTGAAATGTATAGAGAAGTTATTTGTATTACCCTTCATCATTTTTTTTAATACAAAGATGATTTAAAGTAAGCAGGAGACTGAATGGCAGATATAGGCTCAGTCTTTCATCAGCTCTTGAGTGGTAGAAAGGGATAGGAGTCTGAGGGCAGTCTCCGTCTCCACGTGCATTTTCTTGTTATGTTTTGAAATCACCCTCTCAGAGGCCAGCTTCACCAAGTAGGCAGAATAAGTAGTCCCAGTAGAGAAATGCCCCACCCCTAATTCTAAAATGCTTCCCTGCTTTTAGGGGAAAGTTAGCTTAGAAAAAGTCCCTGGGGGCCCATGGGCTATTGGATAATATCACAGATATTTAGTTTCTAGCCTGGATGCTATTGCTATTCTTAGTCCAAGGCCCACAGCTATGAAAAGGCTCCAGAGGGGTCATTTTTGATCTCTCTCACATCCATCCTTTGTTTCTGACTCCATTCTGCCATATTGAAAGAGTTATCCACAAGAACAGGGCAATGTCACATTCCATCTAGAAAGCCAACTCAGCTTTCTAGAACTTTCTAGAATTTTCCCTAGAATTTTCTCCATTTATATTTCCCATAATACTACATAGCTTTCTTGAGGAAGAGAGTTGTTTATCTGCTTCCAGCATTCAGTTCACTTTAACATAACAGATGAAAAAATTCCTCCAAATTAATACATTTGTTAATTCCCTGTTGTGAACATTAGTAGCAAAATTCTTATTTTTGCTTTTCTTTGAATCATTTCAATCCGTTTGTAGGGAGGGTTATGGCAGGAAACTGAGGGAACTCTCATACTACCATCTTACTGGGAAGTGCCCGGTTTTGTTTGTTGTTTTGTTTTTACTGTAGACAAAATCTAACTGTTTAAATTGTAGAAAATTATATGTCCAGCCTAGGCAATGAAAGTACAAATTATGTTTTGTACAAATCATGTTTTGTGAACCTAAGATTCTAAAACACAATTTCCAGAGAAACCACTTTGATTCTTCAACTCAAATATTTAGGTCAGTTTTCCAGCGAAAAGGGTAACTTTGGGCTTTCAAAGACTTACTAGGCTAAACCATATAAAATTGCTGATATTTGATCCTTTTTGGCAAAAATGGTAATTTCATATGAAATTGTTCAACAGTATAAATGAACGATTAACACAAACAAAAAGCACCAAGAAGTCACATCTAATGTGTGGTGAATAAAAACAGACCAGAGAACTTTATTTTTAAAAGAATAGTAACTTCTTATCAGCAAGATGTACAAGATACTACTAAATTCAGAGCTAACATTAAAAACTGGCTTTTTGTATTGAAATAAAAACTACCAAAAGTTAAACCCACTCTTTATTTCTTAAATTAAAACATTTTAATATTTATTAGATAATAAAATTCTAGCACTGAAAAAAATGTTGAGAAGTCCGCTGGGCCGGGTACGGTGGCTCATACCTGAAATCCCAGTGCTTTGGGAGGCCAGGGCAGGAGGATTGCTTGAACCCAAAAGTTTGAGATCAGCCTGGGCAAAACAGGGAGACATTGTCTCTACAACAAACATTTAAAAATTAGCCAGTGTGGTACTGCATGCTTATAGCCCCAGCTACTCAGGAGGCTAAAGTGGGAGGATCCCTTGAGCCCAGGGGTTTGAGGCTGCAGTGAGTGGCAAATGTACCATTG
>NW_012117599.1:2727566-2737292 GCF_000951035.1 Colobus angolensis palliatus
GCATGCTTATAGCCCCAGCTACTCAGGAGGCTAAAGTGGGAGGATCCCTTGAGCCCAGGGGTTTGAGGCTGCACTGAGTGGGAAGTGTACCATGGGGCCCGAGACTGGGCGACTGAACAGTCTGGGTGTCTCTTTTGTTTTAAAAAAAAAAAAAAAAAAAAAAAGTAGTCATCTGGTTCAACTTGGGTACCACATTGAACTGATACAATTCTTTCCACAGATAAAATTGTTTTAAATATGAATGAGGAATGTTTTTAGTAAGATTCCAAAATTTAACAATCTTTATTTCTCAGGAAGCCACTGCCTTTGAAAAAAGTTTTATTTCACTTTTTAAAGATTTCACATGCATCACTCTTACACAACCATTTTAAATTAGAAAGAAGATGGCCTAGATGAAATTACAGAAAATTTCCCACTTATAAACCTCTTAAGCATAAAGAAAAAAAAAATAAAAGAACTGGATTCAGAGGGTGGTTTAGGAGAACTAATGCCATAAAAAGCCAAAAGACACAGTGAACAGGAGTCCAAATGAAATAGGCTGAAAGAACAGAACTTGAACAGACAATTCTAAATAGAACGGACGGCCAAAACTTACAAATGAGACCAAGCATCTCACTGTTTCCTGAATTTATCATGTATAAGAACCACCTAAAAGTAAAAGCGCTCATTAAAACACAGAGTTCTGGACTTCACTTCCAGGGATCCTGATTCCATAGGTCTGAGGTGGGGCCTGAGAAGGTTTTTTTTTGTTTTTTTTGTTTTTGTTTTTGAGATGGAGTCTGGCTCTGTTGCCCAGGCTGGAGTGCAACAGTGGGGTCTCAGCTCACTGCAAGCTCTGCCTCCCGGGTTCCCGCCATCCTCCTGCCTCAGCCTCCCGAGTAGCTGGGACTACAGGCGCCCGCCACCTCGCCCGGCTAATTTTTTGTATTTTTAGTAGAGACAGGGTTTCATCGTGTTAGCCAGGATGGTCTCGATTTCCTGACCTCGTGATCTGCCCGCCTCGGCCTCCCAAAGCGCTGGGATTACAGGCGTGAGCCACCGCGCCCGGCCCAAGTTTTTGTATTTTTAGTAGAGACAGGGTTTCATCGTGTTAGCCAGGATGGTCTCAATTTCCTGACCTCGTGATCTGCCCGCCTCGGCCTCCCAAAGCGCTGGGATTACAGGCGTGAGCCACCGCGCCCGGCCTAAGCTCCCAGGTGATGCTGATGTGCCAGTCCCAGGTCCATGAGCTGTGAAGCCCAGAGGCAGCCAGCGTTATCCTCAGGGTAGTTCTAGACTCGAGCAGTCTAGAAGTTTATGTAGTTTCTAGTGTACCAGTTCCTTCTACTCTCCTTTCCTCTGGCCCATGGGTTAAGGGTTCCAGGAACAGGGGGTGCTCATTAAAATGTTTAGGGCCATAATCCTGAAGATTAACTTGGGGCAGAAAGGGGTTTCCAAGTGTCCAGTGAACACCAGTTTCAAAGGTCTCTTACATGGCATTGTCAAGATAATTCTGGTTTTGGAGTACTCCAGTCAGGATCCAACACATATGCATGGATTCTGAAAATAGCTGCACCCTTCTAAATTCAAAAGGGAAAATGGGGCTCATAGATATACAGGATCATACACTTTAATTAAAATAATGTATATAATTCATTTATTCCCTTACAAGATGTTTTCAATATACTTACAAATCAGTGACTAGTGAATACCAAATTGGCTATGGTTGAAGTATTTTCTGGAACGCAACCACTATTTCTCTAAGCTGTCGGCTAAGTAATATAATCATTAACAATGTCATTCAAAACAAACTTCCAGGTAGAGGTTTAATAAGTTAAAATCTGGCCGGGCGCGGTGGCTCAAGCCTGTAATCCCAGCACTTTGGGAGGCCGAGACGGGCGGATCACGAGGTCAGGAGATCGAGACCATCCTCGCTAATATGGTGAAACCCCATCTCTACTAAAAATACAAAAAAAAAACTAGCTGAGCGACGTGGCGGGCGCCTGTAGTACCAGCTACTCGGGAGGCTGAGACAGGAGAATGGCGTGAACCCGGGAGGCGGAGCTTGCAGTGAGCTGAGATCCGGCCACTGCACTCCAGCCTGGGCGACAGAGCAAGACTCCGTCTCAAAAAAAAAAAAAAAAAAGTTAAAATCTATCCCCTAACCTAATAAACATAACACCTTAAGACAAACAAACGATGCTGCAAGTACCTATAACACGCTTTGTTGTTGTTTTGTTTTTTTGGAGACAGAGTCTCGCTCTGTCACCCAGGCTGGAGTGCACTGGTGCGATCTCGGGTCACTGCAACCTCCGCCTCTTGGGTTCAAGCAGTTCTCCTGCCTCAGCCTCCCAAAGAGCTGGGATTACAGGTGCACACTGCCAGTCGCACACTCAGCTAAGTTTCTGTATTTTAGTAGAGATGGGGTTTCACCGTGTTGCCCAGGCTGGTCCTGAACTCCTGACCTCAAGTGATCTGCCCGCCTCGGCCTCCCAAATCTAAATAGATGTAATAATTTTCCTTGATTTCCCTTGGGAAAGGGCAATCTCTTTTTAGTAAGTTCATCATAAAGTCCCAAATTCCCTTATTATAATAAAATGAGGAACTATAAAAATTCATACCTCATGATAACATTCATTAGAGTACACTTAGTTATATGTTTATAACAGCTCTTCACTTCTAAATATGTTAACAATGATTGTATTCAACCTTTTTAAAATTCAACAACCACAGGAGCTTGGAGTAAAAATTATAAGATGGCTATAAACTGTTTTCCTTAAGTATTTTAAAGTTACTGGGAGACACTTCTTCATAAAGGTGTATTTCATTCTAAAAGGAAAATTAAAAATATTTTGTATTCTGAAAGCTATAATGCCCTGTAGTTTCCTATGAAGAATTCCCAAGACACAGCATTAGAATTCTAATGTAGTTCTACATTAGAACTACAAAGATAACTACATAGTTATCTAATGTAGAACTATGTAGATAGTTATAACTGTTATAAACATATAGCTAAGTGTATTATGTAGATAGTTCTACATTAGAACTATTTTAACTAAAAAGCAGGGTACTGATGATTAACCAGTCACACACTATGGAGAAGCTCTATTAACAAGCATGTCTTCTTACTGCATGTCCCTAGCTAGATCTGGTTATTCCTTGTATGACCTGTTTCATGCTTTCTCCTTCTTCCCTCTTCTCACTTTCCTCTCGTTCATTCATTTCCACCTTCCCCCTCCTAATATTCTTCTGCAAAGTCCTTTTCAAATTCTTCTGTGTTTCTTTTCTGGACTTTTCATTTTCAATCAAACTTTACTGCTCTCACCTCTTTCTTTTCATGTTATTCATGCTCCCCCCGCCCAACCCACAATAGCCCTGCCTCCTTTTTCTTTTGTTTCAAATTACTGAGGACTTCTTTTCTCCAAGCGAACGGTTTAAACAGTCCACTTGCTTGCCCTGCAGGCCCGAACCAAAATCACAGTTGATACCATTTCCTATACCAGCTAGTGCTTCTAGGCTGCAGCACTCCCACTTCAACTGCGGGAACTTGACAGACCCACCCTGTGGTCTTGAGAAAGGGGTCTAGTGAACCAGAAGATGCCTCAGACTGAAAAAGAAAAAAACAAACGAATCTGCCTCACTACAGGTGAGGCAGCAGGGAGAATGTGAGCTACAGCCTACTCCACCCTTGTCTGACGCTTCCAATAGTCCACTGATGATGAGACAGGTGAGGATACAGGTTATCAAGATTTTATCTTCCCATCCCACCTCACTCCTCCTTAACCCCCAGTATGTCACCAAGGTCCACTGCACTCAAATTGAGCTACGGTTTCTTTTTTGAAATCTTCTATTTTTAAGGACTGAAATTTCATGGCTTTTAGTCTTTCTTAGAAACCTTCCACAGGATAAAGGGAACATTTGGGCTTTTTTTTTAAACAACAACAAAAAAAGAATATAACGCATTCTGTCTAGCAATTACTGTATGTGTCCCTCAGACTGTTTTATAAATCTAAGACACGGTGGCAAGCGGACTCTGCAGCGACCCTCGTCCTTCTGGTATTCACAGACTTCCATAACCTCCGCCCCCTGAGTGCAGGCAGAAACAATGACTTGCTTCTAATGAACAGAAAATGGCAAAGGTGATAGACGTCACTTCCGGGATTATGTTATATTATATAGGACTCCATCTTATATAAAACATCTATAGTGTATAGTATAATATATGGTGTCTACAGACTTCCTAGCTGGCTTTGAAGAAGTAAATAACTGAACTGAAAAGCCCATGTCACAAAGGGCTTAGAGCCGCTTCCCAGAAAAGAGCCAGCAACAAGCCTAGGCTCTCAGTCCTACAGCCACAAGGAAATGGCTTCCGCCAACAATCTGGATAAGCTTGGGAGTGTATTCTTTCCAAGTCAGGTCTCAAGATGATACTGTGGTCCAGCTGACACCTCAATGCATCCTTCTGAGAGCCCAGGTGGAGGGCTCAGGTAAGCCAGGCCCAGTTTCCTAGCCCACAGGAAACGACAGATAATAACTGTATGTCATTTTAAACCACTAAACTTGTGGTAATTTATTATGCATAAATAGATAACTGATACAGATATAGGAGATCAGTGAGCCTATTTTTTCTATATCTTAAACCTTTTTGCTATTTCATTGTCCTAAGAATTATTTTACAATTTTACAATTACTCATCAATCATTCCTAATCATGCTAGAAAAAAAAAAACTAAATAAAATGGAAGAATGACAGAATCACCTGGAGGATGGTACACAGTGACATAAATCACCACTATTATATTATCTTTCAGTTTTCCTATTGTGTTGCTGAGACTATTGGCATCATCTTTCAGGACGGTATAAAAGAAGTTCCAAAACACTCCTTTGCAGTCTTCTGTAACCTTTGCTAAAAACAACTGAGAATCTACGATTTTTCCTTTTTGTACCCAAAATGGCAAAAAGAAGGAAAGTCACAGCAAAGACACCTCACAACCGTAGGACAAATCAGAAAATGAATGTAGACAGACAGGGAGTATCACCACAGACTCTAATAATGTTGGTGAAATTGATCATAAAAGCAAAATCTCAGACTATGAGTCTTCAGACGACAATATCCTTGAAGAACTTTCTCCAGTTCAAGGTGACACTTCCAGTTCCAGACCAAGATGGAATAGACACACTTCTCTCTATGCATCCTGCTAAACACAATTATAAACCCAGATAGTATAAATCAGAAGGCTGGACACCATAGCTCACATCCACAATCCCAACACTTTGGAGGCTGAAGCGGGTGGATCACTTGAGCTCAGGAGTTGAAGACCAGCCTCAGCACCATGGGGAAACCCTGTCTCTACAAAAAATACAAAAATTAGCCAAGTGTGGTGGCAGGCGCCTGCAGTCCAAGCTACTCGGGAAGCTGAGGTGGGAGGATGGCTTGAGCATAGGAGGCAGAGGTTGCAATGAACTGAGTTTGTGCCGGTGCCCTCCAGCCTGGGCAACAGAGTGAGACCCTGTTTCAACAACAACCACGAAAAATTAAAAATAAGAAGACTCTGAAAGGTGGAAAGCAGAAGGCGGAAAGGGTAGAGTCACTAGGACCCAAGAAACAACACAGGAGTGAGTTCTGGGTTTTCTTTCTGCCTCATATATCCTAGAATGGGAACTAGAAAAGTCAGCAACCTGAAATCACCAACAGGAGCACACAAAAACAAAGGACCAAGAAAAGCCTGCTAACTCTACGCAAAGAACCTGAAAACACCAACAGGAGCACACAAAAACAAAGGACCAAGAAAAGCCTGCTAACTCTATGCAAAGGACTCAATAAGGGGCAACCTGGCAGGACAGAAAACGTCAGACAATCACCACTCTACTCCAGCCATACACCATGAAAACACATGGTCCCCTCCCCACCCTGTCAGCAATAGCCAGGCAGGGAGCCTAGACTTCCAACCTTGCCAACCTGTTAAAAGGCCCCCTCACACCCATAATATGTGGATGAGGTCAGGAAAGACTGAGGGAGGGAGCTGGGACTTTCACTACCGTCCAACCAGTAATGAACCTCCCAGTGAGGTGCAAGTGGTGGCCACAGGGGAAGCAGTAGCAGCACCCCTTCTCCCCTCTTAGCAAGGGTGGCGTCAGCACAGGCCTTACGGGAAACTGACCTCCCAACCCTGCACAGCTGGAAGGAGGAATCCCTCCCTGCTAGGTACTGATGGATGCTTTGGACTTTCATCCCATTCCCACCAGCATAATGAGGTGGCACAGCCCCACACCCTCCCAAAATGATGTCAGAAAAGGCCAGCTATGACAATGTAAATAAAAGCCAGTCTTATAACAAACACCCAAAATGCCTTGAACACAATTGAAAATCACTCATAATATTAAGAACCAGGAAAATCTCAACGTCAGTGAGAACAAACCATGAACAGATGCTAACACCAAGATGACGCAGATGTTGAAATTACCTTCTAAGGATTTTAAAGCAGCCATCGTAAAAATGCTTCAATGGGTACATTAAACAAATTTTTAAAAACTGAAACCCTAAGCAAAGAAATAGAAAATATAAATAAACAATAGAAGTTTTTATAAATAAAAAAATAAACAAAATAAACAAACAGAATACAAAATATAATAATTGAAACAAAAAAAAAACTTAATGGGTGAGCTCAAGAGCAGATGGAGAGAATCAGTGATCCTGAAGAAAGACAGCAGCAATTATCCAATCTAGGCAGAAGAGAGAAAACAGACTAAGGAAAAAATTAACAGAGCCTCAGGAACCTTTGGAACTGTAACAAAAGATCTGAGATCTAACACTGCCATCATCGGCATCACAGAAGGGATGGAGAAAGAGGGTGGCGTGGGAAAAGTACAGTCATGCCGCATATATGTCCAGGGGTCCTGTAAGATTATAATGGAGGCTGGGTGCAGTGGCTCACACCTGTCGTCCCAGCACTTTGGAAGGTGGAGGCAGGAGGATCGCTTGAGGCCAGAAGTTCAAGACCAGCCCAAGCAACACAGTGAAACCCCATCTCTACAAAAAATACAAAAATTAGCAGGGTAAATGTAGTCCCAGCTACTAAGGAGCTGAGGCGGGAGGATCACTGGAGCCTAGGAGACTGATGGTAAAGTGAGCCATGCTCACACTACTGCACTACAGTCTGGACATCAGAGCAAGCCCTCTCTCAAAAAAAAAAAAAAGATTATAATAGAGCTGAAAAATTCCTATCGCCTAGTGACACTGTAGCCATTGTAATGGGATAACACAATGCATGACTCACATGGATGTGGTGATGTTGGTGTAAATAAACCTACTGCACTGCCAGTCATGTAACAGTCTAGCACAGACAATTATGTATAGTACATACTTGATAATGACAATAAACTGTTACTGGGTTTTGTATTTACTACACTATACTTTACTATACTTTTTATTGTTCTTTTAGAGTATACTTCTTCTGCTCATAGGAAAAAGAGTTACCTGGAAAACAGCCTCAGTCAGGTCCTTCAGGAGGTATGCTAGAAGGAGGCGCTGTTCTCACAGGAGATGACAGCTTCATGTGTGTTACCGCCCCGCAAGGCCTTCCAGTGGGACAAGATGTGGAGGTGGAAGACAGGGAGACAGATGATCCTGATCCCCTGTAGGCCTAGGCTAATGTGTATGTCTCTTCATTTTTAACAACAAAGTTTAAAAAGTAAAAAAAAAAAAAAACCTTAAAAAAAAAAAGCTTATAGAATACGAATATAAAAAATAAAATATTTTATGCGGTTATATAATGTGTTTGTGTTTTAAGCTTAGTATTATTACAAAGGAGTCAGCTAAAACTTTTTTAAGTTAAAAAGTTACAGTAAGCTAAGATTAATCAATTATTAATATTTTTTGAGACAGGGTCTCGTTTTGTCACCTGGGCTGGAGTGCAGTGGCCCAATCAAGGCTGACCACAGCCTCAACCTTCTTGGCTCAAGTGATCCTCTCACCTCAGCCTCCAGAGTAGCTGGAAATACAGGTACGTGGCACTATACTCAGCTAATTTTTGTGTTTTTTGTAGAGACAGGGTCTCACTCTATTGCCCAGACTGGTCTTGAACTCCTGAGCTCAAGGGATCCTCGCACCTCAGCCTCCCTAAGTGCTAGGATTCCACGTGTGAGCCACTACCCCCAGCCAGGTTAATTTATTTTTGAAGAAAGAATAATATTTTTATAAACTTAGTGTATCCTCAGTTCAGTATTTGTGAAGGCTACAGCAGTCTTCAGGAGTGCACAGGAATGTCTTAGACCTTCACATTCACTCCCCACTGACTCAGTGATATCCGGAGCAACTTCTACTCCAGCAAGCTCCATTCATGGTGAGTGCCCTCTACAGGTGTCCTGTTTCACCTTTTATACTGTATTTTCACTTTATCTTTTCTATGTTTAAATATATTTAGATACACAAATACCATTGTGTGGTAACTGCCTACGGTATTCAGTACAGTAACATGCTATACAGGTTTGTAGGCTAGGAGCAGGACATAGGTGTGTAGTGCTGTGTGTGGGCTGTACCATCTAGGTTTGTGTAAGTAGACCCCATAATGTTCACCCAACAAAACCACCTAATGGTGCATTTCTCAGAACACATCCCCATCATTAAGTGACACATGACTGTACTTGGAGAAATAATAGCTAGAATTTCCCAAATTTGGTAAAAGATATAAACCTACACAAAAATTCAAGAAGATGAGCAAAACCCACAGCATAAACCCAAAGAGACCCATGAAAAGAAACACCACAATTGAACTTTAGAAAACTAAAGACAAGGCCGGGTGCGGTGGCTCAAGCCTGTAATCCCAGCACTTTGGGAGGCCAAGACGGGCGGATCACGAGGTCAGGAGATGGAGACCATCCTGGCTAACACTGTGAAACCCCGTCTCTACTAAAAATACAAAAAATTAGCCGGGCGAGGTGGCAGGTGCCTGTAGTCCCAGCTACTTGGGAGGCTGAGGCAGAGAATGGTGTGAACCCCGGAGGCGGAGCTTGCAGTGAGCTGAGATCACACCACTGTACTCCAGCCTGGGCGACAGAGCGCGACTCCGTCTCAAAAAAAAAAAAAAAAAAGAAAAGAAAACCAGAGACAAAGAAGAAATCTTGAAATCAACCAGAGGGAAAACACATATGCCTACTGAAGAAAAGATTTTGAATTACAGCAAATTTCTCATCAGAAACCACGGAGGCCAGAAGGAAATGGCACATTTTTTAAGCACTAAAAGAAAAGAACTGTCAACCTCAAATTCCATCTATGGCAAAATTATCCGTAAGGAATAAAGGAAAAATGAAGATATTCTTATAAAAAAGAAAACTGATGGAATTTGCCATCAGCAAACCTATCTGAAAATGGCTAAAGGAAGTTCTTAAAAAAGAAAGGAAATGATAAAGGAAGGAATCTTGCAACATCAAAAAGGAAGAACTGAAAAAGAGAAAAAAATGCAAGGAGATATTCCTTTTCTCCTTGAGTTTTCTAAATTATGTTTGATGGCTGAGGTAAAAAGCATAACATTGTCTGATGTGGTTCTCAATGTAAAAGAAATATTTAAAACAATTATAACCAGGCTAGGCAACAAAGTGAGACCCCATTTCTATAGACAAATTAAAGAATTAGCTGGGTGTGGTGGCACACATCTGTGGTCCCACATATTTGCAGGGCTCAGGTGGGAGAATTGCTTGAGCCTTAGACGTCAAGGCTGCAGTAAGCTGTGACAGAGTGAGGCCTTCTCTA
>NW_012117599.1:2737775-2744152 GCF_000951035.1 Colobus angolensis palliatus
GGGCACCCAGCTGTCCAGCGAGGAGCACAATCTGCTCTCAGTGGCCTACAAGTATGGGGTCAGGGACTACAGGTCCACCTGGAAGGACATCTTGAGCATTGAGCAGGAAACTGACACCTCCGATATGAAGTTGCTGCTGATTAAGTACTATGGGGAGAAAGTGGAGTCTGAGCTGAGATCCACCTGCATCATGGTCTTGGAATTTTGGGGTAAGTATTATATTCAACAGCCAATGCAACTAATCCAGAGACAACTGTCTTCTATCTGAAAGTAAAGGGGAATTAATTCCAATAGCTTGCTGAAGTTGCATGTGGTAGTGATCAAAAACAGATGGTAGGTCAGGTGCAGTGGCTCACACCTGTAATCCTAGCACTTTGGGAGGCCAAGGTGGGTGAAACACTGAGGACAAGAGTTTGAGAACAGGCTGGCCAACATGGCGAAATCCCCTATCTACCAAAAACACAAAAATTAGCTGGATGTGGTGGCACGTACCTATAATCCCAGCTACTCGGGAGGCTGAGGTAGGAGAATCACTTGAACCCAGGAGGCAGAAGTTGAGTGAGCTGAGATGGCACCACTGCACTCCAGCCTGGATGACAGAGCAAGACTCCATCTCAAAATAAAAACAAAACAAACAAACAAAAAACATAGATGACAGATAATTCCCAGGAGCTTACCAAGAGGTATTAGATAATTTGATATGCAAGACAGAGATGAAATCCCCACTTCCAATCTGCTTGGGGCTGGCTCTTAACTTTTCTACATTTTACTGTGAGAGCGTTAACAACCCTGAGCTCACCTGCCCACTGGCTAAAACGGCATTTTTTGTTTTTTGTTTTTTTGTTGGAGACAGAGTCTTGCTCTGTCTCCCAGGCTGGAGTGCCGTGGTGCGATTTCAGCTCACTGCAACCTCCGCCTCCTGGGTTCAAGTGATTCTTGTGCCTCAGTCTCCCGAGTAGCTGGGACTACATGTGCTCGCCATCATGCCAGGCTACTTTTTTGTATTTTTAGTAGAGGTGGGGTTTCACCATGCTGGCCTGCCTGGTCTTGAAATCCTGGCCTCAAGTGATCCATCCACCTGCCTTTATCTCCCAACATGTTGGGATTACAGGCATAAGCCACTGCACCTAACCCTAAAACAGCCTTTGATGAAGCCACTGCAGAACTTGATATGCTGAAGACTCAAAGACAGCCCCTCACCATGCAGTTTCTGAGAGACAACCTAACAACACCGTGGACATCACACAGTGCAGGAAAAGAACGTGATGCAGCAGAGGGGGCTGAACACTCAATGCATGCAGGGTGTTATCCTGCTTCCCTTCAAGAAGCCTTTTTTACCATGTCCATTCCTCATTAACCTTGGATTTCCTATAGCAAAGAAACCTATTCATGTGTATGGAACCAGCTGTTTATAGTATTTCCACACTGCAGCTTTGAGAAAACCTGATTCCCTGATTTGTGTTTGTCTTGGCCTTCCTCGTGTGCACTTACTCCCGTAGAAAAGTATTAACAGCTTCATTCCATATAAACGAAAGGAACTTGAAGAAACCGATGTAGAGGACATATCTGTATCTGGTATTTCAGTAATCTTAACCAGTTCTGCAAGTGGCTGTGTTTTGTATTACTATAAAGATATGAAAATGTAGTTAATTACAATTTGAAGAGCGTTCCACAAACTTTTTTTTTTTTCACCCAGGCTGGAGTCTAGTGGCACAATCTTGGCTCACTGCAACCTCCGTCTCCCAGGCTCAAGAGATTCTCCTTCCACCTCAGCCTCCCAAGTAGCTGGGACTACAGGCATGCATCACCATGCTTGGCTAATTTTTCTGTTTTTTGTAGAGATGGGGTCTCACTTTGTTGCCCAGTCTGGAACTCCTGACCTCAGGTGATCTGCCCACCTCAGCCTACCAGAGTGCTGGGATTACAGACAGGAGCTACCACACCCAGCCAACTTCCTAATTTCTACATTCCCTCCCTTGCTCTTTGGGAGATTTCCTTTCAGTAAGCAACTTTTCTATGCTGTTAATATATTCCTTGTTAGTAGGAATGCAGAAGTATTAGACAATGGAAAAGCACTTGCCATCTCTGGGCTGGAGGCCATAAAGTTGAAATGCCTCTTATATCACATACTACAGAGGTCATGTACATCTGCGGCAACAGGGAGTTTTCCTATTCACTCTTCATTTGCTGCTGTCTACGCTGACGTCTCTTCCCGATACGAACTTACACCTCCTGCCTTTGCAGTTCTGGTATTCACTTTACTATGTAATAGAAGTAGCATGCTGCTGCCAGAATACAAGCATTGCTTCTGGCAAATTAAAGTGCATGTCATCTCTTAATACACTACAAAGGGGAAATAAGTACACACGTCCAAGTCTAAAAGTTTAGTCCTTTTCCATGCAGATTTGTGCACATGTGACAGAGGGTATCCAGCCTGTCTAGTGATTGTTCTTTAGAGATGGACCACGACTATGTGCCACTAATCACTGGCTGTAGTCCCAAAAGAGCCTTGTAAAAATGCTATGCCCTATGAAACAGCAGAGGAACACAAAATAAAGTCTCATTTTATAAACCATTTACTATGGCTTTGTAACAACTGCATATCCGTACTTAAGAAACAGGTGAATTTATTACTTTCTAAGGTTTATTGATATCTCCCTATTATCTTATGTAAATTGTAGTCATGATGCCTGTATTTCTGCATTGTGATCCACTTTTTTAGGGGTGCCTGGAAATGTACAGAATTGGATGCATTTCTGACAGTGTTTTACTATAGATCAATTTCATGGGCCATCTCTTCCTCAGATGTAAATGATCTCTGGTGAAGTGTTATATGGAATAAAGTGGACATTTTAAAACTAAAAATAATATAAATAGTCTAAATGCACCAATTAAAAGGGAGAGTGGATTTTAAACTATGATCCAATTAAATGCCATGTAAAAGGATGGCATCCATGGCATGGAATCCTCCTCAGCAAGATAACAGAGCAAACTACTCAAACACCCAGCAACTTGGATGGGCCTCATGGGCATCACGCAGAATAAAAAATTCCAATCTCTCACACACTGTACGATTCCATTTATACAACATTTCCAAAATGACAAAATCACAGTGAAGGACAGTAGACGAGGTTCCCAGGGGTTAGGGACGATGGGGGATGCAGGGGTTGGTGTGACTGTCAGCACCACGGGAGATCTTTGCGGTGACAGAATTGTTCCATAGTGGTGGTTACGAGAATCTAGACGTGACAAAAGGACACAGAACTATCCACACTCATAATACCAATGTCAGTTTCCTGATTCTGATATTGTACATTATATACACCTAAGTCATCCCAAGAAGTAACTGTCAGGGAAAGATGGGTGAAGGCTGCACTGTATCTCTCTGTCTTTGCAGCTTCCTTTAGTTCCACAATTATTTTTAAATAGATTTTTTAAAAAGCAAAGCAGAAAAGAATCAATGATCGAATAATAATTATTAAGGGCAAAAAGAAAATAGGGTATGTTCATCCAGTGGGTCATTCAACTGAAAGGACTTCACCACAAGGTTTGTCAGAGGAGCCCAGAACGCTGCCTTACTAAGGGGATGTGTAACAGTACTCTTTTGTCTACTGTGTATTTGTACAACAAGATTAACTGGATGAGTTCTTAAGAAGACAAATGCTAAAGGTTGATGTACACACAAAAGTGATTAGAGAGAGAATGTTAAAAAATTTTCATTGATCATTCTAATTGCTGTTTATAAAACTAATAATAAAAATGTTTTACAACTGAAAAGATGGCCATTCCCTTTTCAAAACTGTTAGTTGTCAGTTTTCAAAAACTGCCATTTGCATTTGATGATTCAAGTGCAGAAGAACTAGAAGTAGCGATAAGCTGGCTGGGTGCAGTGGCTCCTGCCTGTAATTCCAGCACTTTGGGAGGCCAAGACAAGCAGATCATTTGAGGCCAAGAGTTTCAAGACCAGCCTGGCCAACATGGTGAAAACCCGTCTCTACTAAAAATACAGAAATTAGCCAGGTGTGGTGATGGGCGCCTGTAATCCCAGCTACTTGGGAGGCTGAGGCAGAAAAAACCACTTGAACTCAGGAGGCAAAGGTTGCAGTGAGCTGAGATTGCATCACTGCACTGCAGCCCGGGTAACAGAGCAAGACTCCGTCTCAAAAAATAAAATTAATTAAAAATAAATAAATATACTCTGAAATCTCTTCACATTTGCTTACATGAATGCTCATTAATCCTCTCTTCTTTACACAGACCCCAGCATCAGCCCTCCTTTTATTCATCTCCTGGCCAGGAGCACAAAACTGTTCTCCATGCCTTTTCCTTTTCCCCTTCATTATCCTTTGCACCTTACATTTCTAACTGGAAACCCTTCAATGACTACCTGCTTAACTCTCCAACATGATCTCCTCACGTTGCCCAGGATCTTTCTTGCTTCAGTATTAGCAAGCTGCCTGGAGCACTCCAAGCCCACTCACTATGAGTTTCATTGCTCTCCATTGTTCATGCTGTCTGCCTACCAGACCCACCTTCTCTTTCTTTATTGGAAAAAATTCCACGCATTCTTCAAAATACTCTTTCGTTGTCTTCCTGTGAAGTTTTCTCTGATCTCTATCCTCTCTTTAGCTCCTTTTTATCTTGTTAACTACACTATGTTATATCAACACAAACTGTACTATAATTATATACTTATCTCTTTTTCCCTCCTCAGCTGTGAGTGCCTTGACAGCAGGTTTGTCAGGAGTTCCTAAGATTATCCCCAGGTTCAGTGATTCACTTGACGGACTCACAGGACTCACCGTTGAGTTGCAGCACAGGGAAAAGACACACGGAGAGAAGTTTGGAAGAAACCAGGTATGCAGTGACACAGGACACACTTACTTCCCCCAGCAGCGAGTGCTGACAACGCGTGCAACGTGTTGTCTACCAGGGAAGCTCACTGGAGACTCGATGTCGAAGACTGTTACTGCGGGCTGGTCACACAGGCACCCGCTGCCTAGTACATACCAAAATTTCAGACTCCAATAAGGAAACCAGGTGTTCAGCATAACCACGAAACCGTGCCACACACAGTTTCGGCACAATGAGCCACTCTTCTCATGGAGGGGAAGGTTATTATCAGGGTTTATCAGCCAAGTTCCCAGAGGCCAGCCAAGGACCAGCCTTTCAAGCTGGCCTTTCTGACAATTAGCAGCCTCAGATTTGCCATGTTAACTCTTTTCTGCACAGCAGGAATCACATTTTCATCTTTTTTTTCCCCTAAATGCCATTGCCTTACAGAATGCCAAGCAATAAGTAACAATGTCAGTGAACTGAGGCAAATCCTCTTACACTAAAAAAAAAATTATTAAAAAATTGATCCATGATATGCACAAAATTTGTTATACCATTACTTATAAGATTAAGCTAATTATAGTAATTGTAAAATGGAATATTATGGACCCACTACAGTTCTTGGTATGGGAAACATTTCTGATACATGAAGTAAAAAATGTACATTATACAATGTGCGCAGTATGAAGGCAATCCCATTTTTTGAAGGAGACGGATATACAGTACTGTGAGACAAATTAGCAAATGTAGGAAGCCATGTTTGCCATTTCCGCTCGAACCCCCGAGTTTGTGACAAAACGCTCCCTGGAAGAATGCTTTGAAGACAAGTAGGGTAGAGCCCATGGCCCACCACATCTCTTGCCTGAGTCATGATGTTTCTTACAAGATAAATGACCCGTCCTTGCCTTTTTCTGCACGTGAGATAACCTCTGACGGGGTTAGTGAGTATGCTTCTGCAAGCTATAACCAGATGTCCTCTGATACTCAAATCTTGTGATTCCACTTTTATGGAACTTTCTGAGCAAGTGCGGTATGATTTTACCTGGAATGGACCCGCACTACCTGCATATAAGCAGTGGCTGAAACGCTGTGCCAGAGCCATCTCACAAGACCTCTCCAAAGGACCACTCCTGGGCTACTGGCCTCGGGTTTTAGTCCTTAGCAAGACTTATGAATAAAATTAACTTTAATTCTTTAAAAGCTTGATTTTTTTCTTTAGTTGACTATATATATAATATATACTACATATAATATCATATTTGTATATAAGTATATGAGTATTTACTATATATCATATTAGTACTCTATATTATATTAGTATATATTGCATTATCTATCTATCTATGTCTCTATCAATCGATCTATAAGATAGGTCTCAGAACCCCTTTGCACTCTCTTTAAAATTAGACGACCCCAAAGACCTTTTGTTTATGTGAATTATATCAATCAACATTTACCATATTGCAAATTAAAACCAATACACTTTTAAAAGAAGTATTTAAAATTCATTTAAAAGTCTATTACATGTTGGCCGGGCGCAG
>NW_012117599.1:2744302-2766241 GCF_000951035.1 Colobus angolensis palliatus
CATTTGCTCACATCTCCTTAATTCAGCTGAACAGAATATAGCCGAGTTCTCATCTGCTTCTGTTATTTATTATGAGTGGAAAAGGCCATTATAAATTTATATGGCCTTTGAATCTTTCTGAATTTCATTACAGGCTCAGGAAAAAAAAAAAAAAAATTCCATTACATGTTAGCATAAATAACGCATTTTATTAAAAATAATTGTTTTCTTAAAAAAATTAGTGAAAAGAGTGACATTTGCTCACATCTCCTTAATTCAGCTGAACAGAATATAGCCGAGTTCTCATCTGCTTCTGTTATTTATTATGAGTGGAAAAGGCCATTATAAAAATGGTTTTCACTTCATGAACCTCCTGAAAGGGTCTAGGGGTCCCCACAGGTCCTTGGATCACATGTTCAGAACCACTAGTCCAGAAAAATGAAAGAAAATAGACCAAAAATGTTAACACTGCTCTAAAGATTCAGTTCATTGGTACTTTATTTAAGACTTCTATGCCTTTGCATCCTATTAGGTAAGGCTGATCTATTAGTCTCTTTTTAATGCTATTCCTGTCCACTACTGGTTTCAGAGTCCAGGGCAACTTTATCCACTGTATCCATTGTACAATGAGCCTAGAACTGGACAATTACTCACATCCCTAAAACCTGATTAGTAATGTTTCTGAAGCAGCACAAAAAGATCAGTGAATGTTCTGTAATAACCCAATGTTCTCAATTTAGTCCCCTCTAATATGTCAGCCATGAATAATATCCTTTCAGAGTTAAGAATCTATCAAACACAGATTTCAGACAGCCTCTGAGCACAGTACATGTACTGCTTAAGAAGCTTTCCAACTTGGAAAAATTAGGTTAGGAGTCTGTTTCAGGAAATGGATGCTAGCCAACGAAGCTGAACATAAAATAATACCATGCCAAGTGCAAGGTCTACACTGGCCAACTTTAACATACCAGCAAGAAAGACTGCTGACCAATTTGGCCGAGGCTAGGTCTACATTCTAGACCCTCGTTAGGCCCTGTTTTAAAATTAGGTCCTTATTTATAACACCTGAGACATTCAAGACTCTTCTTTTTAGAAAGTCAATATGGCAAAAACTTTCTTATGCCCTGATATCGTGTGTGTATATTTACAGCTCAAACAGTCCCAGGTGTGCTGGTGACGAACCCTGGCTGCCAATCAGAATCACCTGGGGGCACGTTCAAGCCCTTCCCAGGGGATGCCTAACTTCTAGCCTAACAGAGTGAGAAAGCTCTGTTATGAGCCTTCCCACAAAGCAACTATAAAGCTGGTCAAGAGTCAAAAACAGCCTAGTTGGTGCTCTGGAAATCAACCAAGACATTCCACAAACTGAGACGTGTTTACTCATGAAAACCACTGGACTTCAGGTGGGAACAGCACAAGTCTGTGACTTTTCCAGCCAGGAGCTGCCCTCGTCTCTCCTCCCCCCAGCTCTGTCCATTCAGAAGTTAACAAGCGTGGGGCAGGCCTTGAAAACTAGCACACTCACTGTCGCTGCTGGCAGGGACTCATTGGATTCAGCGTTGTCAGTGACCGCAGCAAGCCCAGAGGCAGGCGAGCAGCACGGAGGGCCAGACGCCTGCAGCCATGAGGCTGCTGCTCTACCTGGGAGTAGCAACGGACCGGCACACCAGCTGGAGACTTAACAGGGAGGCCTTGAAAGTGAGACGGCTGTAGGGAGCTTAAAAAGCTCTTCACACATCCCAGGTGGGCGAGAGGCTCTGAGCATGCGCAGCAGACAGCAGTGCAGGCCCACACCACCCACGCACACCTGGTCATTAGAGCCCATAAGTGCACACACATGGAGAAGCTGTAAAAGGAGACCAGGGCAAAGCACAGCTGGGGCGCACTCGCAAACGGCTTGCCGAACCGCGTGCTCCACAGTCCAACAGGTCCCGAGCAGAGAAGGGAGCCCCACCGGCTCGAGGTGTCTGACGACAACCACTGACCAATTTTTGCTGAACACTATGCTATGCAGACACGGGGGCAAACTCTCTAGAAACCCAGGCTTAAAAATAAAAACTAATCAAAACGGAAGTACAGAGACATCCAGAGTCAGACACAGCCGGAGAGACAGACTTGAGATTTAGTCCAGTCCAGTTACTTAAACAAATGAGCAAATAAAACAATCACCATCCACTTGAGTTAAAATGTAAAGAATCCAGAACTGCATCAATGTATTACCTAAAATATAGGGCAGTCAACAAAAACTCACAAGACAGCAAAGAAAAAAACCAGGACCCATACTGGGGTGGGGGAAAAAAAAATTCCAGCAGTCGATGGAAATGGTCTCTGAGTATTCCCAGATGGGGATTTAGCAGATGAAGACTTCAAAACAGTTACTATAAATAAGTTAAAAGAACTAATAAAGCCAAGTTTAAAGAACTAAAGGACCATGTGAGGAAACTGACTCAATGAATAGAGAACAGAAAGAGACAGGAAATATAAAACAAAATGGAATTTAGTTGTTACAGCAACTAAAATTAAATTCACTAGAGAGGCTCGGCAGCAGATTTCAGATGGCAGAAGAACAGAAGAGTCAGTGAACTTGAGGTCAGGTTAATAGAAATTATCGAGTCTGAAGAACAGAGGGAAAAAAGATTGAGGAAAACTGAACAGACTGAACAGAGGCCTCAGAGTATAGGATACCCCTAAGTGTGCACAGAAGGAAATAGAGAACAAGTAGGAGGAAAAAAAATATAGGAAAAAGTAATGACTTTCTGCAAACTAGGAACAGAGGGAAACTTCCTCAATTGGATAAAGAACACCTTCTTAAAGGCAGAGGAGTCTTTGAAAAATGTCAGACCATGGTACACCCTCGGCATAAAGCTTCCCACTGAGGAATAAAATCCAAAGGTGTCACTGTGGCCTCAGTGTCCAGTGTGACCTGGCCCCTGCCTGCTTTTCCAGCTTTATCTCCCACCACACCCCCGACACTCGCTACCCCTAACAATGCTTTCGCCACACTCGCTTTCTTTTACACTCTCCTAACGTGCCACACTCACTCTGGCCTCAGGACTTTGGTACTTGCTGTGATACTGCCGGGACCCCTCTTCACTCCAACTCTCTGGCTCCTTATGATTTAGGTCTCAGTTCAACTGTCACTTCCTCAGAGAGGCATTCTGTGACCACTGGCATCTAAACAGCCGTCATTCCCACCTCAGTCACTCACCATCGCCTCAGCTTGTTCGGCTGTCAGTATTCATCCCTCTCTGAAATAACTCAGTCTGCCCACTTGCTCAATGATTACTGTGTAATGCCCCCCCCACTGAGCATCTCTGTAAGTAGGCTCTGTATAGCAAGGACATTACCTATCTTGTTTACCATGAAATTGCCAGTGCCTAATGGATCGCCACCTAGTACGTGCTCAATAAACACTAGGTGAATGAATAAATTAACTGAGCTGAAGAGAGAAAAAGCAACAATATGAAGAAAGCTACTTAAGATGAAAATCACTATGCCGGCCTATGTAAAAAGTGTAAAAGCACTATGTAAGCAGTCGCTTACATCTGTAATCCCAGCAGCTGGGGAGGCCAAGGCAGGTGGACTGCTTGAACTCAGGAGTTTGAGATCAGCCTGAGCAACATGGCAAAACCCTGTATCTACAAACAATACAAAAATTAGCCATTCAGCCTGGGCAACATAGCACGGCCCCATCTCTACCCTCCAAAAAATACAAAACTTAGCAGGGTATGGTGGCATGCACCTGTGGTCCCAGCTACTTGGGAAACTGAAGTGGGAGGACTGCTTGAGCTCAGGAGCCCGAGGTTGCAGTGAGCAGTGATCATACCACTGTCCTCCAGCTTGGGCAACAGAGCGAGACCCTGTCTTAAAAAAAAAAAAAAAAAAAAGCCAGGCATGGTGGCAGGTACCTGTAGTCCCAGCTAGTTGGGAGGCTAAGGTGGGAGGATGGCTTGAACCCAGGAGGCAGAGGTTGCAGTGAACCATGATCACATCACTGCACTATAGCCTGGGCAATAGAGCCAGATCCTGTCTCAATTAAAAAAAAAAAAACGAATATGCCAATAAAACACTAATATCCTGTAACTAGGATTAGCAAATTGCCCTCAGGATCAAATCTGTTATTGCAGTAGTTTATGTGCTGAGACCAATAAAGTCATTGTTCACTTACTGCTCCTGCTCCACAGCTGAGCAAATACGCTTCTGGAGAGTACACCGGAGGCACAACTCACACGTGGGAACAAACATCCCTTAAGGCAGATGACAGGAGGACATCTGGAGTGCTGCATTTCTACCTTATCATTAACCCTAGCTTTCTGATAAGGAAACCCAAGTTACTTCCCTTGATTCCAAGAAGCTCCCCTGAGAAGAGGGTTTACTGAGCTGCTAGATCTGAATCAGCACACTGAAAGATTACCCTTCATTACCGCCCCAGCAAAACGCTTGCCCCCACCTCCGGAAATGCTTGCCCTCCCCCCATGTTAAGCACAGATTGCAATGCTGTGCAGATTTCACAGGTGTGATTAATTCATTAGCTCATGGACTCTCTCAGGTACGGAGGTTCATAATGATCTTGAATGATGGTTCTAGATCGCAGGGAGCTTCATCATCCAGCATCCCTAAGCGAGTTCAGCAGCAGCATCCAGGCTCCTTGTTCCACCTGATCATGGCCAGTTGTTCTCTACCACTGCCTCTCACTTCATGAACAGGGTGACTGCGTGCTATCTTTGCCTAGGATGGTTCCAACTGACAACTGTCACCCCAGCACGACTGTCAACAGTACTCCCTTTACTCTCAAGTGCCCTGATCTGGACAGTAAATCATATGATCACCCTAGCTACAGAGGAGATAAATATTGTCCATTTTAAAAGTATCTATAGTGGAACAATTGATTAGGTGATTGTGGAGTAGTCTGAACTTAATGAAAATCAACTAACAGTAAAATTCCCATTATTGAACACAAAGACCTCAGTGTGCCCAAACACTGAAAATGAGAAAACCAATGCAGACGTTGAACAGATTTATAAAAATAATAACACAGAGGTTTTCATATTGTGCCCTGAATGCTATCCACCATGTATGCAGGGACAAAAAAGCTACTTCTCCTCTTTTATGTCATGACCTAAACCCTAAAAGTTAAGCTTTTGAGTGAAGAAGAATGAAAATTCTAGACAATAGCCAGTTTGGATGAATTTGGACGAGAATCTTGCTAGGAACTAGAGAACAGAATGGTGTAAAAAGTGGCTTCAGAGTGACATCCGCAAAAATGGTAGAGGAGGGACTATCGAGCTGTGTCCCTCCCCAGAAGTATCTAACTGACGTGAGTTTTTTGATTTTTGAATTTTATTTTTATGATCTCAACTCACTGCAACCTCTGCCTCCAGGTTCAAGTGACTCTCCTGCCTCAGCCTCCCGAGTAGCTGGGACTACAGGCGCCCGCCACCACGCCCAGCTAATTTTTGTATTTTTAGTAGAGACAGGGTTTCACCATGTTAGCCAGGATGGTCTCGATCTCTTGACCTCGTGATCCACCTGCCTCCGCCTCCCAAAGTGCTGGGATTACAGGCATGAGCCACTGTGCCTGGCCTCATGTGAATTAAAAAAAAAAAAAAGATGTAGAATATACATGGCATAATACTACCTGTGTGAAGTTTTTAGATACTAAAATTATATATATGTACATATATACATACATAAAAAGTCAATATTCACATCCATAAATCAACACATAAAAAGGTACTACAGGAGTACACAACATGATGTGGTTTGCCCCAGTCTAGGCAGGGTGGCAGAGATGGAAACTGGGTGGGAGACTTTAGGGAGATCTGCCATGCTTTCTTCATTAAAAATGGAAAAAAAAAAAAAGACTAGAAGTAAATATTAAAAATCTGGGCCGGGCATGGTGGCTCATGCCTGTTATCCCAGCACATTGGGAGGCCAAGGCAGGCAGATCGCTTGAGCTCAGAAGTTTGAGACCATCCTGGCCAACATGGTAAAACTCTGTCTCTACTAAAAATACAAAAATGAGCTGGGTGTGGTGGCGGGCGCCTGTAGTCCCAGCTACTTGGAAGGCTGAGGCAGGAGAATCACTCGAACCTGGGAGGCAGACAGAGGTACAGTGAGCTGAGATCACGCCATTGCATTCCAGCGTGGGCAACAGACAGAGACCCTGTCTCCATTTTTATTAAAAATGAAAAATTTGAGTAATAGGAATATAAGTGTTTCTGTATCATTTACTATACTTTTCTGTATAATTTTTAAAAATTTAAATGGGGTAGATTGGTGTGCAGGCATGGCCTCTGCCTCCTTAAGAAGCTCATTTGTTTAGACTCCAGCCTAATTTATTTTTGCTGGCTGCTAGCAATCACTGCTTCTTTTTATAAGTGTTTATGCTCACAAAACACCCAATGAATATCTGTCCCCAGATGTCAAGCTCTGCAATCTGCAGTGGCCACTTTCTCGTCCTTTAATAACAATAATAATGGTATCTGCCTTTATTTAACCTCCTAGCACTTCTCCCAATCTTACAGCTCCTCTCCGATCAACAGTGGAATGAGAGGGGGGAAAAAAAAATCATAGCAGTCTCATGAGAGCTAAAATGACCCTTGCAAGATGAAAGAGCAAGCTACAAGAGAACCAAGGTCTCCAGACTCCCCAGTGATAGCACAGCCACTATTCCTCAGGAAAAGAAAACCGTGAACAGCATCTGGAGAGGTCAATGACTTCCGCAACCACCCTGCCTGTCCCTTCTGAGAAGGGACCAAATTCTACCATTCCAGAGCAAGGCTGCTCATGTATAATCTCGGGAGCTCTTTCTGGATCTTCTCTATGACTTAATCCAAACAGTGAGACATCTGTTTGGAGTCAAAAATTCCACCATTCCACAACATACCTAACCCTCAACAGGACTTGCTTTTAGAAAATGGTTTTAAAGTAACCTAAGTTCCACCCTGTGAATCTACATTTTCTGGCTATTAATAATAATTTTTTGTCAGTTGCCTCAAGTTTACTTTAATCAACTGTAATAGACCAAAATATATAGGTTAAGCCTACAACATCCTCCCCTGTGATGCAGTCAATGTCAGGGGTATTTTAGTGAGCACAGTTTTTTTTTTAAGAGATGGAGGCTCACTGTGTTGCCCAGTCTGGTCTCGAACTCCTGGTCTTATGAGATCCTCCTACCTTGGCCTCCCAAAGTGCTGGGATTACAGGGATTACAGGCATGAGTCACTGCACCCCGCCAGTGAGCACAGCTGACAACAAGCTGCTTTTCAGGTCTATGATAAAAGGAAAATATTATAAGATCAATGAGATTTACTAATTAGATATATGCACTGATAATGTGTTTTATTTTAATGAAAAGCCATGAGATTTATAAGTACCCTCCTCTGCATCAAAACAATAAACCTGAAATCCTGAAGTCTAACATTATGTATAATTATTTCTAGAAAAAAAAAGATTATACCTGCCTTAAACTTTGGCACACATTTTGCTAGGAAGACAATTCAGCAGTTACATTTAGTAACAAAACAAAGATCCATTGCCTCACTCCTGTTAACACGTGCCTCTCCAGAAATACCAGCAACCAGTAATGTAGATGCTTCCACTTAAAGGGAAGTTTGCTGGAGTGAACAACAGATGTTTGCATGATTGAAGTATCCTTTAACTAATGGCAGCGTGAACTGATTTTTTAACCTAAAAACAACAGTTAAACTGGTTGTTTTTTTTGTTTGTTTTTTGTTTTTTTTTTGTTTTTGAGGCGGAGTCTCGCTCTGTCGCCCGGGCTGGAGTACTGTGGCCGGATCTCAGCTCACTGCAAGCTCCGCCTCCCGGGTTCAGGCCATTCTCCTGCCTCAGCCTCCCGAGTAGCTGGGACTACAGGCGCCGCCCACCTCCCCTGGCTAGTTTTTTTATGTATTTTTTAGTAGAGACGGGGTTTCACTGTGTTAGCCAGGATGGTCTCGATCTCCTGACCTCGTGATCCGCCCGTCTCGGCCTCCCAAAGTGCTGGGATTACAGGCTTGAGCCACCGCGCCCGGCCTAAACTGGTTGTTTAACCATCAAGTCAAACTAGTTTTTTGCCAACTTTCTTAAGTTGAAACTGTGTACTTAAAAAGAAATGCAACATAAACAATAGGGTGAGAATATAATTAAATACCAGCTAAGAAGATACAGTTTTGTTAACAGTGTACAAAGCAATCATATTGGGTGACTGAGCATTCCAGAAGCTCATCTGTGGAGGGCCCATCCAGAAGACACTGCTCTACTGTCCTGAGAGCCGATTCGGGCTGTACACGCCATGGAGTCAGACACACCTAGGTTCAGATCTTCTATCACTTTCTAGTCATCTCATACAGCTGGATTGAGGACTTTGCTAATTGCCTGCGTGTCTTCATGTCAAACAGGGATATTAATACTCACTTCCTTCCCTACAGCTGTAGTGCGGACTAAATGAGACCACAGAGAAAAAGGCGGTCTACAAAGGGTGCTCTTCACTGCTCCCAAGCACCAACCCTAAGCTTGTTTTTCAGTTTAGAAGCTACAGGCTTATTTCCCCTGAAATGACAACAGCATACAGCAATAATGGAGGTCCGATCGGTCCTATTATTTCTCTGCACAACTGTCTGCAAACAAATGGGACTTTATTACCGATTTAAAAAGGGGAAAACAGGAATGGACAAAAGATAGATTTTGTCTATTTTAGGGAGAATGTTGCGGAATTACAAAAGAGGCAACTTGAGATAAATGCATATTATGAGGCGCAACAAAAAAAGACATTTTACAAGTCTTGACGTTCAAGTTTTTAAGTTTAACTGACACCAACTTAAGGAGAGAACAACCCAGTAGAAGGGAAAGATCTAACATGGTGGCCAACCGCTGGACATCCAGTTTAGGAGTATGAGATTTCCTGGAACATTTACCTCCTTTTTCCATAACACACACACAGGGTTTGTGAAGAATGTTTTTCAAAATTTTTGGTACTTTGAAACAGCAACCAAGCTGCCAACAGAAGCCTCTCTACACACAAGCTTGCCAGGACAAACAAAGGGGCAAATTCAAGCCATGACTGGCCATCTGCCACAGCACAAAGCAAGAGATAAACTAGTTGGCAAACTCTTTCCCTAGCCCACACCACTTTTCACGTTCTCCTTTAAGTAAGAGGTTCAGGCTACCCAGTGTCCCTACAAAACTCCAGTCCTCTTAGAACTTCGCTTTAGTGAGCTGGAGTTCACCCACACACAGCAAAGTCTTAGCCATCAGTGCAATCTCACTGAAAAGGAGAGTACAGCAACATGACTGGTTAAATCAGAAAAAAACAAAAAAATGACCATTTCCCATTTCCCAAAAACAACAGGAACACTTTTGTCCATCACTAACCCTCACGGACACCCAAATTTTGCAGTCCCTAAAACAACTCCTCGTGAAAGGAACTAGGATTCTTAAGACATAGCTAATTCCACATCACCAAACAGGAAAATAAAAACTAGGATGGGTCTGCAAGCATGGAAACAGGGTAAGAATGCAAGAGTGCTTTCGAGGATGTCAGGGGAGAATGCAGAAAAGGCAAAGAAAACAGCCTAACATGGTACCCAGGAGCCAGGTTGTGACAAGGTAGACATTAAAAGAAAACAAATTACATTTAGTGCATATACATTTGAAAACAAAACAAAAAAACTTATTCCAAAAAAGTTGAAATGCAAAAAGGGAAAGACAAGGAATATGATGAATTTTGTGTCAGTTTGGGTTGGTGTTTTGTTTTTGTTTTGAGACAGAGTCTCACTCCATCACCTAGGCTGGAGCGCAGTGGCCCGAACTCGGCTCACTGCAACCTTCAGCTCCCCGGTTGAAGTGATTCTCCTGCCTCAGCCTCCTGCGTAGGTGGAACTACAGGCACGCACCAGCATGCCTGGTTAATTTTTGTATTTTTAGTACAGACCGGGGGTGGAGGGGAGAAGGTGGCAGTTCCACCATGTTGCCCAGGCTGGTCTTGACCTCGTGAACTCAAGTGATCTACCAAAGTGCTGGGGTTACAGGCGTGAGCCACTGTGCCCAGCAATTTTTTCTGTTTGAGTAAGTAGAAGACAGTCAATACATTTGTTATTTCCTTCATCTAATTAGTATGTCTGCTTATACACAAACTTTTGTCTATCTGTGCGTGCAATAATGATGGAAGGAAAAAGGAAGTTCTGTGCAAACCCACAGTTTTGGAGTAAAATAAGAAGTGTAAGAAGAACGGGGGGTGGGCAGGAAGATAAGCACAGTGGTCACATAAAGGAGTTAAAAAAAAAATCAGTCATCTATCGTAAAATAACCAAGATGCTAGACTAGATCTCTTGTCTGAGAAGGAGAAAAAAACTCTAAGCGGCCTTCTAATCAGCAGATTCCAACAAGAAATGCTTAAGTTTGCAATCTCTCTACGAAGTCAGTATCACGACAAGTGGTTGGTAAGGAACGCTGTTCCATAGGGGACACACCAGCCTGGGAAAAACTAAAATCTGTATGATAAATCTGAGCTCAAAAGTCCTCATTAAACTAACAAGTTAATTTGAAAAAAAAAGGACCCAGACAACAAGTAACCTAGACTTAAATTATGTCAGGGTAAGCAACCAGGTTCCTGGCCCCCACTCAATGCTCAGCCTGGCCCCCACTCAATGCTCAGTCAATAATCCTGATCACATTTGACACGAATCGTCCCAGAAGACATTCACTTTTTTATTTTCCAGCTTGGTAAGATTTCTAAAATCCCAGAAAGGTATAAAAATAAGAATGACTATTAACCTTAGGAAGGTTTAGAAATGAAGAAATTAATGAAAAAGCCCATAGCATTGATAATAATAAGTTTAAATATAGATATGGTAGTTTTACAATATTTGTACTTGTTTCTTATATTGATTGAGGTGTTTGAAGTTCAGAAAAAAAAAAAAATCAGCTATCCACTTAAGTAACTGACAAGAGAAAAAAAGACATGTGTTCACACATGCATAAGTACCATGCTAGCATCAATCATGGCTCACTGCAGCCTCGACCTCCCAGTCCTCAAGCAATCCTCCTGCCTCAGCCTCCTGAGTAGCTGGGACCACAGACAAAAGCCACCACACTCGGCTAATTTTTACATTTTTTTGTGGAGATGGAGTCTGACTTTGTTGCCCGGGCTCCTCTCAAGGGATCCTCCTGCCTCAACCTCCCAAAGTGTTGGGATTATGGGCATGAGTCAAAACACACAGCAGGATATTTTATAGCAAGTAAAATTTAGGATAAAGTAGTAACATAATGACACCCTTCACCACAAATTCCTGCCGAGCCCTTCAGATCTCTCGTCACCTTTACTGCTACCATCCCTGCTCCCAGCTCTAACAGTCCCTGTCCCCTCCTCATTCCCTCAATCTCCTCCACTCTTCTCCATCCTTTGTGCATCTGGACCTGCATCCATCAGACCAAACACTGCCAAGTACCCACTCCTGGGATCAGTCCGACATCCACCTTCGCTATGAACACAGGAAATACCTTTCTCCCCCATTAAATGCCTGTCTTCTTTTCAGACCAACTCCAACACCGCTTCTTGTGAGAAGCCTTTCCAGAATCCCTCATCTGAATGTGCTGTTTCTACCCCAGTGCTATCACAGCACTGTGTTCACACCCCCGTGAACGCATGAGTAACACTACCAATTCTCATCACTTGTCTGGGTCCTTCAGAGATGCACCGTGAGAAAGACTGCTTTTTAACAAGCTGCTGACCTGACGACTGAAATAGTTGTGGACCAATGTGTGCACCAAAATACAGGAAAGACAGGTAAATGCGAAATGTGCCTTCTGGAGTTTGTTACACAGGTGTGCCCCTTTGTGACAACTCATAGAGTTGTACACTTACGATGCGTGCACTTTTTAGATCTTTCTTATACTTTCAACATTGCTTAAAGAAGAGAAACTGCTCTGAATGCAATAAATATCTAAACCTGCTGAACTGAAGATGGATTCACATGCCAACCCTTCATCTTCTTGGTTAGAAAATCATATCATCTCATCTCAACTGTGGAGGGAAGACAAAACCCTGACATGTGAACATTTATGATTATTTAAGCTGGAAACAAACTTTACCAAATGAATACTGACTATAATTTGCTTTAAGTTACTTTCTACTGGAAACAAACTTTACCAAATGAATACTGACTATAATTTGCTTTAAGTTACTTTCTAGCTTCCTATTGGAAATATATAGAACAGAGCTTCTTAAAAAATGCCCTTTTGGGCCAGACACAGTGGCTCATGCCTGTAATCCCAGCACTTCAGGAAGCCAAGGTGTGAGGATTGCTTGAGCTCAGGGGTTTGAGACCAGCCGTGGCAACACTGTGAGACCTCATCTCTACTAAAAATAAATTTTTAAAAAATTAGCCAGGTGTGGTGGTACACACCTGTAGTCCCAGCTACTCAAGAGGTTAAGGTGGGAGGATTTCTTGAGCCCAGAGGCCGCAGTGAGCCTGGAGATGGAGGCTACAGTGGGCCGAGATCACACCATGGCACTCCAGCCTGGGCAACAGGGCAAGATCATGTCTCAAAAAAAAAAAAAAAAAAAAATTGGCCTTTTATCTTTAGGTTTTGAAAAGTAAATATTAATAGACATGCAAAATATACTTCAGCAAAAAAAGATACAGAATCCACTTTTCCCAAATAAGTTATTTAAATCTAAATGTTAATCAAAGCAACCCTATCCCCAGACTTTCACGTTTACAACATAATTGGCAACTAGCGTTTTCTCCCAAAAACCAAATTCTTGATTTACCGTGGTTTGAATAAAAAAAATTAAGGCTAAATCTAATCTAAAAAAATAAACAAAAACAAAAACCAAAAAACCTGTAGGCCAGGCACAGTGGCTCACACCTGTAATCCCAGCACTCTGGGAGGCTGAGGCAGGTGGATCACTTGAGGTCAGGAGTTCCAGACCAGCCTGGCCAACATGGTGAAACCCTGCCTACACTAAAAATACAAAAGAAATCCAGGAAGGATAAACCAGAAGATAGTGAGATTGAATACCTACAAGGGATGGATGGGAACTGGGTAGAAAGCAGGAAGGAACAGAAATGGGACAGAAGGCATGAGAAGAGACACATCTCTCAGCATACCTTTTTTCCTGTTCTGACTCAGAATCAAGATGTTTCACATATCCAAAATGTAAATGATTGCAATTAGCAGGACACAGGAGAAACCCAAAACAGAATACAAACAGTAATATATGGACCTAAACAGATGATAAATGAGTAACATAACCACACAGAAGAGGAAGTGACTAAAATATAAGCTAAGTAACTTTAGAAAACAGCATCTGTATATTACAAGACTAAATACAAAAAGAACTATGCACAAACACTGTACCCTAGTAAATTTAATTTTCACTTGTGTATGGGTTAGAATTCTGAAACTACTGTTTGTATATAACGGGATTGAGCATAAGCAATTATATTGGGATAGTAAGAGTCTTTTTTTTTTCTTTGAGACAGTCTCACTCTGTCACCCACGCTGGAGTGCAGTGGTGCGATCTCAGCGGCGCGATCTCAGCTCACTGCAACCTCCACCTCCCAGGTTGAAGCTATTCTAGTGTCTCAGCCTCCTGAACAGCTGGACTACAGGCACACCCACCACGCCCGGCTAATTCTTTGTATTTTGAGTAGAGACGGGGTTTCACCATGTTGGCCAGGCTGGTCTCAAACTCCTGACTTCAAGCGAGCCACCTGCCTTGGCCTCCCAAAGTGCTGGGATTACAGGCATGAGCCACCGCACCCTGCCAGAGTCATGTTTTTTTACCATCAGAGACAGGACTTACAAATAAGGAAAAGAGGAGACTAGCATGGACACTACAGTATTCGATTAAAATCCGAGGGATCACTATGAATTCATGGTGTTTAGTTTTAAGAAACGCAGGTGGACATGGCAATAGCTGCGGGTGTTATGCATGCACACATGTATCCCCTCGCTCTGTGCACTGAGAGGGACTGGAAAGATGATGCCACAGTAGGAATGGGCACAGCGAGACTCCATTCTCCAAAGGAACTAGAGGCTCCCTGGAAAAATGATCGCTTCCAGGACTGGGGTAGAGAAAACACAGGACAAGCCTGGAGCATGCTATGGTACCAGAAAGGAAAAAATGGTTCTAAAAATGATGGAGACTAGATAGAGGTGGTAGTTGCACAACATTGTGAATGTACTAAATTGTTTATTTTAAAAGGGTTAATTTTGTTATGTTAATTTCACCTCGATAAATTTGAATAAAACGATAGGGGCACAACAAAAGGCTCAGAAGCCAACTTGAGGAAGCTTCTAATGGCCCCCTCTGAGACAATGCAAACAACAAAATCAGTTACTGTAATAAAGGATCATAACCCACAGAATTAAATAAATATCCATGAGTTCATATTTATGTAAAGAAATAAATGAAGGAGGGCCGGGTGTGGTGACTCAAGCCTGTGATCCCAGCACTTTGGGAGGCTGGGGCAGGTGGATCACCTGAGGTCAAGAGTTCAAGACCAGCCTGGCCAACATGGTGAAACCTGTCTCTACTAAAAATACAAAAAAAAGTAGCTGGGCGTGGTGGCGCACACCTGTAATCTCAGCTACTCAGGTGGTAGAGGCACAAGAATCACTTAGATTGAATCTGAGAATCCGAGAGGCAGAGGGTGCAGTGAGCCGAGACTGTGTCACTGTGTTGCAGCCTGGGTGACAGAGCTACACTTCATCTCAAAAAAAAAAAAAAAGAGAAAAAAAAGAAAAATGAGGGAGAAGAGATATCTCATCTCTTCCTTACAGTGGAATTCCAATTCATTAATAAGTACAGAATGAATGACGGAAACAGAAAGTTACATTTGGAAAACACCACAGTAAGAATTGCTGCAGGCAGCCATAAAAAAAGAATGAGATCATGTCCTCTGCAGGGACATGGAAGGGGCTGGAGGCCATTATCCTTAGCAAACTAACACAGGAACAGAAAACCAAATGTGCCATGTTCTCCTAAGTGGCAACTAAATGAGAGAACACATGGACATGCAGAGGGAAACAGCAGACACTGGGGCCTTTAGGAGGGTGGAGGGTGTGAGGAGGGAGAGGATCAGAAAAAATAACTCACGGGTGTAATACCTGGGTAATGAAACCATCTTGACAACAAACCCCACGACACAAGTTTACCTATGCAACACATCTGCATTTGTACCCTTGAACTTAAAATAAAAGTTTGAAAAAACTGCTGCAGGCAAAAATCATCAAAGGATGTTAACATTTGTCGGTAAAAGTATGATGAGAAACAGGATATTGGCTGCCACAAAATGCTTATTAATTACAACAGAAAAATAGTAACTTTACAGTGGAAAAGCCTGTCAGACACCACTTCAACCAAGTGATCGAAGCAAACATCACACACACACATCAGTAACAAGACACATGAACATCACACACCTCCTGACATAATGTGGTAACTGAAGGACACAGCCAGGGTGTAGTGGCTCATGCCTGTAATTCTAGCAGTCTGGGAGGCTGACGCAGGAGGATTGCTTGAGCCCAGGAGTTCGAGACCAGCCTGGACAACACAGTGAGACCCTGTCTTTACAAAAGATTGTAAAAATTAGCCGGGCATGGTAGTGCATGCCTGCGGTCCTTCCCTCAACTTTGGAAGCTGAGGTGAGGAGACTGATTGGGCCCAGGAAGTCAGGGCTGCAGTGAACCATGATCATACTACATCGCTCCACCCTGTGTGACAGAGTGAGACCCCGTTTCAAAAAAACCAAAAAAAGGTAGCTGGGCGTGGTGGTTCACGCCTGTAATCCTAACACTTTGGGAGGCCAAGGCGGGTAGATCACCTGAGGTCAGGAGTTTGAGACCAGCCTGGACAACATAGAGAAACTCCGTCTCTACTAAAAATACAAAACTTAGCTGGGTGTGGTGGTGAGCACCTGGAACCCCAGCTGCGCAGGAGGCTAAGGCAGGAGAATTGCTTGAACCCGGGGAGCAGAGGTTGCAGTGAGCCGAGATTGCACCTCTGCACTCCAGCCTGGGCTACAGAGCGAAACTCCATCTCAAGAAAAAGGACAGAACATCAACATCATTTCTGTGGTATTCCTGTCAAAAATGCATTAGAGTTGTGCCTTGATATCCATGGGGGATAGGTTCCAGTATCTCTGAGGACACCAAAATCTGCAGACGCTCAGGTCTCTGATACATAACACAGTATTTACATATGACCTACACACAGCGTCTTGTACACTTTAAATCATCTCTAGATTACTTATCATAATATCTAATACAATGTAAATGCTATATAAATAGTTATTATACTATGTTTTTTAGAGGATAATGACAAAAAAAAAGTTTGTATATATTTCAGTACAAACGCTGAAGACCTAACTACATTTTCCATCTGTGGTTGGTTGAATCTGTGTATACAGAGATTCAACCATATATACTTATTCAACCATATAAGTATACGAGTGTGCCTCAATCTAACCGGATACATCAGCAGGCAAATTCAAATTAAGGGGCATTCCACAAAAATGTCGAGGACATAAAAGACAAAGAAAGGGCCAGGCACAGTGGCTCACACCTGTACTCCCAGCACTTTGGGAAGCCGAGGCGGACAGATCACCTGAGGTCAGGAGTTCAAGACCAGCCTGGCCAACATGGTGAAACCCCATCTCTACTAAAAATACAAAATGAGCCAGGCACGGTAGAGGGCACCTGTAATCTCAGCTACTAAGGAGGCTGAGATAGGAGAATGGCTTGAACACAGGAGGTGGAGGTTGCAGTGAGTCGAGGTCATGCCACTGCACTGCAGCCTGGGCAACATAGCGAGACTCCATCTCAAAAAAAAAAAGATGGAGGAAATTTTGCATACTGGAAGAAAGTACGAGGACATGACAACTAAATGCACTGTGGGATTCTAGACTAGACTCTGGCACAGAAGGACATTAGTGGGAACTCAGGTGAAATTCAAATAAGATTTGTAGATTAGTTAATAATTTTAAATCAAAATTAATTTTTTGGTTTAGAAAATTATTCTACTCTGATTATATATCAGTTGCTAATATTGGGGAAGGCTAGGTATAAGGGAAAATCTGTGTACTATTTTTGTACATTTATTGTAAATCTGAAAGTACTTCATAATAAAGTTTTTTAAAACATTTACTGCTGTTCAACTTACTGTTTAATTTACTGTTTTACTGTTTTGCAGCTTTCTCCTCCCTCCTCTCCTACACTAAGGCAAGGATATTCCTCTAACGTGTTGGAATGCTAATGTATTCCAGATCACAAACAGTGCCTGGAACACAGAAGGCACTCCAAAACACAGGTCGACAATTTTGGTAAGCCAGAATGATGACAGCATATTCCAAATCCTAGACTTAGTATTAATTTTCCTTATATCGTATTTGAAAGTAGCTTTGCTTATTCTGTAAAGACAAACAAATCTAAACACTTTGATTCACTGTTTACAAAGAAGAATCATAGTTTGCCATAAAATGCTTTGTCTGGTGTTTCTGTTCTAGCTAACAGGATATGAATCCGATCTTTTCTTGCAGTACATGTTTTCTCAGAATATACTGCAGTCTACTGATTCGAAGATACACATTTTCTCCCATATTTCAACATCTGAAATCAAGGTGACTCTTACACGTGATGGCATGTCATAGTTTAATCAGCAGTTGCTTTTCCTGCTTAGCAGTACTTTATAATCATGGTGCATCGAATGGCGTATTAAATTTGATGAAATCTGGTAATGAATAAAGCATTTTCAAAATATTTTTGGAGCTCCACTTCCAACGCAACAGCATAAGCTCTGCTGATCCCCTGTGAACTGAAACTAGTGACAACTATTGTTTTAAAAACCTCTTAAGAGGACCTGAAAATTGTCTCAAGGACAAATAGCAAATGAAGAAATACCTATACGAGAAAATCTATAAGAATTCAGTGAGAAAGGTGAGAGCATGGTATTTGAACCAAGATCATTCCCCACTCTCCTCTCCTCAACCAGTGAGGTAGAGACCTCACTCCAGACTACAGCAGCCAAGAACACAGGGCTCCCTTTGCTCTCCAGCTCCAAGCTGTGGGATTTCATCCTGGGAGAATCAGGACTTCAACTTTTCTCCTGCTGCCCCCAGCTGCCTGTAGCTAAGGTTAAGTCCCAGGCAAGTGCAACTGAGATGTGGGGGCTCTCTCTTATTCTACACAACCCCTGCTGATGGAACGGAGGCTCTACCTTGCGTGCAGCGTCCTGAGAATATGAGGGCCCTGATAGCCCTTCCTGGGGCTTGTAAGGCAGTGGTTCCACACCTGGAAAAGCAGAGCCACAAGAACCTCAACCTCCTGGCCTCTCCACTTAGTGCTCAGCTCCCAGAGTGGGGCTGCCACTCAGAGAAAAACCTGTCATTATCCTCAGTCCCACCTCAAGACTCAGAAATCTTGCCTGGAGCCACAAAACAGCTCCTAGTCTCTTCCCAAAGAAGGGGCTTCATTTGCAATAGCGCCTGGAGAAGTTTGGGCCTAAGAGCCCCCTCAAAAACAGTGAACGCTGTGGTGAGAGAACGGGGACAACTGCGGAGCTAGTGAAGATAGAGCCTGGAGCGTGGGGACTGACTTGCAGGAGAGAACGTGCAAAAGACGTGGAAAGGAGGAGTCCTCTTGGGGTCAGGAAAATATCACTGTCCTCAGAAACTATTTCTTCAAAGGAATCACAATTTTATCACAGAACATACCATAGGTCAAAAAGAAAAAAAAAAAGAACCAAAATTTAGTTTGTAGCAGAATGTATGCCCCAGGGCATTGGTGTAAACAATAAAACAATCAGCTGGCAACTACTGTAGGAGTCTCAGAAAGAGTAAAGGAGCATCCCAGGGTGAGTGTGGGCAAACCAAGAGCTGAAGCTCCAGCCAGCCACTAAACAAATAAACCAGCAAATAATAACAGATGAAGGGGACCTTAGTACCCAGGGTTGCTAAAATACATTTCTCTAAAATGTCCAGTTTCCAATAAAAAATTATGAGATGTATAAAGAAACAGAAAAATACAACCAATACACCAAACATGGAAAAAAAAAACCCAGGCAGGTAACAGAAACTGCCTGTGAGTACAGCTAGATGAACTAGATGTTGGATTTATTTATTTATTTTTATTTAGTTTTTGAGACGGAGTCTAATTCTGTCACCCAGGCTGGAGTACAGTGGGGCGATCTCGGCTCACTGCAACCTCTGCCTCCTGGGTTCAAGCAATTCTCCCTGCCTCAGCCTCCCTAGTAGCTGGGATTACAGGTGCCCACCACCATGCCCAGCTAATTTTTATATTTTTAGTAGAGACGCGGTTTTGCCATATTGGCCAGGCTGGTCTCGAACTCCTGACCTCAGGTGATCGACCTGCTTCAAGCCTCCCAAAGTGCTGGGATTACAGGCATGAGTCACCATGCCCAGCCAGGATTTATTCTTAAAAGGATTTCAAATCAGCCATTAGAAATAAACTCACAGAACTAAAAGAAAATTTAATTGAAGAAGTAAAAGAAGGTATGGCAAAGTGGCATCAAATATAAACTATCAATAAGAAGAAATTTTAAGAAAGAACCAAATGGAAATTCTGGAGTTGAAAAGTACAATAGAAATAAAAATTCACTAGAAGACCTTGTGATGGTTAATTTTATGTGTCAGTCTCACGGCGCTAAGGAATGCCCAGACAGCTGGTAAAACATTATTTCTGGATATATCTGTGAAGGTATTTCTAGAGGAGATTAGCATTTGAATCTGTAGACTGAGGAAAGATGACCCTCACCAATGTGGGTGGGTATCATCCAATCTATTAAGAGCCTGAGTAGATCAAAAAGGTGGAGGAAGGGCAAATCTGTTTCTGGTCTGAGCTAGGATATCCTGCCCTCAGACATCAGCCCACCTGGTCCTCGGGCCTTTGAACTTGAACTGGGACTTTCATCATTGGCTCCCTTATCTCCAGGCTTTTGGACTGAGACTGAATTACACCACCAGCTTTCCTGGTTCTCCAGCTTGTGGACGGCAGATACTAGGACCTCTCAGCCTCCATAATCACATGTGTCAGTTCCTATAATAAATCTTGTGTGTATGTGCACAGGTGTGTGTGTATGTGTGTGTGTGTGTTTGTGTGTTCTGTTTCTCTGATGAACCCTAACTAATACACGCCTCAACAACAGATTTGAACACAATGGAGAAAGAATTAGCAAACTTGAAGACAGGTTGGTCGAGATTATGTAAGCTCAAGAGGGAGAAAAAAAAATGAAGAAAAATGAACACAGCCTCAGACAAAGGTGGAACACCAATAAGCGCACCACCACATGTGTAATGGGAATACCAGAAGCAAAGGAGAGAGAAAGGAGAAGAAAAAACATTCAAAGAAATAATGACTTAATACTTCCCAAATTTACTGAAGAACAATAAGCTGTTCATCCAGGAAGCTCAACAGACTCCAAACAGGGTCAATAAAAGAGACCCACAAACACATGGTGAAAATGAAAAAAGTCAAACACAAGAAAATCTTGAAAGCTGCAAGAGAAAAATGACATGGCTTACAAGGGAACTTCCATTAAGATTAATAGCTGACTTCTCAGCAGAAATTAAATAGAGGACAAAGGCAATGCAATAACACACAGTGTTCAAAAACAACAAAAGCCCTTGTTAACTAAGAATCTTATGTCCAGAAAAACTATCTTTCAAAAATAAAGGTGAAGTAAAGACATGAAAATAAACAAAAACTAAGGGCCTTCATTGTTAGCAGACATGCCTTATAAGAAACACTAAGGGAAATTCTTCAGGCTGAAAGGAAGTGACCCCAGATGGTGGTTCAAATCCACACAAAAAGCAGCAATAATTATGAAATTAGAATATACACTATTAATGTATTTTTTCTTCTTTCTGTTAACTGATTTAAAAAGTCAATTGTATAAAATATTTACATAATTCATTACTGGGTCTATAACATGTGGAAATATATCAGTAATATAATTGCCAGTAATAAGCACAGAAGAGGTAGATGGAAATAAAACTGTAATGGGCTAAGGAAATAATAACACATAAAAATAATAATTATAACAATATATTGTTTAGTTTGCAACATTAACAGATGTAATATGTATAACAATACCCCCCAAAAGGGTAAAAAGGAACAGACCTACATAGGAGAAACACTCCTATATATTACTAAAATGAAGCTAGTATAAATCTAAAGCTGATTCTGTTGAGACACTACTAAAAATACTCAAAAGTAGTGAAAAAGTCATTGATGAAATTAAAATGCTATACTAGAATTCAATCAAAGCAAAAAAAGCAATAAGGTAGGAACACAGGAACAAAAAAAGACATGAGGCACAGGAAAAACAAAAAGTCAGATGACAGAAATGAATCCAGTTATATTAATAATAGCATTAAGTATGTATAAATACACAACCCAATCAAAACGCAGAGAGTGTCAGACTGCATTTTAAAAGGCATGATCCAACTATATGTTGTCTACAGAAGACACATAGTAAATTCAAAGATAAACAGATTGAAGTAAAAGAATAAGAATACGTACAGGTCCTATCACTTTGAAAAAGTCTGGTAATTCCTCAAATGATTACACAAAATAGAGTTATGATAGGACTCGGCAATTCCACTCCTTGGTAAATACCCAAGAGAAATAAAAACACATGTCCACACAGAAACATGTACCTGAATGTTTATAGCAGCATTATTCATAATTAGCCAAAGTTAGAAACAACCCAAAGTTCACCAGCGGATGGATGGACAGATAAACAGTGTGGTAGGTCCATATAAGGGACCATTATTCAGCTGTAAAAAGGGGCAAAGTGCACATCCTTTCTGTGTACTGTGCAGTAATCCCACTGTGAAGTGATCTGCCACTACATGGGTGAACGTTGAAAAGATGAAACTGGCCGGGCGCGGTGGCTCAAGCCTGTAATCCCAGCACTTTGGGAGGCCGAGA
>NW_012117599.1:2766647-2775094 GCF_000951035.1 Colobus angolensis palliatus
AGATGAAACTAAGTCAAAGAAGACAGTCACAAAAGACCACATACTACATGATTACACTGATCTGAAAATCCAGAATAGGGAAATCTGGAGAGAGAAAAATTAGTGGTTGCCTAACCCCTAGGAGGGGAGGGGAGGGGAGGAAGGTAGGGATTAGGACAGTAATAGCTAAAGGGTACAGGATTTCTTTTTGAGGTGATAAAAATGCTCTAAAATTGACTGTGGTGATGGATCTATATCTGTGAATATACCAAAACCCGATTTGTTGTACACTTTAAATGGATGAATTGTATAGTATGTAAATTATATCTCAAGCTGTTTAAAAACATTTTTGCGGCCGGGCGCGGTGGCTCAAGCCTGTAATCCCAGCACTTTGGGAGGCCGAGACGGGCGGATCATGAGGTCAGGAGATCAAGACCATCCTGGCTAACACGGTGAAACCCCGTCTCTACTAAAAAATACAAAAAACTAGCCGGGCGAGATGGCGGGCACCTGTAGTCCCAGCTACTCGGGAGGCTGAGGCAGGAGAATGGCGGGAACCCGGGAGGCGGAGCTTGCAGTGAGCCGAGATCCCGCCACTGCACTCCAGCCTGGGCGACAGAGCGAGACTCCGTCTCCAAAAAAGAAAAATTTTTGCTGAAGGAATCAATCATTTATCTAACAAATGCTTATTACATGTTTACTAAGCACCACTAGATCAGGCACTGCAAAAACAATACCAGTCTCTGTCCCCATGGACAGGGAGCTATGACTGCTTCATCAATCTCGCCCAGGGTCTAGACTGCGCCTGACAGCAGGAGGTTCCATCAGGAGCCCTGCTCCTCCCAGCAAGACAGACATGTAACTCCTCCTGCCCCACTCTCACAACACCCACCTACAACTCTCCCAGTCTGTCCATTCCACATAATTGGAAATCCGCCTCATTTTTATGTGGGAATCCGGTATACCCCGCTGAAACTGTTACTCTGTCTTGCACCACCGCTTCCCTGGCAGGATTCCTGAAATACTCCCCAACCTATGCCAATCCCATGCACCAGCTCATGTTTTCTTTCCAGTGCTGAATGAGGACTATGTCAAACCAGTACTTCTAGAACCTGTACTTGTAAGATTCTCCCAGGGGCCTGAAAGCTTAAGGAGATGAATAACTCCTCCCTTTTCAGGCCCAGTCCCAAGGTGCAACTTGCGCCAGCAGCGTGCCCCAGCAAGACAGCGGCAGCAGCAAGAGAACCGGCCAGAAGACATGCACCCCTAAAGGCGCCACGTAGGTACAACGTAGCAGTTACGTCAGACTAGGACACTTCCTATTTACAGGAGACTATAAAACCTTTGCCCCATCCTCACTTAGGGCTGACACCATTTTAGGCCTCAGCCCGCCTGCTCATTAAAACAGCATGTTGCTCCACACCACCTCGTGTTGTCTGGTATGTAGTCTGTTACGTTGTCTGTTAGCACGCTCTCGGGGTTTGAACCAATACGAGAACCTTGCAGTACTGTGATTACCAGCTAAACACTGAGAGGGCCTAAGAGTCCTATGTGCTGGTATTAATGAGCATCTCACAGTTCTGAAGCATGAATACTCTACTCCCCTTCAGAACTTGTAGCTGCACATGCAGCTCCCGGTACCTGATATGCACAGTGTTCCCCACTCTGCCTGGCTTGGCCTTCACATTCATCCTTCACATTCTACCTCCTGGGTAATGCACCTGAAGAATTAGTAGCCTCTGCCTCTGCTGTTCCGAGCAACAGACCAAGAGGTGAGAGCATAAGCTCTTGAATGAGGCTGCCTGAATTCAAACTTCAACACCACTACTTAACATATGATCTTGGTAAGTTTCTCAGTCACTCTGCCTTGGTTTCTCCATTTACAGAAAGGGGATAATATCTCCCTGGTTGTTATGAGGATTAAAATACATATAATACACTTACAGGCGAGCACTGTTATTGTTTCTATCTAATTCCATTTGATGGTATATTTGTTTACATGCATCTTTCCCTGACCAGTCCCTGAGCTGCTCAAAGGCATAAAATTACCTATGGCTTTTCTTATTAATAGCATATAATATAGGGCTAGGTGCAAGATATGTACATGTAAGGGACCCATGAATGAATGAAAAAAAAAAAAACCCATTAGTCTAGCAATGCCAAAGGTTACAGAAACCACACTTTCAAAATAAAAATCAGAGCACGTGGTTTATGAGTACATTAGAATTGAGTCTCTCAAAGCAGGACTTCTCTGGAAAATCCAGGCTGTCTGACTGCCAGAACTATCTAGAAAGAATCCAAATGCTCAACAGTTTTAGCGGCTACAGAAACGATAACATTTAACACAGAAGATTTTATGTAACCATAGCCAGAAACCTGTGTTGATACCTGGAAGGGCCTGGAAAAAACACTAAGTAGAAAATCAGAGCAGAAGTTTGCAAAGAGGAATTATGGAGTTATTCAGAGAATGAAGATCAAAGAGAACAGACTGTGTGTGTGCCTCTAACACTGCGTGATGAAAGAATCTTTAGTTTTTAAATTCATTTTCATTCAAAAGACAGCTTAATAAAAATAATGATGCTTATTATAAGGCCTTTACATAAGAAACAGGAAAAATAAAACGGAGATTCCAAGACTTCTCAGCTTTCAAATAAGGCACAGTAAGAAGGGTCAAGTTTCTCCACTACCATAATTCTCTGAATAGATAAGTTTCCTAAATATATATATATATATATACACACACACACACACACACTTTTCTGCTCATCAACCCTCTTATTTCATAAACAGACTTTTAATAGCCAGTCATTTGTTTTGCTCATGTCAGGGACAATCAATAGTTTGATTAACTATTCAAACTACTTCTTGATTGGCTGGGCGTGGTGGCCTGCGCCTGTAGTCCCAGGTACTCCTGTGGCTGAGGCACAAGAATTGCCTGAACCCAGGGGCAGAGGTTGCAGTGAGCAGAGGTCTTGTCACTGCACTCTAGCCTAGGCGACAGAGTGAAACTGTGTCTCAAAAACAAAAACAAAGCACTTCCTGACTAAGCTTTCTCATTTGGTACAATAAAAACATGAATTCTAAAATATACGTGTTTGTATACAAAGAAGAAAGGCCTTTAGCAAGTTTTTCATTCATTTTCCCCCAAGAGTTCCCCCCAAAATTAGAGTCCAACTCAGAGAAAGACAAACAATGGGAAAAGACTCTACTTGCTCAAGGCACAGAGCATGTTTTTACTTATATCAGCCTTTTTAACATATACATGCACATACAGATATACACATATGCAATACATATATATAGACACGGATGTAAACACACATCAGAAAAAAATAAGGTCACGAAGTAATCTTTTCCGTTGTCTTCATATGAGTAAATAAAACAACATCAGCAACAGCAGCTTCAACAGCCCAGGTGATGGCAGCTACTGTAACAAACCAAATATGCAGCCACCTCAACATTTCCATCTGTCTTCTCATCATCAACACTCCTCAATCAAAGGAAAGGAGACAAGTAAGAAGTATGGGTAGGAATTTACTTCAAATAGTTTCTCTTAAAAAAAAAAAAGGCAAATAAATACATTATCCTTAAATTATAGAATTCCAATCAATGAACAGATAGCTTCTCTTTAAAACACGGTTCAACAGTCTAAACGTAACTAATTTTTAAAAAATGTTTTAATATGCCGATCAGAATTTCTACTCATCCCTTCTTAAATATTTTTGCCTAAGGAGTAATCTGTCAATGCATGCAGTTTAAATCATTAACCACATAGCACCCAATCATTAGCATAATTAGCATGTAAATTTCACGAAGGCACTAATTGTGTCCTTTTAAGTGTTTTATGCACCACTCAGTACAAGGAAGCTTATTAAACACTTATTATGTTTAGTAAAAAGAACAAAATGCCAAAACAAAAGTCTTTATTATTCAGCTCGGCTGTCATGTATAATAAAAACCACTGATCAGTATCTGTTTCTCCAAGTACAATTATAAGAAACTGCAAACAAAACAAACCCCACTGGAATTAGAAATTCTGTCTCCTCTGTCCAAGAATACTGTTTCAGTTGTATATCAGAAAGAAACTGCCAGCAGACAGCATGTAACATGCAGGTTGCCGGGGTATTTGACTTAAGCATTTAGGCACCTTAACCAACCAAAACGTCTAGTACATGTCATGCACACTTTCTGAGTCATTTTCCTTACCTTTCCCATTTTGCCATGTAGTATACCAAGACAAAGTAAGGAAGGAAGTGATAAATGCTAACGCAGTGGCTACAGTTCCATTGCGGAGCCTCATCTCATTTCACCATCACACTGGTCCATATGTGTATGATGACAACAACCAGGACTGTTTTCTTTTCACCCTGAAAGTCAACTGAATGCAGTCCTCCCGGCTCTAGGCCAACAAAAATCAGTAAGAGAGGTTCATTTCAGACGATCTGCAGGAGGAGCCTAGCAGGAATGCCGTTCACAACTGTCCACGGGATTGTCTTTGTGTTCTTCATACGCTGATGCTTTGGCCTTTTCTCTTCCTGTTCGGGGGAAAAGAGAAAGATGAGCTCATTCAGGAATGCAAAATGTAAGTTTCTTCATTTACTATTCGTCATTATAAACAGACTTTTGGCTAAACTGTATCTATAAAGATTATCCCTACATCGAAACTACTCATTTAACATACTAGAATTATCTGGTCCTTCTCCTCCTGGAAAAAGAATACAAAACAGCTTCAAACTATATTCCCTGCTCATTGGTTTTGTTTTGTCTGTAAAAATAAAGTGACGGGTACTGATTTTAAAGGGAGAAACGGAGCTCACAGATTCCAAGATGAGAACTCTAACGATCACACAATGGTTCCTGAGTAACATAAACTTCACTCTCCCCAGTTTTCCTATTGCACAATAATAGGACATTTTTTTAAATAAGAAAATTGACAGAATGCAACATGAAGGGTCAAAAGACCTGGGCCCTTGACCCAGCTCTGTCATTACTTACATGATTCGGGGCATGCCACTTATCTAGGTCTCAAGGTTTCATTCATAAAATGAGGAAACAATCTGTCCTGTGTCCTCTTTCACATATTGTCATAAATCATAAAAAGGTTACAGTTATTACTGCTATTTATCACGGTCATAAAATAAACGTCGTTTTTCCAGTGACTAACCCACTCCCAGGGTGTAAATAAACTGGAAATATTTAAGCCTTTAGAAAACGCGGCAATCCAACCAGGATACGGTATGCCTTAGGCCCTATCACTCTGCATTGCTTTAACTCAAGAAATCTGGGAAATCACCACTGAACGAACAAAGCTGTTGGGAAAAGGGAACTGTACTAAAAACCAAACTTTTTTGATTAATTGAACAACAACAACAACAAAACCAGCCAGCTACTGGTTCCAGTCCACTCTATACATGGTCAGTCTCAATCCCTGGAGGCGCGTCAGGCCCTCCAAGATGTGCACAGATTCCTGGTAGCCTCAGGGGGTGCCACAGGATGCACCTGGCAATTTACTGACACTGTAGTGGGGAAATTAATGTACCTCCAAACATGGCCAGCAGTCCCAAGGGAAAATTCTCTCCAGGGAAGAGCATGACTGATTAAAGCAGCCATTTGCAGGCAATTCAGAACTTGCCACCACCACTGCTTCTTAACACTGAACATTACTAGAAATTCCCCCTAATAAAGAAAGATCACAGGGGCATAGTAATAATCATGATAGCCACTACAACTTATGAAATGTTTCCTATGTGCCTGATCTACCATATGGTTTAAATCTTCACAAAATCCTACGAGGCAGGCATTATTAACCCTGTTCTACACATAAGGAAATGAATCCAGAGAAATAACGCGAATTTGTTTGACTCCAAAGTCCAAGCTCTCATCTACTACACTTTCCCTCTCAAACGAGGCACCTGCACCCGGCAATATGAAGCTAAGTGCCAGGGATACTCCAAGTATCGGGTTAAACTGCAGAATCTTCCCAGAGTATTAATTATACCCAACTGTAAGTGTAAATTTTTTAAAAAATTATATAACACACACTGATCTACTATGGAGTAAGTTGGAAAATTCATGGAAAATTTCAAAGTCTAAACATGCAACTTTAAACAAATCTCCACTTCCTGTAGCTTTTGGCTAATACCTCACCACCACCCTCCACCAAACTATGCCTGTTAACCCTCCTCAGACAGTAGCTCTATCTTCCATATAATATTCTAGAAGCACCTAACCTCTTTTACTACCTGAAGACAAAGAGCTCTAAAAATATTCTCAAGTAGAAGTTATCATTTTTCTCTAAGACTGAACTTATTCACCTTCTACAGTTAAGACAAGTTAACATCAAACATGACCACATCTACAGTTTAGAATTAAAATCTTCACAGTGGCCAGGTGCAGTGGCTCATGCCTGTAATCCCAGCACTTTGGGAGGCCGAGGCAGGCAGATTACCTGAGGTCGGGAGTTCAAGGCCAGCCTGGCCAACATGACAAAACCCTGTCTCCACTAAAAATACAAAAATTAGCTGGGCATGGTGGCAGGTGCCTGTAATCCCAGCTTACTCAGGAGGCTGAGGCAGCAGAATTACTTGAACCTGGGAGGCAGAGGTTGCAGTGAGCCGAGATCACGCCACGGCACTCCAGCCTGGGCAACAGAGCAAGACTCCGTCTCAAAAAAAAAAAAAAAAAAAAAAAAAACTTCATTGCAAATCTCCTCTAATTGTCTTAAATCAATAAGCACCCAGTAATGAATTCTGATTATAAAAACAGGGGTGATAATTCTATGAATTATATAACTTGGAACGTTAATCCCTCTGTGGCATTATATTAAAATACTTATAACTTTCAGCTGCTATCTACTTAGCCCTGTTTCACTTCAGAAAGAATTTTGTTCTAGTAAAAGATCTAAAAACCATACAGGTTATTAGAGTAAGCACTCAATTCATAATGGGGGAGGTAAAGAGCCCATCATATAGTAAAGGATATTTTAAAAGTTTTACTAAATACAAATAAAACTCGTTAAAAAAAAATCCGTAGACATGCATAGAGACAAGTAAAAGGAAATGAACTCTGAAACCAAAGTAAACTATTGATATACTACCCCTAATATATGAAAAAATTAAAAACTACTGGATCCAGGAAGTTATGAAACTCTGAAGAAGATACCTACAATGAATTCTACTAGCAAATAAGCCCTGCAGTTTTGCAAGAAAAATATGAGTGTTTTACTCAGTAAGAATGTAGTCATATATTTGTAATTAGGGTTTCCCAGCTAATAAGTTTAACTGCACAGCACAAGTGAAGAAACTCTTCGGACAGGAAAAAACCAAGGATCTACTCGCTCTTCAATCATAAGACATAATTCACAGGCTGGCTTGTTAGGCACAGGTGACCCACATTTTTATCAGCGTCCACATTTGCAAAAATTTTTTAATCTAGCCCCTTAATATTCTCGGAGACTAACACGTTTGAACCTTTAACAACAAAAAAAAGGTAGTGGCTAAAATTGCTAGTTATTTCTCCACCCTCCCAAAGGTGAATGGAACTTTCAACTCTAGACACCAGTCTGTTTTGTTAGCAATCCTTTAAGGCCTTCAGTCTTCATTTTATTACTGGACACAAACCCTTTACTTATTTTGAAGTGTTCTCTGAAATACTCAATATAGTCCACGGCTGAGAACACTTTGCTGAACGTTTGGCATATTCCTTAATCAGCATCCCACTGACAGGGAAGAGGTGCCTTAAGAATGAAAGGCACAACAATCCCTGATACCCGGAATCAATAAAATCCATGACGTAAGCCTATATAACTTTACACACCACAATTATGGCAAAATCCATTTATTTGCCATTTATAAACGGGTCAGTTTTCTTTAATACAGCTTACATAATGTCATCGCCCAGTGCGTTTGCGGATTTACACGTGTGGGTTAAAGAAATCTATGTCAAGATAACCTGTTCATCAAAGTATTTTTTAAACATTCAGAAAAAGAAACATAAACCACAAAACGCATATTTTTATTCTAAATTTAGTCTACGTTCCAACGAACGACTCTGTCATTATCTTTTATCAAATAATTCGTCCAACAGCAAAAGCACAACAGCAAAATACATGGAAAGCATTCCAAGCATACATTGTGACTGCTTCTATTTTCCAATGCGGAATGTAGGCAATGAAACCGCTCCAGAGAAACGCACTGTTGCGAGGAATAAAGGCGGGTGTGCAAGTGGCTCAGAAAAGCCAGCTCAGAAAAGCTCGCCTCCGAGATGTCACCTGGCACACTTGGTGGAGTCACCGAGACCCAGCCTCAGGGTCCTACTGCGGCTTCCTCCATTCGGAGGGAGCTGAGGCCTGGGGAAACGGGGGGGTGCTCTTTCACGCGGGCCCCGCAGCCCTTCACTTTGTGTGAAAATTCCCTGCGAAGGCTTCACGGCCGGTTCCCTCCGGGAGCAGCCCCTGCCCCTGCGCCCCG
>NW_012117599.1:2776064-2828189 GCF_000951035.1 Colobus angolensis palliatus
CGGGGACAGGCCCCGGGCCCAGCCCCGCAGGAGCTCCTGAGGCCCCGCGGACGGTCGCGACAGCCCCAACTTCCCGGTGAGAACCCCGCGAATCGGCCCGAAGGGCTGACTTCAGCAACGGGGAAGAAGAAAAACAACCAGGGTTTCAACGCGCATCGTTGGGTGCTAATGCCTCTGATTTTCCACCATGCCCCGTTCTCCTGAACCCCATGTCCTTATCTGTCACCGTTCCACAAGGTTAGAGATTGACTTCAAAGGCAAAAAACTGACTCATTTGTAGAAAGCCTGGGTGGTCTGCCCGTGTTTTTCATCGTATGCACAGGACTTGTGCTAACAGTAACTACCCCTGGGCACATCCTTTTTTGAATACTTAACCGTATAGCAGGTGTAGGTGTTAGATCGTTCATTGCATATCTCATGTTATAGAGTGATTCTCCATTTTTCATAAGAGGAAACTATCTGAGAGGTGAAAGGACTTGCCCAAGGTCACACCGCTGGTAACGGTTCAAAAACAAGGGATGTGTTAACTTTATTGCTGCAATAATCCTTACAGCAATCCTACGGGGTAACATGTAAAGGAATTGAGGGGCCAAAGATCGAGAAGGCAGCCTTGTTCCTGTCAAGCCCCCGAAGTAATAAGAAGATTCTTTTCAGAAAACAGGAATTTCAATAATTGAAAACTCTAAAAGGCATCCATCAGAACGGGGGCCCCTCCCCACCTCCGATATATTCCTTTATTTTTATCTCAAGATAACAATAATTAGTAATCAGCTAGAACATGCATGGAGTTACCAGCTTTCCCATGTTGAGGTTTCTCCATGACGGCTAATTTAAAACCTCAGGAAGAAACACGTGACATCCCTGCTGCCATGGTCTCTTACTCCTTTAGGGGAGAACCATACCAAAAGATCCGTCCACTGCCCAGCGCTGTGGACACAACTTAGAGGATCACAGCCATGATACCCAATGCCAGCTCTTCTCTCTACTCCGAGTGTTTTCTCTCTACTTCCAGTTTGGCCATGTCCTCACCCAAATCTCATTTTGAATGGTAAATCCCACAATTCCCGTGTGTCGTGGGAGGACCCTGGTGGGAGGTAATTGAATCATGGGGGACGGTCTCTCCCGTGCTGTTCTCGTGATAGTGAATACGTCTCACAAAATCTGATGGTTTTAAAAAAGCGAGTTTTGCTGCACCAATTCTCTCTCTTTGCCTGCCGCCATTCATGTAAGAAGTGACTTGTTCCTCCTTGCCTTCCGCCACGACTGTGAGGCCTCGCCAGCTGTGTGGAACTGTAACTCCTTTGAACCTCCTCTGTACGTTGCCCAGTTTTGGGTATGTCTTTATCAGCAGCATGAAAACGGACAAACACGTTGGGGACCTGAAAGCCAGGTTTCCTGTAGTCTATGACAAAGCCATTGCCAAGTAGCAAGCTGGCAGTTTGATTCATGACCAGATGTGTAAACAGAGGTAAAGACTGAGACCATTCCAAGGTAAGGCTTTCAATACATTGTTGGCTCTAACTTGCCTAAAATATCTCCTAGGAATAGATGATTCTAGGCCTTGCTATTACAGTGCTCTTAATGACAGACAAGCACACTACTTCTTGCAGAGGAAGAAAGTACTGCCATTTGATAACATCATGGAGAATGCTCCCCAAGCCATTTTCGCGAATTACTCAAAAGACCAAATGGAACAGGAGCTGTTATCCTTATGTTATTCAGGAAGAAACTGAGGCCCTGAGAAATTAAGATATTTCACAGATACAACCAGTAATTTAGGCTATTAGTAAATGTTTGAATCAGAGTTCAAATCCAGGTCTGTTTGATTCCAGAGCCCCTACATCAGCCCTCCAGACTACCTCTCTGCTCACATCTTCAGCAAGTTACAAAATTTTGTTGAGTGGATGAATATTTTTACATATATTTCCCAGCTGGGCACAGTGGTTCATGCCCACAATCCTAGCACTTTGGGAGGCAGAGGTAGGAGGATTGCTTGAGCCCTGAAGTTCGAGACCGGCCTGGGAAACATAGTGAGACTCATGTCTTTAAAAAAATAAAAATTAAAAATTAGCCAGGTGTGTATGCACCTGTAGTCCCAGCTACTGGGAAGGCTGTGGCGGGAGGATCAGTTGAGCCCAGGAGTTCCAGGCTGCAATGAAATATGATCATGCCACTGCACTGCAGCCTGGGTGACAGAGTGATACCCTGTCTCTCTCTCGCTCGCTCTCTCTCTGTCAAAAAAAAAAAAAAAAAAAAAGCCAGGTGTGGTGGTAGCTTACTCCTGTAATCCCAGCACTTTGGGAGGCTGAGACGGGCAGGCAGATCACCTGAAGTCCAGGAGACCCAGACCAGCCTGACCAACAGGGTGAATGAAACCCTGTCCCTACTAAAAATAGAAAAATTAGCTGGGCATGGTGGTGCATGCCTATAATCCCAGCTATCGCTGAGGCGGGAGAATCTCTTGAACCCAGGAGGTGGAGGTTGCAGTGAGCCAAGATGGCACCATTGCACTCTAGCCTGGGCAATAAGAGTGAAACTCCATCAAAAAAAAAAAGATATTTATCTCCACCTTCTCCAGTTTTTTCTCTTAGTGAAGGAAGGAAATGAAAGCATTTACAGACATTCTATAAGCAGAGGCATATGTCAGAGGAGAAAGGAAAGGAGGGAAGGACAAGCTTCAGTTACGGACTCCATGGGCTTATTCAGATAAAATGCAGGAATTCCCCCGGACTCTGGGTAGTGGAGGAAACACAGCAGAAGACGACAAAAAGTATAGAGGAAAGACACAACTGCTTTCACTGGGAGACTTTTTTGATACTTCGTTGCTGCTTCAACTGGCAGCGAAAGGGCAGGTTTTGGAGGATACAGTTACACTTATCTCAAACCATATACATTGTAGCTCAGGAAAGTCTGGGTTTCAGTGAGTTGTCCCAAGAAACTGGAATGCCATAGAATATGTGATTCCAAGGTATAGGGTAGAATTGGTGGATGATTCATGTTAACTTTGCACAGTTTGTGATCCTGGATTAATAATCAAAGACAATCCATCCAAACCCCACTGAATCCCATTCCATATCTTTTTGTCTTTTTAATATTGTTGATGATGATTCTCCTCCTCTATCACTTCCTTTTTATTTCTTCTCTACTTCTACAATTTCTGTTTCTGCCTTTATTTAATACTCAGTGGAATTGTACCCAGGAGGTTCTGCCAGAACTTGACCATTTTATAGTCTGTCCCCAGCAAAGCTCCTATGTTGAGGCTGTTTTCCTTTCCACACACATTTTCACTGTTCCACAAACTTTTTCTGAGTGCCTATGATTACAGAGGCAGCTGTTATCTAACCACAGAGTGCTCACGGTAAAAGAAGTGGGTAAGTAATTAAACCACAGTACAGTGCTGCAAACACACAGTGCTGGGACACTCAATAGGACTGAGCCATCTCGGGGAAAGGAAGGCTTCCTGGAAGTGATAGCTGAGCTAAAAGCAGAGTACAGGAAGTGAATCTTTTCCTTTTATCTCTTTGATGGTAAATGGCTGTTGGCGGGGCCATGCCTATAGCAGTCAGCTTCTAAGAATTTAAGCACATAATCTGCAGTTTTCTTTTCTACCCTAGCCCCCTCCATGCATTAACAATCAAGCTTGCATTATTTATGAGTATTTATAAAGATTGTGTTTTCTGGCTTCTTGACTACTAGCTCTAGTGAGATTCTTCCCCCAGCCTTCTAGAGGAATCATCATCATCAGGAGGTTCTCCCTGGCTTTTTAAAGTTTTAAATTTTTATTTATTATGTTTTTTTGAGATGAAGTTTTGCTCCTGTTGCCCAGGCTGGAGTGCAATGGCACAATCTCGGCTCACTGCAACCTCTGCCTCCCGGGTTCAAGTGATTCTCCTGCCCCAGCCTCCCAGGTAGCTGGGATTACAGGCATGCGCCACCATGTCCAGCTAATTTTGTATTTTTAGTAGAGATGGGGTTTCTCCATGTTGGTCAGGCTGGGCTTGAACTCCCGACCTCAGGTGATCTGCCCACCTCGGCCTCCCAAAGTGATGGGATTACGGGTGTGAGCCACCGCGCCTGGACCTCCCTGGCTTTTTTAAATGGCATATGCACAAATGGTAGAAGAACTCTCAATTGTAATCGATCAACAGCACACTCAATCACTAGAAACTAGGTAAACTGGACCAGGGTGAACAGTATAGAGTCTATTAACTCTTTGTTAGATGCAGAGTGTTTCAGACACAGCATACAAACTATTTCTGTTGTATAATCAGGGCACGGGAGGCCCAAGAAATTAAGGAAAGAAAATGCAAATACTGTGTTTAATATTCAACTCTAGGTGGATGTTAAGTTTCATCCAGATGAAAGACCTTAGATTTCTAACAGAACTGAATTATTATTATTTATTTTATTTTATTTTTTTTTGAGACAGGGTTTCACTCCCATCACCCAGGCTGGAGTGCAGTGGTGTGATCTCGGCTCACTGCAATCTCCACATCCCAGGTTCAGTGATTCTCTTGCCTCAGCCTCCCAAGTAGCTGGGACTACAGGCACACACCACCATGCTTGGCTAACTGTTGTATTTTTTGTAAAGATGGGGTTTTGTCATGTTACTCAGGCTTGTCTTGAACTCCTGAGTTCAAATGGTATTCCTGAGTTCAAGTGGTATGCCCACCTTGGCCTCCCAGAGTGCTGAGATTACGGATGTGAGCCACTGTGCCCAGCAAAATTATTCTTATTTTTAAATTTTTATTCTTCCCCCTACACCTTTGCTCAAAGAGAGAACCCTTGAAAGATACCTCTTCTATTTCACTTTCATACTCCTGGGGAAGATCTGTCTATCAAGTGACTCATACAAATGTCAGGTTGTGTGGCTACATAATTATGAAATTGTAAGTCTTTACCATGCTTAAGTGTTGTGGCTGTTGGTATTTACATAACGTACATAAGGCATTCCTAAAATTTTTACAGAAAACTCTAGAGGATCCAACCTGTCTTAGTGGGGGACAGTCTCCCCTGCATGCATTGTTAGAACAAACCACAATGCAGAGTGGCAGCAAAAGTCTCTGTCAAGATGGTTTAGAAAGCTTGAAGGCATCGCCCCTACCTTGTAAGGGATGTAGTCACACCGTTCAAGCTGACTCACTTATTTTCATTATATTCGATGTATACTCAGAAGACGCAGTGGAAGAGAATTGTGTGCCAGACAATTACAGAGCTTTGGAGAGTTTTTTTCTTTTCTTTTTCTTCTTTTATAAATTTGGTACTTGTAAAAGATACTGGATGAACAGTCCTGTATCTGAAATCCACCCATGCATAAAACCAATTCAAGCAATTCAGCTGTGCTACTCTATCAATATGTTTCAAAGAGAATAAAAATCTTGATTCACATCAAACGTCCAGTATCATGACTGCCAATTGTTGGAGTTACGGGTATCTGGACAACAGAGTCTATGCTACCTTGTCATGGCCTCGAATGTTTCTTTATCCTCTTTCAGGGCAACTGAACATATCCCTACAAGCCAGAGTCCAGTCAAGAAAAAAAGGTGGAGGGAGCCAGGCACGGTGGCCCAAAACTGTAATCCCAGCACTTTGGGAGGCTAAGGCAGGCAGGTCACTTGAGGTCAGGAGTTTGAGAACAACCTGGCCAACATGGTGAAACCCCATCTCTACTAAAAAGACATAATTAACTGGGTGTGGTGGCATGCGCCTGTAATCCCAGCTACTCAGGAGGCTGAGTCAAGAGAATCGTTTGAACCTGGGAGGTGGAAGTTGCAGTGAGCCGAGATTGCACCATTGCACTCCAGCCTGGGCAACAAGAGCAAAACTCCGTCTCAAAAAACAAAAAACATATTAGGCGTCATTTCAAGCCAAACCAGAAGCTAGTCCTGGAAACATGAGGGAATGGAGAACTATAAGCCTCTCAGATCTTTCAGGTCAAGTGGGATTTATACAGATTCTAGAAAACACCTCTCTTATTTACATTGTTCTTAAAAGAGACTGTTCATATGTCTCATGGCAGCCATCAGGACAGTGTCACTGGTAAAGAGAGACTACTGTATCAAACAATGCCTCTGTGTTGAGCTCTCATCATGTGATCAGCTGTCTGAAAGACATAGAATTGTAAAATGTGGTCTTGGCCCTCAAGGAGTTCACACTCTGGTTGGAGGAACCCCCAAGACCCGCCTCTTCTCATGCCTGCTCGCCTCTAACCTTGGCCCTCAAGCTGAGCCATTCTCCCTTCTATGCCGTGAGGCACGCAGCTGCCTCTGGCAGACCCACTCCCATGTCCATCCCACTGCCTCCTTGGCTAGCTAACATCCTTCAAGACTCAGTTGGAAGCCACCTGCCTAGGAAGCCTCCCCTTACCCACATGCCTGGGAAAGCCACCAGCTGCACTCTGTCCCTACTCCTATCAGAGCATGTAGCCTCACTCTGAGTTTCCAAGCCGGTCTGCCACAAGTAGGTTAGAGGAAGGCAAGCCTGAGAGCTTCTCAGCCTTTGGAGTGTCTGGGTGCTGAGTGAGACCTGGAGCCAGGCTGGAGCGCAGTGGCACAATCGGGGCTCACCGCAACCTCAACTTCTTGGGCTCAAGTGATCCTCCTGCCCCGCCAAGGAGCTGAGACTACAGATGTTTGCCACCATACCTGGCTAATTTTTATTTTACATTTTAGTAGTGACGAGCAGCCCAGGGTGCCATGGTGAATATTTTCATTTTCTCTGTGTTTTATTAAGTGAAAAAGGCTTGGCAGCACCACTGTCATCATCTGCTAATGTATTTGCCTCATTCACCCAGCTCTTGAGGGCAGAGACTGTCTTTGTCATCAATATATCCCAGGCACCTGGGAGCCATTCTGCAAATATTCATTGATAGAATGGAGGAGTACTTTGTGGGAGAGAACAGACTTGATCGGAGCCTTGAAGAACAGATATCGGATTTGGACATGTGCAGAGAAAAAGCAAATACACATGATAAGAGAAGGATCACACCTGCAAGGTCACAAACAGGGTGGTGCACACTTAGTGTTCCTGGCACCTGGGCAGGATAGCCTGGCCAAGACGGACGGTGTGAACAGAGGCATCATGGGAAATGTGTCAGCCATGGAAGCTGTGCAGTAGGATTTGTGCCTCAGGCTTGGATAAGAGGAAAGCGCTGAAAATTTCTGAACAGAGAAGCAACATTGTAACAAAAATATTCAAAGATGAGTCTGAAAAAAGGACAAATTGAGCAGAGGAAGTCTGATGTCACTGACACCAGCTACGGAGTTGCTGTGTAATATTTTCACCTGAATGAAAAAAGCAATAGGTCTTGTGATCATCAAAAAAATATTTATTGATGGGCCGGGCATGGTGGCTCACACCTGTAATCCCAGCACTTCGGGAGGCCGAGGCAGATGAATCACCTGAGGTCAGGAGTTCAAGACCAGCCTGGCCAACATGGTGAAACCCTGTCTCTACAAAAATACAAAAATTAGCTGGGCATGATGGCAGGTGCCTATAATCCCAGCTACTCAGGAGGCTTTGGCAGGAGAATCACTTGAACCTGGGAGGTGGAAGCTGCAGTGAGCTGAGATCGTGCCATTATACTCCAGCCTAGGTGACAGAGAGAGACCGCCTAAAAAAAAAAAAAAAAAAAGTTCCTGAGCTGCTACAATATGCCCAGTCTACATACCTCTACTAGAGACCCTTAGTAAATGTTTGCTCCTTGCCTTGGTTTTGCTTCCTACCTGAAATTGTACATTGGTCTAGGATTAAATTCATAAGGCTTAAGACGGGATAAAGGAAAGCAGGGAAAGAGAGCTGTCTTCAATACATGACCAAATGTGCTAATATTAGTGCCTCAGAGGCAATTGAAAATGCCATGTTGCTTCAGAAATGGACTATAGTAAAAACTAAGGTGTCTCTTTAGAGAAAAGAATCTTCTGGAATTCTGAAGCCTCCATTCAATAGACGTGTTCAACTCAGCATCTATATAAGGGAAGCATCTGTCTGGGAAGACAGAGACAGCATAAGAAATCAAAAATCAGGCCGGGCGCGGTGGCTCAAGCCTGTAATCCCAGCACTTTGGGAGGCCGAGACGGGTGGATCACGAGGTCAGGAGATCAAGACCATCCTGGCTAACCCGGTGAAACCCCGTCTCTACGAAAAAAATACAAAAAACTAGCCGGGCAAGGTGGCAGGCGCCTGTAGTCCCAGCTACTTGGGAGGCTGAGGCAGGAGAATGGTGTGAACCCGGGAGGCGGAGCTTGCAGTGAGCCAATATCGGCCACTGCACACTGCACTCCAGCCTGGGCGACAGAGCGAGACTCCGTCTCAAAAAAAAAAAAAAAAAGAAATCAAAAATCAACAATGCCTTCCAAAAATAAAATATTCATTCATGGAAGCATCAGTAAGACATTCCAAGATCATTTCCACAAAGTGCACTGTAACACTGTAAACCTAATTTTAACAAATTCTTTTTCTTTTTCTTTTTTTGAAACAGGGTCTCGCTCAGTCACCCAGGCTGGAGCACAGTGGCACAATCGGGGCTCACCGCAACCTCAACTTCTTGGGCTCAAGCGATCCTCCTGCCCCGCCAAGGAGCTGAGACTACAGATGTTTGCCACCATACTTGGCTAATTTTTATTTTACATTTTAGTAGTGACGAGGTTTCACCATGTTGCCCAGGCTGGTCTCAAATTCCTGAGCTCAAGCAATCCACCTGCCTCAGCCTCCCAAAGTGCTGGAATTGCAGGCGTCAGCCACTGTGCCTGGCCTCAAAAATTCCTTAAAATCTTTTTGCCAGCCATTTGTTTATTAAATTTATTATTATCTTATTAAAGATACATGTTATGGAAGTAAGTTGCCTCTGGTTCTGTACGGAATAGGATGGAAGAGCAACATTCATATCTTATCCTGGAGATGAGGGCGATGTCAGCAGGTCCTTCCCAGGTGAGGGAGCGAGAGAACAAGGTTAAGAGAGGTGCAAAAAAGCTGAACACACACAGTTGAGTTACACCCCAGAGCCCTCACTCTAGAGGAACTCAAGTCTTGAGCCAGGAGCACTTCCATTCCTTCTCCTCTGGGCCCCCAGGATGGCTCATAGCCTTGGACCATCTTCCAGCGAGCCCGTAGGCTTTCGTCAGCGTTGACTTCCTCCAGCAATTGAACCGTTGCTGTATCACTGAACACATTTGTCCTGCTGGTTTTCTTCCTAAGGACTCCATGTTAGCTGAAGCTTTTGCACACAAGACAAGCACGTTTATTGAGTATCATTTTCCTGATATTAACTGAATTATACACAAACAGGCAATCAGAAGTTTGAGTCACACAAATGGGATGCTAGCACAAAGAGGGCTAGCTGGAACCCAGGGCCCTAGCACTTGGGCCCTGCCCGCCCCACAGGGGTGATTTCAGGGACTGAGACCAAAAGAACGCTTCAAATCTCTTCTTGGAAGGCCTTTTACACAGAGGCATGCAGTCTCATTCTACCTTATCCAAGGTAGAAGCAGAAACACAGAAGACAGAGCAGGCAGGAGCCGGGAGTAAACCAAGAGGAAGCCAAAAGGCACAGAGGAAAGTGGAGGGAGAATGTGTGAGTCAGTGAACAGGCAGAAGCAGCAGAGACAGAGAAGCCAACTGAGGGGATGAGGCACCAGGGAGGCAGTTTCTGTGGGACAGTGGGAGTGTCCACTGCTGGCGGGAGGGATGGACAGACTGGAATTCAGCCATGAGGCTGCAGGACCTTCCTGCTTGGATTCCTGTTTGTCTGGACTTACCATCATATAACACCGTGGACAGGGCACAGCAGAGGGGCCAGGGAGTTGAGGAGGAGTGTCACATCCTCAAAACAAGACTCTTGTTTTTTATGAAGGACTGTGAGCACTTAACAATATCACATATGTGAATTCAAATGCAAACGATCAAACATTCTAGAATAAAAGACATACATGTGCTTTTCAGATTATCCACGGTTTATGTTATGGGCTCTGTTATTCCTTCTTCTGTCACTCTGAGTTGAAGAAAGTAGTAGGTAATTATACTTACTTTCGTTTAAGACAACTGGGCATGGATGGACGTTTGAATAAACAAACTTCCAGATCTCGTTAAGGCAGCAAGAGATCCAGTAAGGATAAATGAGTGACTGACTTTTCCATACATATTCTAAAATCATCATGTAGAGGAAAAGATGATTTCCTTCTAGTAATCATGATTCTAATTTTTCTGTTCCATTTATTTTACCAAAAGCCAAAATACTACCAAATGACCAAAATCACACAGACAAATCCTCTTTAATTTCAGAATTCACTGGCACTACCTGTGTGATACTATTTTTAAATCATTTTTCTAATTTTTTAGCCTGAATCCTATCTCACTGGCCACATTTATGTTGCCATTCAGCATTAACAAAGAAGGTGATATTAAGAAGTATTGAAGAGTTGGACTCTGAAACTTCCAGCAAGATGTGAATTTGCCATCATGAGCTTGTAATGAAAAGATATATAAAAGCTGCTCCCAGCTAATGGAAAAATAAATTGGAATTGTATTGGGAAAGTACCCAAAAGAACTGTCCTTAAATGAGAATTGGGTTTTTATTAGAAAAATCTGATAAGAGTGAAAAACAGAACACTAGCTCCCCCCATCATCTAATGGCTCTGTGTGTTACCGTTTCATCGCCCTCCTACAAAAGAACATTCCACTCCAGTATCTCTCAAATGTTTTCATAATTATGAAAGTATCCTCTGTCCAGCAACCTGAAATAATTTCTCATTTCAAATGGAAGCTTCAATCTTGCAATGAAAGTACATACGCCAATTTCTTCATCTTCCAAGCACTAAAGGAAAAGCCATCACCTTGGCCTCTGCAGAGAAAAACAAATATTTGGGAAGCTTTTTCCTCATAGATTTTAGTACTTCCCATGGTCACTATTTGATTATACATCATATTCCTCTCCTGTTAAATATTTTCTGAGTGCTTTCCTTGTGCCGGGCACCGGCCCTGTGTGGTGCCCACAGCTGAACACCGCTCTTCCTTGTGTCTGGGGTGAACGGTAAGGGCAGGTAGATATGCAAGAAACGAGGTTTATATGCCAGATTTTTCTAATAAAAACAGAAAGGCTGGGATTGGGCTCAGTTTGTTTTTTTTTTTTTTTTTTTTGAGGGGGGAGGTGGGAAGCACAAGCACAAGCATAGAAAAGTGTGGCCTGCCTTTAATGGATGCGGTGCTGGCAGGGGGCATGTTTTAGCGTAACTTGGTCAGAGCTGGCTCAGGAGATCTTCCTGGCGACAGCACGAACAGTGGGCAGGCGAGGAAGGGTGGGTCCTCTGAGCAAGAGCGAATCAGTCCTGACTTGGGGCTGCTGAGAGGCTGGTAAGAGGAGGAGGCCACCGGAGGCACTGCGGTTGGGAGTGCAGGTGGGGCTGATGGTAGATTCCAAGCCAGAGCAAGGATTGAGGCGAAGATGCTTGGGAGCACGGCTACTTCAGTGCTGGCTCTGCTGAATCTGTGTTGGTAAGAGACACGGGGATGCTGCCCTCTGGCAGGAGTGGGCAATGAGCACCAAAACTTGAGAGAATCAGCGGGCACCAGCAAGATGGAGAGAGATGGTGGCTGAGCAGAAGCCATGGGGTTTACCAACTCGGCCACTGGTCACTTCCCTGAGAGTCATTTCAGTGGAACAGTATTGGCTAAAGGCCACATGGCCATTTGTCAAGGTTGAATGTGTGGGGATGGGCTTGGGCTATGCATTTGCAGGGAGGACTAAGGCTTTCTGGTTTTGTTTTTAAGAAACACTGGGGCTGGGCACAGTGGCTCATGCCTGTAAGCCCAGCACTTTGGGAACCTGAGGCAGGAGGATCACTTGAGCCCAAGAGTTCCAGACCAGTTTGGGCAATATAGGGAGACCCCCAACTTTACAAAAAAAGAAAAATATTAGCTGGGCATGGTGGCACATGCCTGTGGTTCCAGCTACTTGGGAGGCTGAGATGGAGGAGCCCTGCTTGAGCCCAGGAGATAGAGGCTGCAGTGAACTGTGATCGTGCCACTGCACTCCAACTCCAGCCTGGACGCCAGAGCAAGACTTTGCCAAAAAAAAAAAGAAAAAAAGAAAAGAAAAGAAAAAGGGGCCTAATGGATAAATCGTAAATCCTGGTCTTTCCCATAACTGCCTGCATCCTGCTGAGCATCCCTTTGTGTTGGCCAGCTTAGTATTCCTAACCACTCTTGACACCTCTGCTATTTTTCTATAGTTCTAGATAAGGATGAAATAATAGTAAAAGCAGCTAGTATTTCCAAAGCATGTATACTCTACCAGGCATCACACTAAGAATATTAATACATATTAATTAATTTAATCTTCCCTACAGCCCTGAGAAGTTGGGACTCTCATTTTGCCTGTTTTATAGGTGAGGAAAATGAGGCAAGAGAAATTAAATTACTTACTAAAGTTCGCACAACTAGAAAGTAGCTGAGCTGGGAGTCAGCCCAGGAAATGTGCTGAAGTCTATGCTCTTAATTAAGGTGCTGGCCACCCTCCAACCACTGCAAAGGTAGAAAGAAAGGCAGGGCATGGTGGCTCACATCTGTAATCCCAGCCCTTTGGGAGGCCTAGGGAGGCAGATTGCTTGAGCCCAGGGGTTCAAGATCAGCCTGGGCAACGTAGTGAGACCCCACCCCTACAAAAAAATTTAAAATTAGCCAGGCATGGTGGCATGAGCCTGTGGTCTCAGCTACTCGGGAGGTTGAGGTGGGAGGATTGCTTGAGCCTAGGAGGTCAAAGGTGCAGTGAGCCATGATCACGCCACTGCACTCCACCCTGGGCAATAGAGCAAGATCCTGTCTCAAAAAAAGTATAAAAGGAGTTCTAGGAGCTTTACAGAAACTAAACGAAATTGTAGAAAGCTTTCAATGTTAATTTTTTAATATGCCAGCTCCTTTTAGAGAGTGCCATGGACTAAATTCAACATCAGAGCTGAAAAATCTACCAGCACCATAAGCCTATGATTTAGGACTCAGACACAGGAGGGATCTTAAAGCATCTAGAGTCAAGTGCCTTCTTTCACATAAAAAGAAACCACCATCCAGGCCAGCAGAGTGGCCTGGCCAAGGTCATGTCGTGGCTAAGAGCCAGCAGAGACTGGAACTCAATGTCCCAAGTTTTTCCACTGCACCCAAAGGGGCTGGAGGTGGGGGAGACAGGGAGAGGGGTGCAGTGAGGGAGGAAGGAAGCAGCTGAGGTGAGGCTGCGCCTAGGGCCCAGTCCAGGGTGCGGGCTGCATGGCACGGGCCTGCCCACAGGCTGCAGCCCATCTCAGGCCACTACTGAGAGGTGGCTCGGAATTTGCATGTTACCTTTCAGCCATTTCACATGACTCATTTCCTTTTTCTCTCCTCCTGTGTCTTACACTGTCTATGCCCAGAACAAAGTGTTGATGAGGCCTGACCCATTAGTGCTTAATTAAAGTTTTAAAATTAACTAATGTATCTGTACATGAGCGAATGATCAAAGGAGAAATGGAGAGGAAAAGTAGTTCCCCAGACCTCCCCTTCATCTGCCAGGAAAGAGAAAAAATAGTTTCAGTAGAATCTTCTTGAATCTTGCAGAAGAAAAAGACACTGTCTGTAGCAGTAACTTGAACTGTGCAACGTTCACACTGGTCTTTTTTAAGATTTGTCCACTTCAACATCGAAGCTCCCAGCTTGTGAGTTGCAGTTGGTAACTTTCACCTTTTAATGGCATTTCATCTTGTTGTCAACAGGGATGCAGTAATGTGAAAACACCGAACGTGTGTCTTTTGCAAAAACAACTTTCCACACACACACAAAAACTTACTGTGCAAACATGGTTTCTCCCTAAATGGCCCTACACATAGGCCAAGAAACAAAAAGCACATTTTGCAAAATAACCACCTCTCCCAAAACTGTTACAGCTTTTTGGGTGGTGCTAAAACTTGTAAGCAGGAGAAGGAGAAGTTTTTACTATCCAAGGATCATCTTCTGCATTTGCCTTAAGTTAAATGACTTAAAGAGAATACAAACACATTTACTTTCCACATCAAAAATATGCCTAGTTTTTGGCTTGAATTTTAGAGTATGCGGAATAGGCAGTTATTTACATGGATTTGATTAGGAACACTAGGGCAACCCCAGAAAAAAATTAGTTTTCTTGGGGATTCACTGATGTCGGACCCTTAGCATTTCGTTTATGGCTTTGTTACTTCAGTGGAAGGATTTTCCATGTGTTCAAGAACGAAGGCTCCTGGAAAGCACGTTGCATTTCATCAAGGTTGATAAAGGCCTGTGGGTGCAGATGGGTCATCAAGACAAGTGACGAGAGCTGGGGTAAGGACATTGCCAGCTCGAGCACAGTGGCAAATGACAATTGAGTTTAGTCGCCAGGTCAGTCAGGCGGTAGGGAGTCGTGGAGGTGAGTGACGGATGAGCAGCTGCCACAGAGCTCCGGCCAAGTTCTCACCTCCTGGGATGGAAGCCCAGAGTAGTCGCATCTGTTTTTTTCAGAAGCAATTGAAGTTCTGAGCCTAATGTTAATTTTCCCAGGTTAAAGCAGCTGAGGAACTATACAGAACACATTTTCTGGCCATATCTAGCGTGTGGGCCTCAGCTTCCAATCTCTGTGAAACCCTCTCACTTATTGTTGTCTTTCATGTAACCAATGGATGGGATTTTTTTTCCCCGTTGGCACAGGGTCTTTCTTCATCACACAATCTGGAGGGCAGTGGCAAAATCATGGCGCACTGCAGCCTTGACCTCCTGGGCTCAAGTGAGCCTCCCACCTCAGCCTCCCAAGTAGCTGGGACCACAGGCAACCAGGCTCAGCTAATTTTTTTTTAATGTTTTATAGAGACAGGGTCTCACTATGTTGCCTAGGCTGGTCTCAAACTCCTGGGCTCAAGTGATCTGCCCACTTTAGCCTCCCAAAGTGCTGGGATTACAGGCGTGCGCCACTGCACCTGGCCAGATAGGATCTTTAGAGCTAGCCTGAATCCTAAACTTTCCATTCAATATCTGTGTTATATATAAATGAATATATGGTATATACAGTTGTGTCTCATTTAGTGACAGGGACACATTCTGAGAAAGGCATCATTAGGTGATTTCATCATTGTGTGAACATCATGGAATTTACTTCCACAAACCTAGATGGTAGAGCCTACTACACACCCGGGCTCTGTGGTATGGCCCATTGCTCCTAGGTTACAAACCTGGACAACAAGTCACTGCACTGAATACTGTAAGCGGTTGTAGCATAATGTTAAGTATGTGTGTATCTAAACATATCTAAATGTAGAAAGAGTACAGGAAAATTACAGTATAAAGGATCTAAAATGGTATACCTGTATAGGGCACTTACCAAAAATATACATTTGTATAGGGAAGGCCTGGAAGCTGCTCTGGGTGAGTCAGTGAGTGAGTGGTGAGTGAATGTGAAGGCCTAGGACATTACTGTACAGTACTGTAGACTTTAGAAACACTATACACCGGCCGGGCACAGTGGCTCACGCCTGTAATCCCAGCACTTTGGGAGGCTGAGGCAGGAGGATCACCGGAGTCCGAGACCAACCTGGGCAACATAGTGAAATCCCATCTCTACCAAAAATACAAAAAATTAGCTCAGCGTGGTGGTGCATGCCTGTAGTCCCAGCTACTCGGGAGGCTGAGGCAGGAGAATCTCGAGCCTGGAAGGCAGAGGTTGCAGTGAGCCGAGACTGCGCCACTGCACTCCAGCCTGGGCGACAGAGTGAGACTCTATCTCTAAAAAACAAAAACAAAAAAACAAAAAAACTATACACTTAGGCTACACCAAATTTATAAAAACAAAACATAATTGTTCTATGACATTATGGTGGCTGTGATGTCACTAGGCAACAGGAATTTTTCAGTTCCATTATAATCTTTTGGGACCATCATTGTATATGTGGACCATCCTTGACTGAAATGTCATTATGAGGTACATGACTGTACTTTATGAATATATGTGTTGCATGTTAATATGTTACACATTATATGCTATATCAGCTATTAATATTATGGGATCGTAGAAGCCCAGTTTTGCATCTGTAAGATATTTTTATTTCATTTTATGTTTTTGTTTATGCCAACCACAAACTGAATGCATCTGTAAAATAAATAGGACCTCAGCCACCTGGCAGGGCTGTTGTGTTTGTGGCACGAATTCTTTTCCATTTGGATTTAACGTTCCCTGTAGGTTTGATATTTTGTGGAAAAGCTTGCTTTTAAAGCCAGGGTAAGGCAGTTGGGAATGGGATTGGGAACTGATGAACACAGGGAAATTGTGGAGCAGGCACAGAAGGGAATGCTGGAGACTGGGCCTGTTTCCTTATCTTCAGCTCTTGTCTCTGGTTTTCATGACTGTGCGCTTTTGTGCATCTTGATGTAACCCCTCTCCTTTCCAGAAGTGTTCACTCTTTAAGATGGAACAGATGATGAATGGGAAAGAGTGCTGGTGGCAGGGAGGGTCCAGGGCAGGAAGTGGCCCCGGTCAGCCCGGGGAGGTGGCGCCCTGCACTGTGCTTGGCAGCCTCGGGCCCGTGCGGCTGTCCTGCCTCCCCTGGTGTCTGCCTTAGACCAGACCTGTCCAGACGCCGTAGAGGTACCAGTATGCTCGGTTTAACAAAAGCAGTTTGCGATGTGTAAAACACAATTATAACTTTGTAAAAAGAAAAATAGATGTCTGTAGGAATGAAAAACCTCCTGTGTGGAGTACCCCAAAACGTGGGTGGGAGGGAGGATAATTTTTCCCAGAACCTATGAGCTCCCCAGGCTGATGCTCTTCTCAGTTTGGATTTCCCACCCCACTCAGCAGCCTTGAGCTCTGCTGGGTCCCTTGTGAAATCCTTTCTGCTCGTGCTAGGCTATGCTAAGCCATCCAGTCTTTGGTATTTTAGAAGAAGACAGGAGAAACGAGACTTTGCTGGGCTGTGCCCCACCTAGTTTTGTTTTTTGTGGTTGAGTTTTGTTTTTTGTCTGTCACCCAGGCTGGAGGGCAGTGGTGCCGTCATAGCTCATCGCAGTCTCAAAGTTCTGGGCTCAAGTGATCCTCCTGCCTCCGCTCTCCGGAAGGTGGGACTACAGGCATGCACCGCCACACTTGGCTAATTGTTTTTCATTTTTTGTAGAGATGGGGGTCTCCCTATGTTGCTCATGCTGGTCTCAAACTCCTGGGCTCAAGCAATCCTCCCACCTCGGCCTCCCAAAGCACTTGGATTACAGGTGTGAACCACCCGCCCACTGCTGGTGTTGAGGCTGCTGCATCTTCCTTGTTTCCTCGGCACTCTATGCCTCCCTCTGGCCCTGCCACGGAGATGGAGCTGGAGGTCAGGTCCTCAGCCCAAGGACCCCGTGCCCTCTTTCTCTGTGAGTGTACTCATCCTGTCTACCCCGGCAGGCCTCCACGCCCGCCCCTGCCCTCATGCCACCATCCTGAATCACCGCCGCTTGCTGCACCTTTATTTGGTTGTCCCACACTGTAGAGTGTGTAACACAGAACCAGCCCGGAGTGGGCTCTCGCTCAGTAAATGAGAAGTGCTTTCCCTTTTGAAACTAAACTCATCATCTTTCTCCAAAATACATCTTCTCCCTTCAACTTCTCCATTCTGGGTGCAGCATCCTCTTGCTCACACATGACTGTGGCTCAAATCTCAGACTCAGCCTTTCCTCCCCCCTTTCTCTCCCCCCACCCCTGTGCACTTCTGACTCAGCTGCCAACTCCCATCTGGCTGCCTGTTGTCAGCAGCCTTGGGTACATGCATCTTGTCTCATTTCTCCTGTCTCTTCATACGCACTAAGCCTCATGACCTCAGCTATCTGGTAAGTGTTGTGGAAGCCCTTGCAATCTCGCTTAAACATAAAGAGGGAGTACATCTGGGCACTGTGAGGGACAGAAACCGGAAACTGGAACCAGAAGCCGGAGAGCATCCAGGAATAAGGCATTAGACTCTATTGGAGGGAAGGATTGGGAGGTGGGAGAAGCGGGGACGGTTGATTTTCTGTAAAGGAAGAGTCCTAAACCCCTCAGCCTGGCACTCAAAGCCTGCCCTGGCCATGTGGTTTCCTACCAATGGCACCTCTTGAACGTTTCTCCTCAAAAACACCGTGAACATTCATGCTTCTTTTTCCTTGTGTCATTCAAAAATATGATTTTAAATTATAAGGGGCATTATGAAATAAAAGTGTCTAAGAAAAGCAATATATCTCATTAAGATGAAGGTCTCATACACCATGAACATTCATGCTTCTTTTTCCTCATGTCATTCAAAAATATGTTTTTAAATTATAAAGGACCTTATGAAATAAAAATATCTAAAAAAATATATCTCATTAAGACGAAGGTCTCATTTTCAGTAAGACATAAGTAAAATAAAACTTACAGCTTGACTTTTTAGAAAATGCACTGTTATGTAACCTATAAGTGGGTGGTATGGCATAGAAGTTTCTTCCACTATGTATTGATGGAGTCTCAAAGATATGAAGCTGCTACAGTCTGAATGTACCACCAAATTCTGGTGTTGAAATCCTAACCCCTAAGGTGATGGGGCCTTTGGGAGGTGATTAGATCATGAGGGTGGATCCTTTACCTCTTCCATTATATGAGGACAAACCGAAAACCTGAACGAAGTCTGAACCAGGAAGCTGGCCCTCACCAAGCACTGCAGCTGCCAGCAGCTTGGACTTCCCAGCCTCTAGAACTGTGAGAAATAAATGTCGATTATGAGCCATCCAGTCTTTGGTATTTTACTATAGCAGTTTTTGATACTTCCATTATGGCAGTCTTTGGTATTGATACAGAAGGACTGGGCTCCCGACTAAACCCCACCCTTAAGCCTGGAACGGCGGCCCTAAGTGAAAACAGCTGACCCTGTTTTTCCACCCAAATGATGCCTTTTTGGCCTTCCATGCCTCATCCTGTGCCCATAACAAGACTTCAGCTGGCAGAGCAACACAAGTGGCTGAGTGCTGGGGATACACACGGCTGAGCAACGAAGAGACAAGCAGCTGAGTGTCAGGGGTACAAGTGGCTGAGCGCTGGGGATACAAGCTGCTAAGTGTCAGGGATTCAAGCGATTGAATGGCAAGCAAAGAAGCAACTGAACATCAGAGACTATGGATAGATATGGCTAACTTCAGCCGGTGTAGCTTTGGAGAGGGGCCTGGCTGGAAACAGCCAGCCTTCAGGGAAAGATCACCTTCTTCAGGCAGCATCTTCTTTCCAACTCCCCATCCCGCTGAGAACCACTTCCATTGCCCAATAAAATCCTCTACATACACTGCCCTTCAAGCCATGCGTGAGACCTGATTCTTCCTGGAGGCTGGACAAGAACCTGGGTGCCAAGAAGGCCAGGGCTGCCACCCTAACCCTCCACTGAGCTGGTTGGCACTTGGCTGTCCCAGGATGGCAGAGCTCAAACAGCTTTGGTTGGACGCCGATGCAGGGCCTGCACAGAGCCTGCTCCCACCAAAGAGGAGCGACCGGCCAGTTCCAGCATTGGTTCACTCTGGTTCCCACACTTGCTCACTCGCTTGCTCCCTCTTGCAAGGGGATTGAACATGGGGAGGCTGAGTTAATGAGCCACACCCCTGTCGCAAGTCCCGAGAGGGGGGGGTCAAGGGAATTATCCCATCTCAGCATTTTATTATAGCTGTCTTTGGTATTTTATTATAGTCAAGTGGATCAACAGAGAAAGGAGCTTTCCAGTGGGTATCTCTTGTATTTTGTTTAATAAGCATTTTAGTGGCAGAAATAGATAGCTGTGTTGGGGCTCAGAAATCAATATCCCCAAAGATGGTGTTTTGACATGCTAAACTGGGATCGCTCTGACGCCCCCACCCACACTGTCTCTCCCATGGAATCTGGAGTTCCTTTACCCTAAGTCTCCAGACCCACCAAGGAGCAGAATTATTCTTTTCCCTCCCTGTTGTCATTATTTATTGCAGGAAAGGAGACCAAGATGTAAGCACACCTGAGAAGATCCTTTTCCAAGTATCCTGATGTCTCCAAGGGCTGTTCAGATTCCAAAGAGAACTATCTCCAAGTTACTCTCTATTACTGGAGTCATTCATTCTCTGCAGCAATCCCCTCCGCAGAATTCCTCTTCTCCTCCCTCTCATCACTTGTTTTACCAGGATCCAAGCCTCCATTCTTTCGGTAACCTCACGGAGAAGCTGGGTCTTCATTTGGAAGGCTCCCTTGTATACATGATAAATCAATATCTATGCCTTTTCTTCTATTAGTCAGTCTGCTTCAGTCAGTGATTTTCAGTGAAACTTTAGGGGGCCAAGGGCCTTGGTCCTCTTACTTGCATGTCCAATATCAATTCTTCACTCTTCTTGACTAACAGAATCCTGATTTGGGTGGGGCGGGGGGCATGACAATGTTCCCAACCAAATAAATACCTTTCCCAGTCTGTCTGGAATATATGGGTGACAATGTGATAACATTCCTGTCATTGATAACTAAGCAGAAGTTGTGAGGTGAGGCTTTTATATTGGCCCTTCCTCCTTCCTGTTGTGTGGATAATGAACCTGATGTCTGGGACTTTGGCCGTGATTTTATGACTGTGAGGACAAAGACCTCACCCCCAGCGATAGTAGAGTTGAGAGTCAGGAGGAGCCTGGGTCGCCAATGCTTGGAGAAGCTGCCACATCAGCCCTGAACTGCCTAACTCCAGATTTCTTGTTATGTAAAATCCCTAATCAGTGGTTCCCAGTTTTCTCACCAGAGAAGCTCTAAAAATGATTGCTGCCTGGATCTCACCTCAAAAGGTTCTTATGTAATTGATATGGGGTGCGGCCCAGCCATTTGGTTTTTAATATCCTCCAGATGATTCTAGTATTAGTCCCTCTCGGCTAAGAATGGTTTGGCACCATGGGATGTTAGCTGCTGTGTTCTTTGTATTAATCTGCCTTGTCCTCTTTGCTGCATGAATCAATTTCTTGGTTGATGTCTCTGTTTCACTGTCATTTTCAGGAGACTTCATTTAACTGGTCCTAGGGATTGTAACTTACTCTTCCGCTGTGTGCCTCCTGATTTCTGTCCAGTTACTTGTGAAATATTGGGAACAAAAATGCAATGAAGGCTGTGTCTCTAAAACTGCTGATTGAGATGTGGTATTTAACAGCTATGAGCAATAAGATTAGATCGATGTGGTTGTGTTTTGTTGCTGCTATGCCCACTAGGTGTGATTGAGAAGCACTAGGATGGAAATCAGGGAACTTTTCTCCTTGCTGTTTTGTTTCATTGTGCACACTAAACAAACAAACAAACACTTATTTCCTTTCTTGGATTCAGGCAAACTGGCTTTTCCTGTCTAATCCACATGCCACTATTGCCCAGAACCTGCTTGCTCTGGTCATTCCCATCTTTACTAGTCTGTTCTCACATTGCCAATAAAGACATACCCAAGACTGGGGAATTTATACGGGGAAGAGATGTAATTCACTCACAGTTCCACACGGCTGAGGACATGTCACAATCAGGGCGGAACACAAAGGAGGAGTAAAGTTACGTCTTACATGGCTGCGGACAAAGAGAGTGTGTGCAGGGGAACTCCCTTTTATAAAACTATCAGATCTCATGAGACTGATTCACCATCACAAGACAGCATAGGAAAGACCCACTCCATGATTCAATTACCTCCCACCAGGTCCCTCCCATGACATGTGGGAATTATGGGAGCTCCAATTCAAGATGAGATTTGGGTGGGGACATAGCCAAACTATGTCACCATCGACATCTTCTGCATTTCCTTTGCCTCATTTGACATTTCTTTTGTTAGAGTCCATGTTGTGTATTATCTAAGATTCATGACTCATCTCATTTTATTGTCATTTTATTATTATGCTGAATAAGAGCATCCAATTTTTGGCAAAGATCCCCTCATTAATGTAACTGGCCTTAAAAACCTCTCTTCTCCTTTTCAGTGAATGTGGCCAGTGACAATATAACCTCGCAAGTTTGACAATATCACCTGCCTCCTTCGTGGGAATCACGGCGTCAATCCCAAAAGACTCACCACTGAGACGTATTCTCGAACACTGGGACCAGTTTCAACTAAATGGCCTTAAGAAGAGAAAACTGGTGTTCCTATGTAACACTGTTCGGCCTTGGTATGATTTAGAAAAACAAGAGAAATGGCCTCCTACTGGAACTGTGGCCTTTAATACTATACTTCAGCTCAATTTGTTTTGTAAGCAGGAAGGAAAATGGGATGGAACACCATATGTTCAAGTATTTTGCTGCTCAGTCAGGATAAACCCTGCAGCAGACATGTGCATGTTTGACGAGAGAAAAGGAAGAAAAAGAACCAGACATACTAGATGATCCCTTGGCACTGCGCCCCCAGTTCAGTGGACATTTTTGGGTGGAGCAGAACCTCCTTCTGTCAGCTCTGAAGGTTCAGGTGTGTCAGCCCTTTCTCCCTCTAGTCCACCTGAAAGTTCTGTTGAGAACCCTTCATCCACTCCTCCTTACCTGTCTAGTCCTACTGTATACCCACCACTCCCCGAGGAACTTAGCCCTGCAAGTGCTGCTTAGAGTGGAACCTCTTATCAACCTGCAAAGGGAAATCTTTGGCCACTTAGACAGGTGGCAAATGGGGAAGAAGACACTGCAAGACTACATGTCCCCTTTTCTATGTCTGATTTGGCTCTCTGTAAAGAGAAGTTTGGTCATTTCTTTAAAGAGGCAGGAAAATTCATAGATGAGTTTGAGAAATTAGATCTGACCTATAGTTTGATGCTGCAGGATCTGCACGTTTTATTGTCTCTGTGTTGTACAGTGGGAGAGAAACACCACGTTTTGGGGACAACTAGGACCCACACAGATGAGGTATTAGCTCATAACCCTAACCATAATATATATCAGGCAGGAGGTGTAACGGTTCCAGATCAAGATCCAGAATGGAACAATCAAAGGGGCCGTGAGCACTTGGAGAGGAGAGATCATACAGTCACTTGTGTGTTGGAAGGGATGAAGAAATATCTGAAAAAGCCTGTTCACTATAGAAGTTTCTCAGGGTAAAGCTGAGAATCCAGCTTTGTTTCAAGGGCGTTTATTTGGTAGTTAACACTGAGTCCGCCTTAAGGGAAGGACAGACCCTTTCGGGAGTACATTTCATAATCCAGTCGACCCGTGATATCTGTAGAAAACTACAAAAATCAACTCTGTGTCCCCAGGCTTCTGTGGAAAAACTTCTGGATGTGGCATTTTTCGTTTTTAATAACAGGGAAAAACAGAGGAAACATTAAGAACAGGAAGGACCTCCCGCAAGGGGCAGCTCTTCACTGCAGCCTTAATCTCACCTCCCACACCGGGTTGCCCTCCTGACTCTTGGTCTGAATAAGGAAAGCAGAAAGATGAAAAGCCCAAAGCTGGGTATCTGCATCTCCATGCCTTGCACATAAATCAGTGTACGCACTGTAAGAAAACTAGCCATTGGAAGGGGGACTGCCCAGTGCTCCAAAGGGGGCCATCAGCACCCAAATGAATGATGGCCAAAAAAGCCAGGCAAGCCCAAGAGCGATGGGGCCTGGGACCTTCCGCCACAACTCCCACTGGACAACCAGCCATATCTCCGAAGGGGCCTCGGGGAACCCTTGACATGGCAGGTAAGACTATTGACTTCCTTTTGGACATGGGGGCTGCTTGCTCTGTTTTGACCCCATGATAATGGGACTCTGTCACCCCAGAACTATGTGGTCACGGGGATAGATAGACAAGCCCATAAATGCCATTTTACCTATCCTTTTAGCTGCTCTTCAGGGACTTTGGTTTTCTCACATGCCTTTCTTATCATGCCTGAATGCTCCACCCCCTTGTCGGGAAGGGATTTGTTAACTCAACAGCAAACAGTAGTATCTTTTAGAAACCAAGAGACAGACTTATCTTCTCCTTCCCTGTGATAAAGGAGAAGAGACAACAGGGGACTTACCTACTTTACCTGTTGAAGGAACCTCCCAAGTAAATCCTGTACTATGGGTCACTAACGTTACAGGCAAAATGTTACATCTTCCCCCAGTTTGCATCCAACGTAAGCCTGGTGTCCCATATCCCTGGAAGAGACGATACCCCTTAAAGCCAGAGACATAAAGAGGGATCCGACCATTAATAGCTAAGTTTTTGCAGTTTGGGTCGTTAAGGTCCTGTGAGTCTCCTTGTCATACACCAATCTTGCCAGTTAAAAAGCCAAATGGAGGCTACAGATTTGTTCAAGATCTTCGAGCTGTCAATGAGACTGTCATTCCCATGCATACTTTAGTTCCCAATCCCCACACACTGTTAGCCCAGGGACCTTTTTTTTTTTTTTTTTTTTGCATTCCAGTATACCCTGATTCACAATTCATCTTTACTTTTGAATAGACTGATCCTGATTGTCATGTAGCTTCTTAATTAACTTGGACAGTTCTTCCCCAGGGGTCTAGAGACAACCCTCATCTGTTTAAAAATGCACTGACTAGAGAATTAAAGATGGTACAATTAAATAAAAACACTAATACCCAATAGGTGGGTGACTTGTTGGTTTCTAGCTCAACTAAAAGAAACTTGGACAAAAAATACCATTCGGTTATTAAACTCTCTGGGAGCTAGTAAGTATAGGGTCTCGCCACACAAAGCCCGGATTTCAACTCAAGAGGTTAAATACTCAGAATAAGTTCCAACCCCTGACACCCAGACAATGACACCAGAATGAAGGGAAACTATCTGGGACATTCCAAAACCCCGAACAAGAAAACACCTGTGGACTTTCCTAGGGATGGTAGGATTCTGCTGTTTCTGGGCACCTGTATTTGGGCGTATAGCCAAGCCTTTTTATGAGACTCTGAAAGGAGCAGATCCCTTTTGAATAGTAATTGTGAACAAGTTTTTAATACTCTCAAGAAGAAGTTGGGATAAACTCCAGGCCTAGGGATCCCTAATCTTGATAAGTCATTTTCCTTTATATGACTGAAAAACAAAGCACCGCCCTAGGTGTCCTTGTCCGGAAACTGGGAGACAGTCCCTGACCAGTGACATATTTTTCTACACAACTAGACCGTGTCACCTCAAGATGGCCTGGATACCTCAGGGCAGTTGCAGCAACTGCCTTAGTCGATGAAACCAATAAACTGGCTTTAAGACAGCATCTGGAGGTTTTAACCCCACACCAAGTACAAGGAGTCCTAGAAACCAAAATACACCAGTGGATGACAGGGGAACCTTTATTAAAATATCAGGCTTTATTACTAGACACTCCTGATGTAACTCTTGAAGTATGGCATACTTTCAATCTAGCTACTCACTTGCCTGAACCCACAGGCACCCTAGATCATTCTTGTATACAAGTTATGGAGCAAGTTTACTCCGTGAAAATCTCGGCTCCCTGCAACCTCCGCCTCCCGGGTTCAACAAGTCTCCTGCTTCAGCCTCCCGAGTAACTGGGATTACAGGCATATGCCACGATGCCTAGCTAATTTTGTATTTTTAGTAGAGATCGGGTTTCACCATGTTGGTTAGGCTGGTCTCGAACTCCTGACCTCAGGTGATCCACCCACCTCGGCCTCCCAAATTGCTGGGATTACAGGCGCGAGCCACCACACCTGGCCCATCACATTCTTTAAAAAAGCAGAGAACTGAGTGACACATTCTTGAAAATTTTCCATTCCGAATGGATGAAACCTAAGAGCAGTTGTTTAAGGTGTCTTGGATGCTGGAAACCTTGCTTCTCAGCGTGGCCTATTCTTGGAGACTCCAGACAGTGAATGTTTTACCAGCTTGTGTGTTCACTCCGTTTGTTATTTGCTTAATTTGTTCATCTTTAAAGGCACGCGATGCTATCAGACTTCATTCTATACGTCTATACTACTGATTTCTGTTGACTTACCCCCCACTTCCCCCTATCTTCAATGGCTAGTTACTGTTTTAACCCCACACTGGGTTATGTCTTTTATTCGTTTACTCTTGCACCCTCCTCTGTCATCACTGATGAAAATTTAAGCTATACTGGCCCAAGATCAGCCTTTGAAAACATTCCTTGTGTGTTCTCTCATGCCAACATTGGGACCGTATTTTTCTGGTTGTTGAGTGATTTATGTGGGATGAGTTTAAACCTCTTGATGTATTATGTAAATGACAACGTTTGATTAATTAATCAAACTTAGATTCAGTAGTTAAATGTTCCTAATGCAACAGGATGTGCTCTTCCCATAGCCATACTGAAGAGTACTTCACGTTAATTCCTTGGAGAGGTTAAGTAATGAGGCGGCCACAGGTGCTCGGATCACGCATTTTCCTTTGTGAGGGCTGGAGAATGACTTTCTCCCCTTTCTTATCCTTAGCTACCTTGCGAATTCTCCTAAAGCTACTGAAACAATGGCAATGGTTTAGACGCCCTGCATCTCCAGGGCTCGTGGTTTCTGCACATCTCTCATCTAAATAAATATAAATACTTTCTCTGTTTCTATTTTATCTTCCCCAAATTCCTGTTTCTGTTGTTGCAGCTTCATAAAACCCAGAGCCCACCTGGCAGTAGCAGCTGCTAGCCCAGGTCGAAGTTGGGGAGGGGAGCTGCCTTCCAGGTGCACTCTGTGTGATCCTGACTTCCTCCTGACAGTGCCAGGAACTCCACGAACTGCTTTCGTGGTTGCATGTGAAAACCTTTGCATTTCTAGAACTCTCATCTCCAGCAGGCTGGGCTGTTGGCTGCCGTGGGATTGCTAGCTGGTCTAGACCCGGCCCCTCCTTCTCCAGGTTTTTCCCACCCCCTGCTCCTCTCTTGGCCTTGGGCCTCGTGCCTGAGTCTCCAGCTGCCACCTTGCTGTTGGTTTACTGTTTCTCTGTGATGCTGTTTCTAGCTGGTTATAATTGGCAGGAAACCAGAAGCCTCATCTGCCTAGGGCGGAAGTCACGTCTGGAACAGGCTTCCCCCTTAAGACTGTGGGCCAACCCAGCATCTTGCCACTTTGTGTGGGACTTCCTCATTCTTAGTACATAACTGTTTGACCCTCAGGGATGCTAATGTTTCCTGGCCTTGGTACAGTTGACTTCTCCAGAAAACTGTCTGGATTGCTCTCAGTTTCCTGGAGCCCTACATCCTAATCACAGAAATGGGAAAATCGCATCTAGAGTCCCATAGAAAGAGAAATAGAGCCCCCATATGTGCCTACAATTCATCCATTCTCGATTCATTATTTTTAAAATGTAGCTGATGGTTCGGTTCTGAGACCAGATGGTACAAAAATTACCATTCACTCATGGTAGGGCCGTCAACTACAATAATCTTTCCGAAAAGTAATTTAGTAATATAAGTCAGGACCACTTAAAAAAAAACCCTTCGAGTTGCTCATTCCACTCTTAGGAACTTATCCTAAAGACATCAACAGATGTGGACCAAAATTTGTGTGCAAGAATATTATGTAGAAGTTCTGTATTGAGAGAATTTGGAGGCAGCCTAGCTGTCCAAAAATAGGACTGAATAAAACACGGTACAGCAATGTAGTGAAATATTATATAACCATTAAGTTATGTTCTTCAGCAGTATTTATAAAATAAGGAAAACTCCAACATTTTTGAAGAGTCTCTTTAAAAACGAGAGTACAGGCCAGGCACAGTGGTGCATACTTACAATCCCAGCACTCCGGGAGGCCAAGGCAAGTGGATCACTTGAGGCCAGGAGCTGGAGACCAGCCGGGGCAACACAGTGAGACCCCATCTCTACAAAAAATACCAAAAATTAACCAGGTGTGTTGGTGCACACCTGTGGTCCCGGCTACTCGGGAGGCTGAGGTGGGAGGATTGCTTGAGCCCAGGAGTTTGAGGCCACAGTGAGCTGTGATTCTGCCACTGCCCTCCAGCCTGGGTGACAGACTGAGATCCTGTCTCAAAATAAAATAGAATTTAGAAAGAGCACATGCATGAAAAATGGAACATAACACTTTAGGTAATAATATTATCCCAATCACATAGGCGTGCTTAGGGCGAACACAAAAACATTCATAGTATTTATCTCTGGTGGTAGAATTACTGGTGATTTTTGAAAAATACATTTTTTTCTATATATTCCAAGTGTTCCACAATGAATGTGTTACTTTCCTAATCAGAAAAACAATTGTTATTTGTTAAAAGAAATTAGACGACAAAAAAAGCAAAAACACAAAGGCCTTGCCTGTTTTTTTTTCCCCCCGTTTTACCACATCCTTTCTCACTGATGTAGAGAAAAAAGGAACTAATATTTATGGTGCCAAGAATGTAAATCCTTCTTATAACTTGGAAAGTACATGTGTATCTTTCCCATTTTAAAGGTAATAAAGTCACCAAAGAAAAGGGTGGCAAAAATAAAATGTGAATGCAGGCCCATTGGCCCCAAAGGCATCTTCTTCGCCTACACTGTCCCACTCACGGTAGTTTTAAGTTGCATCTTATTCTGTACCTGGACTTTTTCATTTTATCAAAATAAACTTCTCTTTGGTAACAAAGATATTATACTTTCTTTAAAATTGTCATTCCAGCTAACTTTTGTTAGCTGAGATTTTGTCTAAGTAGTACCAACGCTTTGAATAATCATACTAAAAATATAGCCTAACTGGTCTGAATGAAATTGAACAACTGCAATTGTTCAAACAAGCTGGATGCAGCATTTTTGCACGTGTCTCGTCATTTTGCTACAGTAGTCATTGCAAACGAGTGCCTGATACACACATTTTGGAGAAGTCGTGGTTTCGTGGGATCAACTTGGAGAAGCTGCCATCTCCTCCGTCCTTCTGAGAACATCCTCCCAGCTGGTGGCATTAGCATTCTGCCTGACCAGGTAAAGCCCTGCAGGTTGTAGGAAGCCTCCCGTGGGAGCTGACCAGACCTTGAATACCCCTTCTGCATCACCCCGAATTGAATACGGTTATGCAAACAGCCTTTAACAATCCTTGTCACCTGGATCTGAGATACAACTTTAACGATGTCACCTATGTCATCTTGCCACTTGCCTGCCCCCGCAGATCCCCTGCTGCTGTGTGACAATGGTCACTGTGCCAGGCTTGTCTGTTACCCTATGACCCAGGAGGAACTGAGAAGACGTATCATTCCTCACCTTTTATGATAAGGAAATGGGGACCAGAGAAGTTAAGCAATTTGCCCAAGGCCATGCAGCTTTAAGTGCATACATCAGAGCTGCTGCCGCATGTGTTTTTTTTTGTTTTTTTGTTTTTTTTTTTTTGAGACGGAGTTTCCCTCTCGTTGCCCAGGCTGGAGTGCAATGGCGCAACCTCAGCTCACTGCAACTCTGCCTCCTGAGGTTCAAGTAATTCTGCCTCAGCCTCCTGAGTAGCTGGGATTACAGGCGCCCGCCACCATGCCTGGCTAATATTTGTATTTTTAGTAGAGATGGGATTTCACCCTGTTGGCTAGGCTGGTCTCGAACTCCTGACCTCAGATGATCTGCCCACCTCGGCCTCCCAAAGGACTGGGATTATAGGCATGAACCACCGTGCCTGGCAGGCTTCGGAGCACTTACAATGTGGCTGTCTGAAATGAGATGTGTTCTGAGAGTGAATTATGCCCTGGACTTCCAAGACGTGTTTTGAAAAAGGATGCATAATATCTCATCCATAATTTTTATATCAATGGCATATTTAAATGCTCATTTTGGATATACTGAGTTAAATAAAATACACCATTAAAATTAATTTCAGTCTCTTTTTTATTTTTCTCTTTTTTAACGTGGTTACTAGGAAATCTTAAATTACAAATGTGACTCGCATTGAATTTCTATTAGCAGCAATGTCTCAGAACTCCGTTTTTCTCATCTGTTAAATGATATTAACAATGAGAACAGCCATAAAGTTCCCAAGACAGTAAATGTCCTATACATGTTTATGTTCTTCCCACATCACTTTTTCTCACCAGAACACCCAAGCCTCCTGACTTTCATTTGCGTGATCCAGATCCATTCAAAACCATTGTTCCATTTCCATCCGGATTTCTCCTGAGTCAGGGCTTTTTTTTTTTTTTTTTAGTCATGTGTCATTTGAAATCTTATGATTACAGTTTGTAAATAGCAAGTCAGAAGTTGGAAACTCAGCCAAGATTCTGAAACTGCCTTGCCTAAAGCAGAGGCACTGGAGAATGCACCTATTCATAAACCCGTCCCAGGTGCTTGTGAGAAGATACACTGACATTTAGGCAGGAAATGCACACAAGGTAATTCATTCCTATAGAAGCTCGCTGAGCATCAGTCTGGTTGCGATATGAATTATTCATGTTCCCCCACCTCCCCCGCCACGCCAGCCTCATGTTCAAGGCTGATGTCAGTGCAGGACCCATGGCTCCTCTCTCTAGGCCCTTTTCTGGACAGCTGTGACCAGGTCAACACCCCGTCCTAGAGCCAGCTCTCATTCTCTTCTGTGGTGAGGGCTCACCCACGTGGGCCCAGAGGCTGCGATCGACACCTAATTGGCCACTACAATTCAATTTTCTTGTCCATCTGCCAGAAGACAGATGAATTCATCCAGCAGCCGGCCCAGGATTCTGAAGGAAACACCTTGAGATAATTTATGAATGGATTTATGCCACTTCTCTTTCCACGAAGAATGTATGGTGGCTGTGCAATATAAGTGGCCTTTTGTTGAATTTACCAAATTGTTCTCTCATTTCGTGTTGTGGATGTCCCAGGAGGGAGTGACAAATGCATATGCTACAAGGCCCAAACGGTGATGCTGATGAGGAGCAAGGAGCAAGGAGCAAGCAGCAGGGAGCGGTGGAGACTGTGCCCATTGGAAGAGCTCCTGACTCTTCTGCAGGGGCAGCCGCTGCCCATCCAAGCCGGGTGTTGCCTGTGATGATGCTCTTGGTGTTGCAAATCCTCTGATCTATTACAAAAGGTCAGATTCCCAGATTTTAATGTGGAGATCTCCCGATTTTTGAAGCGTGGGGCTGCGTAAACCTGTCTATTGGTCCAATTCAGCCAGCCAGTTGATAGTCTCTGATCTTGTTTGTCTGCTGGTATAAATGGCAGGTTTTCACGCCAAGGATTCTAACTCCATGTTCTTTTGTATTCCCTCTACCCTTCATCCCTCCTTCCACAGTGGCATGGCGTTTATACCGATTATGATTTTCAGAATTAGACACCAATTTACCATCCTCATAGTTGCTCCAGGCGCATCTTTTTAGTTATTTCCTTTTGTGTCCTCCTCCTTTTTTCTCGAAGTTCTCCAGGCTCCGAGAGGAGGGGAAGCAAGAACAGGAATCGTTAACGGCCCCTTTCCAGCCACACACCGTCATCTGGAAGAAAACGTGGCTGAGTCTCCCTCTCTGTGCTTTATCTTCTGTGTGGCCGAAGCACTGCCAGAATGTCAGGGCTCAGGAGAGGAGAGGGGAAGGACGCCAGCTGAGGGTCCGGAAGGTCTCTCCTTTGTTGTAAGGCAGCAGTGGAGCAGTTGCAGGCATGCCGGACCCGCCTCCATACATCCTCTGCCAGGCGTTACTGAGCTCCTACCCGCCTCCCCATGTGCCTCCCGCCTGTGGGACACTTTCTTTTCTGGGGCTTGTCCTGTAAAAAGTGCCACTGCCTCCTAATGTTCTGCCCCATTCAGCTAGATACTTTGTCTTTGACGACAAGCCCTGGGGTCCCAAAGGAACCTGGGCTATCTCTGCACAAGTAACCAGAATCTGTAAGTCAAATTCAGTTTCGGTAATTGGCTATTTGAGTCTAAGAGGTAGTTTGTTTGGTTCTTTGTTTTTTCTTTTTCTTTTTCCCCATAGTATTGATAAAGACACAGATTAGGCCAGGTGTGGCAGCTCACACCAGTAATCCCAGGGCTTTGGGAGGCTGAGGCAGGAGGATTGCTTGAGCCCAGGAGTTTGAGGCCAGCCTGGGCCACTAACGAGAGACCCAGCTCTACAAAAACTTTAAAAGTTAGCCAGGTGTGGTGGTGCGTACATGTGGTCCCAGCCACAGAAAAGGCTGAGGCCAGGAGCTCAAGGCTGCAGTGAGCCTGGATGGCACCAACGCACTCCAACCTGTGCAACAGAGGGAGACCTGGTCTCAAAAAACAAAAAAAGATGCAAATCGACTTCTGTGACAGGAAGCAGGTCCAGACGACTGTTTTTCAATTGACAAATAGAAATGATATATATTTATGATGTACTACATGGTGTTTTGATATATGTTTACATTGTGAAATGACCAAATCATACTAATTAACATATGCAACCTACTCCCTTAGCACATTTCAAGTCTACAATACATTGTTACTGACTATGGGCACCACGCTGTATAATAGACCTCTTGAACTTGTGTCTAACTGAAGATTGGTATTTTTTGGCCGTTAAAGGCGTTCCCCGTCACCTCTGCTCTGAGTCCCTGCTAACCACCATTCTACTTTGCTGTTATGAGTTTGATGTTTTAGGTTTCTCTTATGAATGAAATAATGTGGTATTTGTCTTTCTGTGCCTAGCTCATTTCACTTAGCAAAATGTCCCCAGGTTCATCCACGGTGTTGTAAATGACAGGATTCCCTTGTTTTCTAAGGCTGAATCGCATTTCATTGCGTTTATATATCACATTTTAAAAATCCATTTATCCATTGATACACATGTAGGTTGATTTATATCTTGGCTATTGTGAATAATGCTGCAGTGAACACGTAAATGCAGATAACTCTTTGCCATGCTGATTTTTCTTTTCTTTTCTTTTCTTTTTTGTTTTTGAAAGAGGATCTCATTCTGTTACCCAGGCTGGAGGGCAGAGGCATGTTCAGGGCTCACTGAGGCCTTGACCTCCCAAGTTCAGGTGATCCTCCTGCCTCAGACTTCAGAGTAGTTGAGACCACAGGTGTGCACCACCACACTGAGCTAATTTTTAAATTGCCTGCACAACATAGGGAGACCCCTGGACTTGAACCCCTGGACTCAAATGATCCTCCTACCTCAGCTTCCCAAAGTGCTGGGATGACAGGTCTGAGGCAGCACCCTCAATCGATACACTGACTTCATTTCCTTTGGATATATATGATAGTTCAATTTTTAATTTTTTGAGGAAGCTCCATCCTGTTTTCCATAATAGTTATACTAATTTCCATTCCTAGCAACTGTGTAACAAGGTCCCTTCTCTCCACATTTCCTTACTGGTGCTCAGAAGTCAAAATTTGAAGAACTACAGTATTAATATGAAAAATGTTACAGCACTTTTATGGGAATTGAAAGAAGACAGCTGCAATTTCAGGAAACTAATTAAGAAACACTTGGTCATGCAACATTTGCTCCACATATTCAAGAATGTGTCAATCAGTTCTCCGCTTTTTAAAGAATGTGATGGGCCAGGTGTCGTGGCTCAAGCCTATAATCCCAGCAGTTTTGGAGGCCGAGGCAGGTGGATCACCTGAGGTCAGGAATTTGAGACCAGCCTGACCAACCAACATAGTGAAACCTAGTCTCTACCAAAAATACAAAATTAGCCAGGTGTGGTGGCACATGCCTGTAATCCCAGCTACTCGGGAGGCTGAGGCAGGAGACTTGCTTGAGCCTGGGAAGTGGAGGTTGCAGTGAGACGATTACGCCACTGCACTCCAGCCTGGGCAGCAATAGCAAAACTCCATCTCAAAAAAAAAAAAAAAAAAAAAAGTGATGAGCCGGGCTCAGTGGCTCATGCCGGTAATTCCAAACCTGTGAGAGGCCAAGGCAGGCGGATCCCTTGAGCTCAGGACGTTGAGACCAGCCTGGGCAACATGGTGAACCTCCGTCTCTACAAAAAATACAAAAATTAGCCAGACAAGGTGGTACACACCTGTGGTCCCAGCTACTTGGGGGGCCGAAGCAGGAGGATTGCTTGAGCCCAGGGGGTTGAGGCTGCAGTGAGCCAAGCTGGCACCTCTGTACTATAGCCTGCATATCAAAGTGAGATCTTGTCTCAAAAAAAAAAAAAAAAAAGAATGTGACAAATATAATGTAGCCTTTTCTTGATGACTCGGGGCAATCACTTATGATCAAAAATTGTATTTCAGTCTGTAATCCCAGCACTTTGGGAGACCAAAGCGGGCGGATCACTCAAGAGGCTAAGGCAGGAGAATCGCTTGAACACAGGAGGCAGAGGCTGCAGTGAGCCAAGATTGCACCACTGCATTCCAGCCTGGGTGACAGAGTGAAACACCATCTCAAAAAAAGAAAAAAAATTGTATTTCAATTCAATAAGCATTTACTGAGCCTCTCTACTTTGTGCCAAGTACTACACATTGACCTTTAGCCATTTTTTTAGTGTACTTGAAAACTAGGCTTTGAAAACATTATGCTAAGTGAAAGACGTCAGTCCCAAAGGACCATCCGTTTGTATCATTCCATTTATATGAAATGCCCAGAATAGGCAAGTCTGTAAAGACACAAAGTAGATTAGTGGCTGCTCGGGGCTGGGGGGACTGGGGCGCAGTGGCTAGTGTGGGGTGATGACGATGTTCTAATGACATCTGAGGCAACGATAATGCCCTGCTGATTGCGGTGATGGATACGCAACGGTGAATATATTAAAAAGCGACTGCGCGGTACACTGTAAATGGGTGACTCGTACTGTGTGCAAAATATATCACAATAAAGCCTGCTTTTTAAGAAAGATGTTGGCAATGTTGGGAAAACAGAAAGCGACAGCACCTGAACGAGGATGAGGAAGGGAGGACAGTGGGCGGGGCTGGGTCAGAATGATGATCAATCCCTCTGTGTCTCCGTAGGATCTTTTGCCCGTCCTGGGCTAGCTTGGGACACTCTGCTGCTCCACCGTCTGCTCTCCCTCCTGTCCCCATGCCTGCCTGTGACAGCTTCGATGGCAACAGCTGCTCCCCATCCGCTCTGGTTCTGGAAACCACAGAGGTTCAAGGCTGGACTTGGGAGTTGCAAAGCCCCCGGTTCTATGACAGGGGTGTGAGCTGCACCAGCAATGTGACCTTGGACAAGTTCTCTTATTGCCCAGGCTGGAGTGCAGTGGTGGAACCTTGGCTCACTGCAACCTCTGCCTCCCAGATTCAAGCAATTCTCCTGCCTTGGCCTCCCGAGTAGCTGGGATTACAGGCTCCCACCACCATGCCCGGCTAATTTTTTGTATTTTTAGTAGAGATGGGGTTTCACCATGTTGGCCAGGCTGGTCTCGAACTCCTGACCTCAGGTGATCCACTCGCCTTGGTCTCCCAAAGTGTTGGATTTTGTTTTTTTTTTTTTTTAACCTTTTTAAGCCCCATTTTTCTCATCTATAAAACAGGAATGATGATATCTGCCTCATGGTGTTATGGTGAGGATTAAAGGAGATAAAGCTCAGAACGTGTCTGACTCACAGTAAGAGATCAAAAGGATTTTGTATCTGGGAAAGGGAACTCAGCAGGCTGTCAGGGAAAGTTTCACTACAGATAAAGCTGGAATCCTCAGAGCATGACCCTGGAGGTAGTTACTCTGGCTACTCAACTCGGTCAGGTATCAATGAATGTTCCTGCCAGATGAGATGTTAACTGAAGCACCAATGTTCCTTAAAATAGTAGACGGGGGAGGCTGGGAGCAGTGGCTTATGCCCATAATCCCAGCCCTTTGGGAGGCTGAGGCAGTTGGATCACAAGGTCAGGAGTTCGAGACCAGCCTGGCCAACATGGTGAAACCTCATCTCTACCAAAAATACAAAAATTAGCCAGATGGGGTGGCTGGCGCCTGTAATCCCAGCTATTCGGGAGGCTGAGGCAGGAGAATTACTTAAACCCAGGAGGTGGAGGTTGCAGTGAACTGAGATTGCGCCACTGCACTCCAGCCTGAGTGACAGGGGGAGACCCTGTCTCAAAACAAAACAAAACAAAACAAAACACAAATAAAATGTTCCTTAACAGCTGTTAGCCACTGCAAGGATGTGGGTGGCTGAAGTTCTAATCTTACCCTGGCTTTTTTCCCCCTCACACAGTTTTGGTAGCAGAGAAGAGAGGAAGATCTTGAAGTTCCTGATGAGGCCAGTTGAAGTCTGAGAACCTTGGGCCTCATCTCCCTCCCACTCTGCCCTCGCAAGCCTGGCTCAGTCTTGATAGCTGATGTGTGGAGTGTGTGGGAGAAGGTCGGGCTGGGACTCACTCCGGTCAGATCCATCTGTCTCCTCATCTCCAAGGCTGCTGTGATGGGAACAGCAGAAATCTTTTCCCCCCTGTGTCTGCCCCAGTGTGGTTACTCAATGTTGGTGACCTCTAAATGCTAGAAAAAGGACATTTTCTTCCTTCCAGACGTCCTGGAATAAAGGAAGACAGTGGTTCCTAAGGACATCAGACACGGTGGGAGGGAAGGGAGCAGATGGCGTATTAGTTTGTGTTGGCTGCCGAAGCAAATACCACGGACCACATGACTTAAAACAGAAATTTATTTGCTCGCATTTCAGGAGGCTGGAAGTCTGAGTTCAAAGAGTCAGCAGGGCTGGTTTCCTCTAAGGCCTCTCTCCCTGGCCTGTAGCTGCCATCCTCTCCCTGCGTCTCCACGTGGTCATCCCTCTGTGTGTGTCTGTGTCCAAATTTTTTCCTACAAGGGCAGCAGTCATATTGAAGTAAGGGCCAGTCCATTTTAATTTAGTCACCTTTAACGACCCTATTTCCAAATGCAGTCACATTCTGGATGTCTGGAGGTTGGGGTTTCAACATTTGAATCTTGGGGGGACAGAATTCAGCCCATAACAGATGGTGAGGGGGACGAGCTCCTTCTGCCACTTGCAGAGAATATCAAGGTCACAGGCACCTGCCAGAAATTCCCCGGGAGAAGGTTCATCCTTCCACCCTGGAGGATGTCCTGGCCCGGGGCGCCCTGCCCGGCAGCAGCACAGCCGTGGGCTCACCGCTGGCCACTCCAAGATTCCCGGGTGCCTGGGCCGGGTTCAGGTTTGTTTGAACAGGAGACCCAGGAGGGAGCAGAGGCTGTTTCTCTGCTCTGCAGTTATGAAACACACTTAGGGGAAAATCAAACTCCACGCTAATTTAATAGTTATTAATAATTGATAACACCCATTCCTCAAGGACTGTTTGTACAGTGCTTGGAGGCCTGAGAATTGGTGATAATGAAATTTTAGCATAAGATAAAATTGGGTTAAGGGTTTTTCTGCCTCTGTTTAAAATGTTCCTGTATAAAATATTCATTTTAGATTATAAACTAATCAACAAATATGTCCCCCATATGCTCCCATGTATGAAAATCTAATGTGATAATGAAAGTAAAAATAGTAATAAACAAATGATAGGAAAAACGATCATTTGCTACACAATGAATACATGATTAGAGTAATGGATTAACATGAAGAACAGGCACAGGGCGGGAAGGGGAAGGGGTTGGCATCTCCGGCTCGCTCTGTGGTTTGTGTGGACATGTGACTCGATGCCAGCAGCTCTTTCCTTTGTCCTTCCAGCAGGTGTTATTCAGCCGTGATGATTTGACAGTTGCTGGGCTGGTCTCACCGGAATGGGGCAGACACGCTTTGCCTGTGTTCCTGACTCCCCCTCCTTCCCATCTCTTGTCTTTTCAAATGACGCCGTGAATGCAAGAGGGGGCAAAAGGTGAAATGCAAACCCTTTGAGTTAGCCCTGCTAAAACCTCCTCATTTCAAATCCTGCTGGCAATGCCGCCTGTAGCCTCCCTCTGCGTCCCTCTGGTCGCTTGTTCTCCTACCCAGTCCATAGGGATCATGCCCATTAGAGTTCATCCTAGAGCTCCTGCTCTTCTCTATAGCCCATTCTCACAGCCTTGGAAAATGCCTCTGCTGACAACTCCCAATTTATATTCCATGCCAAGACCTTCCTCGGAGCCCCAGCCTCACACATTCCCTCCCCTCGTCTGCTTGACATCTCCGCTTGGTGACATGCAGGCTTCTCAATCTCCCTGCTCCTTCCTCCGCCTCAGTAAATGCTGGCCCAGGCCGCTCACCTGCTCGAGACACAACCCCAAGAGGCATCCTTGATGCTTCCTTTTCCGTCACTCCCCATATCCAACCCATCCATGAGTTCTTTCAGGTCTACCTTAAAAATACCCCTGGGGGCCAGGCACAGTGGCTCACACCTGTAATCCCAGCCCTTCGGGAGGCAGAGGCGGGTGGATCACGAGGTCAGGAGATCGAGACCATCCTGGTTAACATGGTGAAAGCCTGTCTCTACTAAAAATTGAAAAATAAAAAAAAAATTAGCCGGGCGTGGTGTTGGGCACCTGTAGTCCCAACTACTGGGGAAGCTGAGGCAGGAGGATGGCGTGAGCCCGGGAGGTGGAGCTTGCAGTGAGCCCAGATGGCGCCACTGCACTCCAGCCTGGGTGACAGAGCGAGACTCCGTCTCAAAAAAAAAAAAAAAATAATAATAATAATAATACCCAAGCTTCTTACTGCACAGAGACCCGGACTAAGCCGCCCCACCTATCTGGGCAGCCCTGTCTTGACTGTTCTTCCCTCTCCTGTGACATTTCTGGCTGGCTGGATCTCTAGTGATCCCTCTAGGACTTCATTTAATACGCTAAGTGAGATCCAGATCAGGCTCCTCAGCATCACTTGGAGCTCGTTAGAAATCTCAAGCCCTCTCCAGACCTACTGAAGCGGGAATCAGGATTTCAGCAGGATCCCCAGGTGATTCAAACGCAGATTAAGGCTTGAGAAGCTCTGCTGCAGCTCAGAGCACGGCAGGCCCCTTTCCACCCCAGGGCCTTTGCACATGCTCCTCTTTCCCCAGCTCCTCAAACAGCTTGCTTCTAGGATACCTCTGGAAATGGATGTGATGAACCATGGCTGCTTCTGGGGAGAGAAACGTGGAAGCTGGCATTGGGTATGGGAGGGAGAATTACTTTTAATTATATGCTCTCATTCACCTGCAAACAAGCCATTTTACCAGCTCTTTTTCAGTCTTCAGTTCTATTTATAGCCACTGTGAAAAGTAACCTCCCTTCCTTCCTTGGTGCCACAGTGTCCTTTGTTTCCTCAATGGCGTTCATCATGATTTGGTGATGTTTCTTCACTGATGTCTTGCTTCCGCCATCAGCGTACAGGAAGTGAAGATGGTTCACCCCCCTGCATCCACCAGCTTTAGATCCACGCTGCACACAGGAAGCTCTGAAACGCTGACAAAATGCGCTGCTCTGAAATCTTACATTCAGATGCTCCTCCCTGACCCTTCCGTCCCTCCATGCAGTGCACCTACTAATTGGCTCCCACGACTCCTGTTTCATCCCCCGATGAGCTGGGGTCCTGATGGCTCTGCTCTTATCTTCCAGCCTCCTTGGTTTATATCTGTTCTGTGGCTGCTTTCTTCTCTGGCTCCCACACACAGAGCAGGTGACCCGACCTCAGCATAACCGAGAGAAATGAAAGTCATCAGAGGCAATGCGCTCACTTCCCTGCCACGAAGCCCGCAAACCTGTCCATGTTTGCCGCTGTCTTTTTCTCCCTTCCATTTGCTATTGTGCCACTGCTGTCTTTCTGAAAGTGCTCTGGTCTCACTCCTCCAGTGGTGCTGGTAAACGTTTCACACCTGGCTCTCTGGGAATAAAAAGGTCTGATCTGAGGAGATTGCTGGTTTCTGTGGTGTAAATATTCCCATCACAGCCAATTTCAGGCCACCAATGAGATAACACTACACGCAGAATTGGAAGAGATGCATAGACATGAGTGATTATATAGCATTCTCGCCATAGGGACACAATGGATGGACATTCTCCTGGGAATAGCTATTGGTAGAAGGTAGCCAAGTAGGAAGAGATGAGTTTTCAGTATTTATTGCTTTGTTTCTAATGTAACCTATTTAACTGTAAGTTTTCATCATTTAATTTTTAACACTGGCTGCATTTGGTGCCTGGCTCAGAAAACTGCAGATTTCACAATCGGCTCTCCCGCCTGTGGTCATGCCTTGCAGCCACGTTTCCACCCCCACACAGTTCTCCGTCACCACAGTCTGGTTTCTACCCCACATGCCAAGGAACCTCTTCCACCTCCTTGTTGCTGACTTGGATCCCCAGGGGTGTGGGACTCTGGGACCACCTACTCCTCCAGCTTCCACAGTCCTGCAGAGCCCGGCTTCTGCCTCTCCTCTGTCTGTCTACTCCTGCTCTCTGTCCTTCCTCAATTCCTCTCCTCAGTCCATCCCTCAGGGTTTCTGGCCTCAGCCCTGGCTCCCTTTGAACTCTCTCTGGGCAACTTCGGCCATCTCCCCGCCCCATGATCCTCTTCTCTCTGTGGGTGACACTGCATTCTCTATCCCCAGCCCAGCCCTCTCCCAGGCTTTGGCCCACAGCAGGTGCTCACGGAGCATCATGGCTTCAGTGATCACATGAAGGAAGGCGTCGTTGAAACTATACCATGTCCCCTTCTCACTGGCCCCCAGTCCGTCCTCCATATTTATCCAAAACCCATCTTTCTCAAACGCAAGTCTCAAGCACTGCTTTCGAGCCTCTGGCAGACTGCTGCAGTGGCTCAGGGAGGCCAGGCTGGGGCCAGGCTGGCGAGAGCAGAGATGCACAGACCTGGATACATTCGTGGTGGCTTGTGGAATGGAAGCCACAGACAAGGGCATCCACCGAATGTGGAGGGTGGGTGGTGACTCGTGGGTGCCTGGCACAGACATCCAGGGGCAGACAAACCATTCACTGAAACAGGGACTTTGAACCAAATCTGCTCTAACTTCTGACACCAAGGGTGTGGGTTTTTACCTCCCACTAACCAGTTCTCCAACTCTCCCGACACCAACTGGGGTCCTACGATTCATTTCAGTTTTGACGCCCGATTCAATTCAGTTTGACACTATCCATCAGCGTCAGGTCCCACAGGTTAAGAGCTCTGTCCCGCAAGGCTGCCCCCACTTCAGAGGCCAGTCGCAAGGCCTGGGCCTCCCATACGTCCGATCAATGGACTATAAACCGGTGGTTCCCACAAACTCCTTCTCAGGTTTAGAACAGCTCACAGAACTCAGGAAAACATTTTACTTACACTTAATGGTTTATGATTAGGATGTAACTCAGGGACAGCAGATGAAAGGACTGCCCTGGGCGAGACATTGCAGTGGCTGCTGCGGAGCGTCCAGGCTCTCTCTGGACGTGCCACCATCCCAGCACCTCCCTGTGCTCACCAGCCCGGAAGCTCTCCAGCCCCGTCGCTGAAGGGTTTTGTGGAGGTTACATCCTTAGGCATGGTAGATTAAAACACTGGGCATCGTTGTGTACTTCAACCTCCAGCCCTTCTCGTCTCCTTGGAGAGGAGATGGGGTAGCTGAAAGTGCTAACCCTGTAGTCACAAGGTTGGTTCCTGTGGCAACCACTCCCATCTGAGGCTCTCTCGGAGCCCACCATAAGCTCAGGTATGGTTAGAAGAGGCTCATCTTGAATAACAGAAGACATTCCTCTCACCCCTATTTCTTAGGAAATCCCAAGGCTTTTAGAGTTCTTGTGCCAGAACCAGAGTGGAGAATCAAATATATCTCTTATGATATGACAATGTCACAGGGACTGTCACAGGAAGAGCAGATCTGTGTGCAGGGGAGCTGTCTAGGTGTACAGGTGCCTACTGGACTTCCAGAGACCAAGGCGGCGCATGGTGTTCAGAACAGAGGTCTGGGAGGAAGTAAAGGTGGGAGTTGTCAGCATACAGATGATAGTAACGTCACATAGATGAAAGCAAACATTTTCAGCAAGTTTTCATGGATTTTAGAATAAATTCTAAATGCCTAAGCATGGTCTCCCACAATGCCCCCGCCCCTCAGCTCCCCCTAGCTCTTGGTTTGGGTCTCAGCGCCGGCTCCCCTCCTGCACCCTTCCCTGCCCCACCCCTTCTTCCACTTCCTGCAAGAGGGTGGATGCCATGCCTGCCTGGGGTGGTTCGGGCTGCAATACCAAAATACCATAGACTGGGTGGCCCATAAACAACATGCTTATTTTTCACAGTTCTGGAGGTTGGGAAGTTCAGGATCAAGGGGCAGATTCAGTGTCTGGTGAGGGCCCAATTTCTGGTTCATAGACGATGCCTTCTGTCTGTGTCCTCCCATGGTGGAAGGGGCGAGGGGGCTCCCTGGGGCCTCTTCTTATAGGAACCTATCCCATTTATCAGGGCCCCACTCTCATGACCTAACCAGCTCTCAAAGTCCCCACCTCCTAACACCAGCACACAGGGGTTAGGCTTCAAATAGGAACGTGTGGGGGACATCAACATCCAGACCACAGCAAGGCTTCTCCTGCTTGCTCCAGCAGATCCTCTGGCTGTGGTGACTGCCATGTGCCCTGAATGGAAGGGCTGTTCCGTGTCTGCCCTAGGACTTGGCCAACTCCTCTGCCCGGTGAGCTGAGAGCCCATTGGGGGCGGGGGCATCCTTGTCACTCTCCCCGTTTCCTCAGTGCTTACCCAGTGCCTGGCTCATGGTGGCTGTTCAGTGAGCATGTGTCAGAAGAAGATGTTATACTGTGGGCTCTCTGAAGCTTGTGAGCCGGCCTCAGGGAATGCAAGTCCAACTGTCATTGGTGTTGAAAGTAACTGAACACCAAGTCCTGGCCAGTCTCTCCCGGATGCTGTGCACTGTGTGTTCTCAGGGAGGCAGGAGGACTTGCAGCGGATGCCAGGGACACGTGCCCATTTCTTCCTCCCACGTCAGCCTCCCCTTTTCCGGCCACATTTCAAACAGGTCTCAAAAGCCATGTAGCTTTTCCAAACTCACCTTGAATAAACACACAGCTGCTGCCTCTCACCCACTGAGCTCGAATCTATCATCATTTTTGTATTATGCACTCATGTATGGTTTGGCTACAGGCAACAAGGTGCCGATCTGCCTCTTCATGGAAGCATCGAGGCTCTCGGACCGTCGGACTGTGAACTGCTCTGGTGAGACGACGAGGAGGGGACATTGGGACTTAGCAGTTGGCACAAGGCCTCCTGGAGCAATTCCAGGACCCCTCTAGGGAGTTACCACAGTGGTGACAGGGAAGATTTACCATCTGGGACTGTGCTAGGTGCCAAGCAGAGCGGAGCTTGTCAGGTTCCCAGAACCGCCTATTAATCAAGCAGGAAATGTCTGTGCCTGTTCTTTGCTAAGCTGGATTCCTCGCTCGCTAGGCATCAAGGTGCCTGTGGAGTACCCCAGGCATGAGAAAGGTCTCGGGAGGCCGAGAGTGCCTGGCCTGCCCTCCGGCCCCACCCCGGGTCACACCTGGGGTCCCTGCAGGCGGCTCACTGTGAATGGAGGAAGCCATCGTGGACTTGGGCCCCATGGGGCTGGCTCTCGGAGAAGCCCTGCGGAGCTGTGGTTTGGTTTTAATGAGGGTAGAAGATTCCAAAAGTTTAGCATGAAAAGCCCCATGACCACCTGTGTTTTAGAGACTCTGGTGACTTCAGAGACCTTGAAATACAACCCCAGAGAATAACAGTCAGCTTTGGACATGTCTGTTTGTGTGTGCGTGTGTGTGTGTGTGTGTGTGTGTGTGTGTGTGTGTGTGTGTTCTGGGCGGGGTGTGGAGGGATCCCTAATTCCCACCCCCCTAGCCTTCCTCCTGAGCTGGAAGCCAGCCCTGAACAGGCGAGCGTGGGTTCTTACCTTCCTCAGAGGTGGCTGAGAACCACAGAGGCAAGTCCAAGTCAAAACAAACCCAGAGCCTTGCTCCAGCTTCTGCGTTTAAAGGGAAAGTCACTGTCCATTTCTCCTGGATGCCCTCCTGTCCCCAGAGTCTCACTCCTGTGTCCGAACAGTGGATGACTTCTCTCAGTGAACAAACTTTTTTTGATTATGATTTTCCAATCTGTTTCTGAAGCGGGCGGAAGTTATAGCTGGTAAATTCTCAGTCCGGACAACACACAGTGTCACTTCACAATAAAACGTGTGAGGACAGGTAAGACGGTTATTGTCCTTGCAACATCAGAGATCACCATTAGGTGATATATTCGTCCAGGTTCTCAGAGAAACAGAACCAATAGCACACAGGTATACAGTTATGTACCATATAACAACGTTTTGGTGAATGACAGGCCACATATACAACAGTATTTTTATCATGCCTTTTCCCTCTCTCTCTCTTTTTTTTTTTGAGATGGAATCTCTCTGTTCCCCAGGCTGGAGTGCAGTGGGGTGATCTCAGCTCACTGCAACCTCCACCTCCTGGGTTCAAGCGATTCCATTTTGTTTTGTTTTGTTTTGTTTTGTTTTTTTGAGATGGAGTCTTGCTCTGTCGCCTAGGCTGGAGTGCAGTGGCTGGATCTCAGCTCACTGCAAGCTCCGCCTCCCGGGTTCACGCCATTCTCCTGCCTCAGCCTCCCAAGTAGCTGGGACTACAGGCGCCCGCCACCTCGCTTGGCTGATTTTTTTTTGTATTTTAGTAGAGACAGGGTTTCACCGTGTTAGCCAGGATGGTCTCGATCTCCTGACCTCCTGATCCGCCCGTCTCGGCCTCCCAAAGTGCTGGGATTACAGGCTTGAGCCACCGTGCCCAGCCAATTCAAGTGATTCTTTTGCCTTAGCCTCCTGAGTAGCTGGGATATCGGAGTGCACCACCACATCCAGTTAATTTTTGTATTTTTAGAAGAGATGGGGTTTCCCCATTTTGGCCAGGCTGGTCTCAAACTCCCAACCTCAAGTGCTGGGATTACAGGCATGAGCCACCGCACCCAGCCTTACTGTGCCTTTTCTATGTTTAGATACACAAATGCTTACCATGTGTTACATGGCCTGGAGTATCCAGTACAGTATCATGCTGTATAGGTTTGTAATCTAGGAGCAACAGGCTACACCATAGAGCCTATAGGCTTGTTTAAGTGCATTCTATGATGTCCACTCTATGACTTAATTGCCTAACAACGCATGTTTCAGAATGTATCCTCATTGTGAAGCAATGCAAGACTGCATGTGAAGAAATTTATTATAAGGTATTGGTTCCCGTGAGTATGGAGGCTGGGAAGGCCCACGATCTGCTGTCTGCAAGCTGGAGACTCAGGAAAGCTAAGGGTTAGTTCAGAGGCCTAAGAGCTGGAGGGCCAGTGGTGTAGATTGAATCTGAAGACCTGAAAAGCAGGAGCACTGGGGGAAGATGGCAAGCATCGGACAGAGAGATGGCAAATCCTCCCTCCTGCTCCATTTTTGTTCTGTTTGGGTCTTCAGTAGATTGGGCAATGCCCGCCTGTCTTACTGATGGCGATCTGCTTTACTCAGCCCACGAATCCGAATGGTCATCTCTTCCAGAAACACCCACACAGACAAATCCAGAAATAATGCTTAACCAGCTATCTGGGCAACCAGTGACCCAGTCAAGTCGAGACATAAAATTAACTATCACAGGTGTCATGGTAGCTTTTTTCCCTCTAAGTAGCTGAAATAAAAGTTAGACGACGCCCATTGTACCCTCTTCCAGAATGAAGGAATGAAGCCTACAGTCTTTGGCATTCTGAAAACAAAGCTGCCAGCCAGGTATGTCCCTGTGTCAGCACTGGGAGCTGCTTTTCATTCCCCAGGTCCAACCCTGTCATAAAAGTGCAAGCTGAACAATTAACAATTTGCAGATGATATCTAAGCAGTGCCTTAGAGGGGGAAAAAGAAAGAACAACATACCTTTTCTTTTCTATTTTTAGTAACATTCTTGGTAACATATTTACGCATTTTGTACAGAAGATATAAGTAAATATCGTGGAAAAACACACTTTATATCCTCCAAGGCCTTAATAATCATGGCAGTTATCAAAGGCCCAAGAAGGCCTCAGCACTAAATCATGTGGCTTCAGAAATGTGTGAATAAATCTGTAGTCAAGCCTTTGTAGAGGAAATGTGAACTACAGATCAATTGGCCTCAGACAATTCATTTACTTAATTTATCCTTTGGATTTACAAAGAGACTCAATTAATTTAGAGATGCTTCCACTGGCACTCGCTGCTCTGAGGGCCCCTCGCGGAGAGTATTGAGTTCCTGGAACCAATGACTCACACCGTTTCTTTCTGTGCATTGTGCTTGGCCCCTGGAACCCAGCTTTCCCCATTTTAGAAGGTCAAGAGATTAACCTGTTCAGCATTTTACTTATTTATTTATTTATTTATTTATTTATTTATTTATTTATTTGAGTCTTGCTCTGTTGCCCAGGCTGGAGTACAGTGGTGTGGTCTCAGCTCACTGCCACCTCCGCCTCCAGGCTTCAAGTGACTCTCCTGCCTCAGCCTCCCGAGGAGCTGGGAGTTACAGGCACCCACCACCACACCCAGATAATTTTTGTATTTTTAGTGGAGATAGCAGTTCACCATGTTGGGCAGGGTTGGTCTCAAACTCCTGGCCTCAAGTGATCCGCCCGCCTCATCCTCCCAAAGTTCTGGGATTACAGGCATGAGCCACCGCATCAGTCCCCTTCAGCATTTTAAAGAGAAGTTATCACCCGAATGGAGATGCTAAAAGGACTTTGCCCCAAGGGAGAACTCTTCAAGCTGACAGCCTGGCTTGGAAAACACCCACTGGATCACCAAATGCTGATGCTGACGGAGGCTTAGAGAGAATTCTAAGAGCCTTTGTTGGGAACAGCAAGCCCAGGACCACTCAAGCCAGTGTGTGTTTGGGCTCAGAACTCTCCTGGAGTGATTCATCTCACTCTCAGTGCAGCTGAGGCTGCTGACGTCACTCTTAGCTTTCCAGGCTGTTAAAATATCAATCATATCAATACACAGGGAGAAAGGAGAAAACAGTTCGGCCTAATGGATTAACCATGTTCTTTTGAATATCCCCTAGAATACGAAGAACTGAAGCTTTCCTCAAGATATCCTTTAGGAAAACTAACAGCTTCAAAGAGAAGAACCAAGATAAGCGGCCCAAGGTTGGTTCCCAGGGAAAGCAGAGAGGATTCAAGATGTGGATGTCTCAGAGCGCCATGTGAGCGCATTGCTTCCATGAAACAGCAGTAGGTTGACCCAGAAAAGGTGCAGAGAACAAGAGTTCTTGAAGATTATTGGTTAGACTGGAAACTGAAATGTGACATGATTTTGAGTATTTACTGGAGTGTAAGAAAAAAGAATCCGTGTGACTTTGATGCTTGGAACTGATTTAGTACCAGTGAATTATATTTATTTCTCCAATCACACTACTTAGTTCTGCAATGACTAATATTTATATAATTAAAATAATGTAAATATTGTTTCTTGGTTTGCAATTTTTAGAATCAACTTCTGGCAGAGCACCAAAGACCTAGTTAATTTACAAAACAGAATGCAAACATTATAAGATGGGTGCTGTGAAAGTTACAGCAGCATTAACAGCAGTTGGGCAAAGATGGGGAGAAGGGCAGGGTGAGGAAGGAATAGCAAGATTCTCGTGTTGCCAAGGGGAGGCTCAAGAGGAATGGTCTGTTAATGGAAAAAGAAACAGCAAAGTTATAAAGGGAAACAAACCAATGGGAGAAACTATTAATATATATGTTGATAAAAGACAAGTCTTGGAGGGTTGCGGAGGAAAGAGTGTAAGAAAACAGCCTGTTGCAAGGCAAGAGTAATGCCACCTGAGGTGAAATCACCATCAGGATCGATGTTGGACTCCTGAATACCAAGGTATTCCCACAGTCAGGCCAAGAAACAATCCCTGTAGCGTAGACAACTCTTATAAAAATGCTTATCTAACTTCCCCAGTGGTCACGAATTTTGCAGGAGGGTCTGAGACGTGACCAACTGTACATGTTTTACCAAAAGCAGTTTGCTCTGTAAAGACTACTTTCTGGAGGACAAGTACAGGAATCACCCGTCTCTCGGCCACCAGAGATATGGCTTCTGTTTGTTAGTTCCTATTAAATGTTTCTTTCTTTCTTGGCCAGGTGCGGCGGCTCATGCCTGTAATCCCAGCACTATGGGAGGCCAAAGCAGGCGAGTGTCACCTGAGGTCAGGAGTTTAAGACCAGCCTGGCCAACATGGTGAAACCCCATCTCTACTAAAAATACAAAAATTAGTCTGGTGTGGTGACGTACACCTGTAATCCCAGCTACTTGGGAGGCTGAGACAGGAGAATCACTTGAACCCAGGAGGCTACTCTGACTTTCTTTTGGCTGGTGTTTGCATAGTGTACATTTCTCCATCCATTTCCTTTTTTTATTTTTTTAATTGTAAAGATGAGATTTTGCCATGTTGGCCAGGCTGGTCTCAAACTCCTGGCCTCAAGTGATCTGCCTGCCTTGGCCTCCCAAAGTGCTGGGATTACAGGCATGAGCCACCATGCCTGGCCTCCATCCATTTACTTTTAATCTATGTTTGTCTTATCTTTAAAGTGGGTTTATTGTAGACAGCATGAAGTTGAGGCATGCTTTTTTATTCAGTCACAGTCTTTTAATTGGCATGATCTTGGCTCACTGCAACCCCCACCTCCCAGGTTCAAGCCATTCTCCTGCCTCAGCCTCCTGAGTCTCTGGGAATTACAGGCACCTGCCACCATGCCTGGCTAATGTTTGTATTTTTACTGGAGATGGCATTTCACCATGTTGGCCAGGCTGATCTCAAACTCCTGACCTCAAGTGATCTGCCTGCTTCAGGCTCCCAAAGTGCTGGGAGGAAATTTTCTCATGTTTCATGGTTGGGTAAGGAGGTCTCAATAGATTAATATATCAAGAAATAGAGTTATAAGCCTGTATTACCTAGAATTATATGTGTATCCACCCAAAGAATACATAAAATAGTTAAATGTGATTATCCTGGAGAGCGGGACTGCTTCATGGAGAGCAAGGCTTTGCTCATTTAATATTATTCTACAGCTCAGGAATCAGATAACTATGACACACAGGCTGGCTGCCTCTTTTGTAAATAAAGTTTTATTAGAACATAGTCACACTCATTTGTATAAGTATGTGGATGTATGAGTGTATGAATGACTTTGTGTTGATAATGGCAGAGTTGAGTAGTTGTGACAGAGACCACATAGCTTAAAATATTTGTCATTCGGCCTTTTAAGAAAAAATTTGCTGACCTCTGCTATAGACTAGGATTAAACAAACAAACAAACAAACAAACCTGTATGTATGCTTTATCCTGATTAAAAAAAAAAAATTAAAGTGAGGGGAAAGTCTAAACTGCCCACTTTTCAAAGCCCATTTCCAAACCACTGTAGACTTGAACTCTAGGTTATAAAAACCTCCACATAGCTTCTTTTCATTCCTAAATTGTCTCTGGTCACATGCATTTGATCCTGGAACTGGAATATTCACCATATTGTTCTATTTAATATTTCCAGCTCCCAATAGCAACAACAAAAATGTGGCATACAAAAAACCACGAAAAACACAGTCTGAAGAGATGAAGCAACCATTGGGACCAGACTCACATATGACACAGATGTTGGAGCTATCAGACATTAATTATGATTAATATGTTAAAGGACCTAAAGGAAAAGGTAGACAGCATGCAAGACCAGATAGGTAATTTCAGCAGAGAAATGGAAACCATTATAAAGAATCAAATGAAAATACTAGAATCAAAACACAGTAATGGAGATGAGATGTGCTTTTGACGGGCCCATCAGTATAATTGATAGAGCTGAGTAAAGAATAAGCAAACTTAAACATATTACCCAAAATAAAATGCAAAGGGGAAAAAAGCAAAAAAAATCTCAAGACAGTACAGATAATCCAAGAACTGTAGGACAATATCAGAAATATCAGACAGTCTAACATAAGCATAATTGGAATTCCAGAAGAAGAAAGAGAAAATTGGGCAGAAAACATATCTGAGAAAAATAGTGGCTGGAAACTTTTGAAAATTAGTGACAGAGCTTTATGCAATGGCAGTATCATAGCCAATGAGGTTTATCTGAGGTGTGATTATTGCCAACTGAAAACTTTTCCCAATATTCCATCATGATGACTTGAAATATAGTCAGTACTGGCAATTTTTGACAGTCTGTACAGACACTGAACTTTATAGTTAAAAACTTAGCTAGAGACACAGAATCAAAGACCTAAGAATACCAGAGCACACCAGCAGGATAAATACCAAAAACAAAGAAACAAACATACCTAGACATATCATGTGTAAATTGCTGCAAATCAAAGACAAAGAGAAACTCTTGAAGGCGCTCAGAGAAAATAAACATGCTATCTATTGAGGAACAGGGATAAGAATTACAACAGACTTCTGTCAGAAACCATGCAAGCCAGAAGACAATGGGTTAACATCTTTAAAGTACTAAATGAAAAAAAAAAAAAAAAGGCTGGCAATCCAAACTTCTATACCTACTTAGAATATCCTTAAAAAGATATGAAAAGTGAAAACCTTCTCAGGCAGACAGAGATTGAGGAAATTCATTGCCAGTAAACCTACTCTACCATAAATATTAAAGGTAGATCTTTAGGCTGGGCGTGGTGGCTCAGGCCTGTAATCCCAGCACTTTGGGAGGCCAAGACGGGTAGATCACAATGTCAGGAGATCGAGACCATCCTGGCTAACATGGTGAAACTCTGTCTCTACTAAAAATACAAAAAAAATTAGCCGGGCATGGTGGCAGGTGTCTGTAGTCCCAGCTACTCGGGAGGCTGAGGCAGGAGAATGGTGTGAACCCAGGAGGTGGAGCTTGCAGTGAGCAGAGATCGCAGAACTGCACTCCAGCCTGGGCGACAGAGTGAGACTCCATCTCAAAAAAAAAAAATAAATTAAAAAAAATAAAGGTAGATCTTTAGGGAGAAGGAATATGATAAAGGTCAAAAGAGCATCAGAAATAAAAGAAAGAAAAGCAAAGTAAAACATTTTTTCTTGATTTATATTTCCTCTAAAAGATAACTGTTAAAAGCAAACATAGTAACAATAGAATATGTGTTTATAACATATCGAAAAGTGAAATGTATGGCAAACAAGGCACAAGAAATGGGAAGGAAGAATTGGAAATATATTTTTATAAAACCCTTACAATAACTGTGGAATCGCATAACGCTATTTGAAGGCATACTCAGATTATTTTAAGATGTGTATTTTAAATGGTAGAGCAATCACTAAAACTGTTTTTAAAGTATAAATGAGATAAAATTGAGTGATAGAAATACTTTAATAGAGGGGATATTCAATGTTGATATATTAATAGAAGTGATAAAATTGAATCATAAAAAATACTTCTGGTCTGGACAACATAGGAAGACTCTACCTTTGAAAATAAAATTAGCATGATGGCACATACCTATAGTTTGGAGGCTGAGGTGGGAGGATTGCTTGAGCCTCAGAGGTTGAGGCTGCAGTGAGCTGTGATTGAGCTACTGCACTCCAGATTGAATGGCAGAGTGAGACACTCTCAAAATAAAATAAAATAATAGAAAAATACTCAAGCCTGTAATCCCAGCACTTTGGGAGGCTGAGACAGGTAGATCACGAGGTCAGGAGATCGAGACCATCCTGGGTAACACGGTGAAACCCCGTCTCTACTAAAAAAATACAAATAAAACTAGCCGGGCGAGGTGGCGGGCGCCTGTAGTCCCAGCTACTTGGGAGGCTGAGGCAGGAGAATGGCGTGAACCCGGGAGGCGGAGCTTGCAGGAAGCTGAGATTGTGCCACTGCACTCCAGCCCGGGCAGCAGAGGGAGACTCCATCTCAAAAAAAAAAAAAAAAAGAAAGAAAAAAGAAAAAGAAACAGAGAAGGTTGTGAAAGAGAAAAAAGGAACAAACAACAAATAGAACAAATAGAAAACAGCTAGTAACATGGTAAATTTAAATCTAACCATATCAATAACCATTTAAAATATGAATGGTCAAAACATGCCAATTAAAAGACTATGACTGAATGAAAAAGCATGCCTCAACTTTATGCTGTCTACAATAAACCCACTTTAAAGATAAGACATACAGAGATTGAAAGTAAATGGACGGAGGCCAGGCATGGTGGCTCATGCCTGTAATCCCAGCACTTTGGGAGGCCAAGGCAGGCAGATCACTTGAGGCCAAGAGTTTGAGACCAGCCTGGCCAACATGGCAAAATCTCATCTTTACAATTAAAAAATAAGAAAAGGAAATGAATGGAGAAATGTACACTATGCAAACACCAGCCAAAAGAAAGTTGGAGTAGCTATATTAATTTTAAAGTAAACTTAAGAACAAGGAAGATAATCAGGAATAGAGGAATTATATAGTAATAAAGGAGTCAACAGCCATCCCATTACTGGGTATATACCCAAAGGATTATAAGTCATGCTGCTATAAAGACACATGCACACGTATGTTTATTGCAGCACTATTCACA
>NW_012117599.1:2828569-2856394 GCF_000951035.1 Colobus angolensis palliatus
ATAAAGGGGTCAATTCTCCCAGAAGACATAACCATTCTCTACATGTTTGCACCTAACCACAGAGGCTTCAAAATACACAAGACAAAAACTAATAGATTTGAAAGGAGAAATAGAGAAATCCACAATTGCAGTTTGAGAGTTCAACACTCGTCTTTCAGTAAATGATGGAACAAGCAGGCGGAAAAATCAGTAAGGATGTAAACGACCCCAACAACACGACCAACCAATTGGATCTGATTAACATTTACAGGACTTTTCACCCAACAACAGCATTTCTCAAGTGTACATGGAACATTAATTAGCCAAGAACATTTACCATATTTTGGGCCACAAAACGCCCACGTAAAGGCAATATTCCATGTAACAGGCAGTTGTGGTCTGATCTGTAGCCGAGAAGAGCAGGTTTGGATAGTTTGAAACAAAGTTCCTCTTTTCTTTCACCTGTCTCCTTCTTTCCATCTCTGCTGCCCTTCCACTCCCACTAAGAAATACTGCATGGAAACATTCATGTAGCTGATTACCTTGTTTATTAATCCTTTCAATAGACATTAGCTAGACACCTACTGTGTACCAGGTGCACCACCATGCTGGCGACTGACTGGGTGTAAAGTAACAGATGGCATTGCTGGGGCTGGTGAGTGCCTCGCAAATGAAGACTGTAGCCTTCTGCAGACTGACTCAAAGCAATGTCCTGAGAAGGAGGGAGGGGCACAGGGACTGAAGGTATTGGAAACTAGGGAGGCACAGGGACTGAAGGTATTGGAAACTAGGGAGAGTGAAGAGAACAAAAATAGAAGAGGATTCTTTTTCTTTCTTTCTTTTTTGTTTTTGGAGACAGTCTCACCCTGTCACCCAGGCTGGAGTACAGTGGCACGATCTCAGCTTACTGTAATCTCCACTTCCCAGGTTCAAGCGATTCTCATGCCTCAGCCTCTGGAGTAGTTGGGATTATAGGCGTGCACCACCATGCTGGCTAATGGTTGTATTTTTGGTAGAGACGAGGTTTCACCATGTTGGCCAGGCTGAACCGGAACTCCTGACCTCGTGATCCACCCGCCTCAGCCTCCCAAAGTGCTGGGGTTATAGGCATGAGCCACCACACCCTGACTCTTTTTCTTAATAAAAAGCTGTCTGTCACAAGTATCAAAAATAAGCTGGCCTTATTTGTGGCTGACCACAAAGGCTCAGAGTTGGTGGGGCCCAAGAGGTCACCTCTCCTAGCCCAGACCTAGAGAGGCAATCCCAATCCTAAATGTAGACCACACTAGACTTGTATGTTAGTTTATCAGGACTGCCATAACACAGTATCCCAGACTGGGCAGCTTATACAAGATACATTTTTTTTTCATAATTCTAGAGGCTGAAAGTCAAAAATCAAGGTGTCAGCAAGGTTGGTTTTTTTCTGAGGCCTTTCCTTGGCTTGTAGACGGCCACCTCTGTCTTCATCTGGTCTTCCTTCAGAGTACGTCTGTGTCCTAATCAAATCTCCTTTTCTTCTTGGTACACCAGTCATACTGGATTAGGGCCCACACTAGTGACTTCATTTTACTTTGATTACCTCTTTAAAGACCCTGTCTCCAAATACAGCCAATTCTGAGGCATTAGGTTTAAGATTTCCACATATGGATTTTGAGGGACCCAATTCAGCCTATAGTTTAACTCTGAAGCCCAGCATCCCATGGGAAGAGATCACAGAGAGAAGAAAGCTCTGAAACCCTGCTGTGGCCAGTGCAGAGGTGTCCAGTGGATACACAGAACTATTGCCTGCAAGGGCAACAACTGCTGGGATCCAGGTCCCCTGCAGTCACATTCAGGATCCCCATTGATCCAAGACACATCTGTCTCTAGCCAGGGCCAGGAAAGCCGGCTCTGATCTGGGCCACTGAGAGTTTAGTGCCCAGCCCTATATCCTTTGTAAACTCCTCATTTCAGCACCACTGGTGGACAGTGCTCTGAGTGGACAGGGTAATTTGAGGCAGAGGCTCCGGTGGGCGGCCCTACACCCAGCGTTATGGAGGGCGTCCAGCCACTGCCTCCTGCTCTGCCTCGTGGGAGCCTGGGCAGCCCGCACTGGCGGAAGCACCTGATCCTTGTAGATGAGATGGTAAGTGGGGCGGCAGGGGTAAGTGGTGATGAAAACAATCCTTCCGCCCCCTCCTGGGGAGAGATGGAGAATCTAAATATAAAGGCTTCTGCTCCTGAAAGATTGGGTTTATTTTGTCTAAAGGACTCCTTAGTGATTTGCTTCTAGTTTCCTTTGTCTCTGCAGCAATTTTGCGTTATCCTAAGTCTGACGGCAGAATTCTTATTCCCATGGGAAATCTTTCAGGAGCAACTTGCTCTTTCTGGATAGTGAGCTCAATGTTGAAATTCAGTTTTACTGCAAGTGGAATAGCAGCTGTCACACTGGGCATTTGGCAGGGAGGGCCACTCAGGCTACAAGGCCTGCAGGTCTGGAGGCCTCTGGCCTGCCTGCACACCTTCAGGGTGCTCTCTGGAGAGGCTGGGCTCCTGCGGCACACCCTAACCACAAGCCTGGCCACTGCTGTTTCTATGCACCTTCTGGAAATTACACACATCTCTCTTTTCTTTCCATGCAAAAAAGGATAATTTCCCAATAGAGAAGTATGGAAGGAAGCTAGACAGTGCATAGAAAGCAAATGTCAACCACACCTGTGCTGTCACCCAACACACATGTGTTCAGCCTGCATTATTTCTGCTATTTGACCCCAAAACACCTGTTCACCAGAGATTATTTCCATTGATCAAGGGATAAATATTTCCCTCCACACAGGAGTTCAACAGAACCAACTGAAGGGCTCAGGGGTGGGGTCGGGGAGGCCGATGTGTACAGGGCCCAGAAGGGCTGTCTTCTGACTGGCTGGTTCTGCATGGCTGCCTTCTGGTAATGAAAAGCTGTCAAAGCATTCTGGACAATGACATTCTACATAAAAGCCTTCTTGGGGGACTTTCTGAATGATTGCTTCTTGGTAATAAATAGTAAGAAGAGCACTATGTAAAATGCCTCTGCCTTAGATGGTACCTGTTGTCATTCTAGATGCAGAGTGGCTCCAGGCTGGGGAGGCCGCTCAGCTCAGACTTCCTCTGAGGGCGAGGATCCATGTAGCAACCTGGAGGGGTGAGGTCCTCCTGCAGCCTGCCCCCTCAGGTGCCAGAGAGCTCACTCCTGACCGGACATCCTGTCCTGCACTGAACAGCCCTCATAATTAATACTTTTATTTCTTTCTTTTTTTTTTTTTTTTTTGAGACGGAGTCTTGCTCTGCTGCCCAGGCTGGAGTGCAGTGGCCGGATCTCAGCTCACTGCAAGCTCCGCCTCCCGGGTTTACGCCATTCTCCTGCCTCAGCCTCCCGAGTAGCTGGGACTACAGGCGCCCGCCTCGTCGCCCGGCTAGCTTTTTGTATTTTTTTTTTTAGTAGAGACGGGGTTTCACCGTATTAGCCAGGATGGTCTCGATCTCCTGACCTCGTGATCCGCCCGTCTCGGCCTCCCAAAGTGCTGGGATTACAGGCTTGAGCCACCGCGCCCGGCCAATACTTTGATATCTTTGTCCTCTCGAACATTCATTTATGGTCCTGGTTTGTTCCCTGTGGCGTTACACAGAATGAGTCCACTTTCTCTTCCTTTTTCCTTCCAGCAGCTGCTGTCAAAACCTCTCCTCCCTCCCCTGGGTCTCTCTGAGCTAAGCCTCTCGCTTCTGTGAAGTCTCACCCACAGGAGACTTTCTCGCCTGCCATCCTGGTTGTCCTCACACGAACCCTCTCTGGAAGTTAAGGATTTGTGTAGGGGGGGTGCGTATCACTTCCGCCTACATTCCACAAGCCAGGACTTGATTATAGGCCTAGGCAGATGTGTGTGTTGGGTGGGAGGGGGCTGAGGCTGGCGATGCGGTTCCCAACTGGGCATCCGCTTCCAGAACCACTCCATACCATGCGAGAGGACCACAGGTGTTCGAGGTATGCCTCCAGCTATCTCTGCTGCACAGCCTGAGACAGCCTGCCGTTCGGGAGGTGTTAAATACCATTTTCTCATACTGTGCTTACGCTTATATTCTTAACCCCAGCTAAAATGTTAACTTTGAAACAAGTAGGGATTTTTCACTTCAAGATCCAGGAAAATAATACGAAAAACCTGCTGTTGTGTAACAAATTACCCAAGTCGTGCTGACTTCATAATACATGCAGTTTCAGTGGGTCAAGATTTGGGAGCAGCCCCGCCGGGCAGTCTGACCTGGGATTTCTCGTGAGGCTGCTGTCAGTGTGTCAACTGGGCTGCAGGCCTCTGAAGGCTTGACAGGGGCTGGTGGGGCCCATTCCAAGGCAGTTCATCCACTTGGCTGGTGGGAGGCCTCAGCCACCAGCACCAACTTGCTGGCCATGGGAAGAGCCATGTGGGCATCTCCACAGGCTGCCTGAGTGTCCTCGAGATACAGGGACTGACTTCCTTCAGAGTGAATGGTCCAAGAACATGTGAGCAAACGCAGCGGTGTCTTTCGTGGCCTGGCTTCAGACAGCACACATCTTCCCATCTGCTAACTGTTCTGCAGTTAGAAGTGAGCGCTCTCCCGCGCTCAAGGGAAGGGGAATTAACTCCACACGTTGAATGGAGGACTGCCACAGCGTGTGGGGACATACTTTGAAATGCCTAAACTATTCCCATTTCAAACCTCCTCTATAGAAATTATTTTCCTGTCTTCCCCCCCTAGAATCTAATATAATAATTGCCGTCTTTGAATTTTTTTTTTGTTCCCCAGTTTTCCATTTAACAGTGATGCAAATCTAGAGCCCACCTCACTGGTGGCATTTTGCTCAAAATGTCAGGGGTACCTCTATTTGCTCCCTGTTTTTTCTTCTTCTCAGTGACTCTCTGCCTATGAATCAGACGAGCATCCCCTCCGAGGTGTGCACAAGGACGCCTGGGTTGTCCTCAGACGAGCATCCCCTCCGAGGTGTGCACAAGGACGCCTGGGTTGTCCTCAGGTGGGCAGCCTCACCCGAGTCAGAAACGGTGACGATCTCAGGGACAGGCTGATCCAAACCTGGGTGGGGTATGGAGGAGGACTCTCTTCAGGGCTGTTTGCATTGTCACTCCTATAAGATGGATTTTTTTTTTTTTTTTTTTGAGAAGTGTGGCAACTCAGGATGGATGGAATCACAAGAACCACAGATGCTGTGGCTAGTGGTTTCAAGCACTCATCAAAGCACAGCCTTGAATGAGGTGGAGAACGTTTTACTCATCACATTCTCCTCAGTGGGAGGGCTCCTTTTGTTCTGAAGACATTCTCTGTTAAGCTGCTTGGAGTGGTGTACGAGGGAGAGCTCAAGGCAGGCCTGATGTGCCTGAGACAACCAAGGGAAATTTGTCCTGCTAGGCAGGCGGAGCTGTGGGACTAGGAAGCTAGGGAGGGCCACGTCCCTCAGCATGCGTCCCCTCCTTGTGACCCCAGTCCCCATTATTTAATGGGTTTGACCAAGACACAGAATGCAGCTATGCAGGGAGTTCTTCTGCAGACTGCTGAAGGAGCCAAGTTCTGGGGAAAGAGAGCAAAACTTCCAAGAACGCACAAGTCCCAAGTGCAAAGGAGACGGTAGAGATAGAAGACCCAGGAACCGGGGGGAAAGCTTTGCATTTCCCCCGCATAGAACCTGCTGGCATCCAAGTTGATTTTACCTTGCTCTTCAGGGGAAAGGAGACTCCTGGGGTATCTATCATATATATGGGCTGTCAGAGCGCGCGCTGTACACTCAAATAACGTCACACACCCTTCTGCCTGAATACCAAAGCTCAGCACTAACACTCCAGCCACGGTAAGGAAAATGAGCCAGTGTCCCCATGTAGCCAGGGCAAGCACATGACCATGTCATCGTTACAGTGGCTCCCCCTTATCAGCTGGATCAAAACGTGGGGCTCCTATTGCCGGGAACCACAAAAGCAGCCTGCAAGTGTGGGTGCTTCTTCCTTGTCTGAATCTCCAGACGGCGAGGCGTGCTTCAGAAAGACCTGCTTCAGCAAGTTTCCCTTCTCTCCTACAAGTCTATTCCTATTCACACGTAAACCTGCTCTTGTAGCAAATGAATAAGAAAACCTTCTCTTGCCCCCAGCTACTGCCATTTCTTCTGCTCCTATTCATGTACGAGTAAAATTTCTTGGAAGTTGGTTATAGCTGATGTAGCTACAGGCTGGCCAGCTTTGACCTACTCTACCTATGCCTCTACCCCCACTTTTCCACGCGAAGGGCCCTTGTCAAGTCATCTGTGACTTTTGGGTTCTCAAGCCAATGGCTGCTCTTGTTCTCATCTGGTTGGATCTCTCAGATCCCACTCTCAGCAGATCCCACTCTCAGCAGGTCCCACTCTCAGTGGATCCCACTCTCAGCAGATCCCACTCTCAGCGGGTCCCACTCTCAGTGGATCCCACTCTCAGCGGGTCCCACTCTCAGCGGGTCCCACTCTCAGCAGATCCCACTCTCAGCGGGTCCAAATCTCAGTGAGTCCCACCCAGCAGGTCCCACTTTCAGCTGATCTCACTCTCAGCAGATTCCACTCTCAGAAGAGCCCACTCTCAGTGGAGCCTACTTTCAGCGGGTCCAAATCTCAGTGAGTCCCACTCTCAGCTGATTTCACTCTCAGCAGATTCCACTCTCAGAAGAGCCCACTCTCAGCGGAGCCCCCCCTCAGTGGGTCCACAGATCAGTGAGTCCCACTCTCAGCTGATCTCACTCTCAGCAGATTCCACTCTCAGCGGAGGCCCCTCTCAACGGGTCCAAATCTCAGTGAGTCCCACTCAGCAGGTCCCACTCTCAGCTGATCTCACTCTCAGCAGATTCCACTCTCAGCGGAGCCCCCTCTCAGCGGGTTCCTCTTACACAGCTGATTCTTCCCTCTTCTTTCCAACACTTTTTCTCGCCTCGCTTTTGCTTTCCCTTTTCCTTCACAGACCCTTCCGACAACTCTAGATCCCTAGTGCAGCAGTGTCCTAGGATCAGTCCTTCCACCCCTGCTCTCCCTTATCTAGACCCCTGAATTTCCATCCTGTCCAAATGCTGATGACCTGCAACTGTACAACTTGGTATTTCCACTGAGATGTCTAATGGGAATCTCAGATTTAAGATGTCCAAACTGAACTCCTTTCTGTGAATCTCACCCTCCACATCCATTTCTGTGTTACCATGACTCACCCAGAAGCTCCAACCAAAAATCTAGGTGTCATCTCTACCTCCACCCTTTCCTTCTCGCACCAACCATGTCAAACCCAACTGCATGCTGGATTTGATGCTAACTTTATTATTTTTGAGAGGGAGTCTCCTTCTGCTGCCCAGGCTGGAGTGCAGTGGGGCGATCTCGGTTCACTGCAACCTCTACCTCCCAGGTTTAAGTGATTCTCCTGCCTCAGCCTTCCTAGTAGCTGGGATTATAGGCGTGCACCACCACACCAGGCTAATTTTTTTTTTTTTTTTTGTATTATTAGTAGAGACAGAGTTTTACTATGTTGGCCAGGCTGGTCTGGAACTCCTGACCTCAGGTGATCCACCCTCCTCAGCCTCCCAAAGTGTTGGGATTACAGGCATGAGCCACCGCACCTGGCCTGACGCTACCTTTAAATTGTGGTTTGAATCCATCTGCTTCTCTCCACCTCCAGCATTACCTTAGACCAGGCCACCATGACCATTTTTATAATTAGATCACCTCCAGTAAACCTTTCACTAACTACCCAGTCTCACGTAGTCCTTCTGGCATGACCAACACCTTCCGTTTTAGGCTCATCATTGAACTTATTGCTATTTTTACTTGGGGTTTTTTGGTATGTTTTATATTTATTTATTGTCCTCCCACCATACCCAAATAAGACAGGTGTGGCACAAGGTTAGCCTGTTACTTCTTCGTTCATCAGCTGTCCCTAGCCCCTCACAGAATGCAGGCACTAAAGCGTCACCTGAATGAGGTGAAGGAATGAATGAAAATACGACATAGTTAAGGCAGGTGCTCACGATTAAAAATTATAAACGCCTCCCCTCCCCTTTTCCACTCTGTCTAAGGAATTAAAAGAAGACGGGTCCCTAGGACATAGAAGCCCCCAAGGTCAAGTTCAGTGCTCTCATATCTGGGTTGTCTTTGAGGCCACAGATTCACCACCACACCAGTGCTTTTTATTTAAATTTTTTTTTTCTGAGATGGAGTCTCACTCTGTCACCCAGGCTGGAGTGCAGTAGTGCGACCTTGGCTCACTGCAACCTCCACCTCCCGAGTTCAAGCAATTCTCCTGCCTCAGCCTCCTGAGTAGCTGGGATTACAGGCGCACGCCACCACGCCCAGCTAATTTTTTTTTAATTTTTAGTAGAGATGGGGTTTCACCATGTTGACCGGGCTCGTCTCGAACTCTTAACCTCAAGTGATTTGCTGCACAAATGCTTTTTAAAAATGGGGATACTGGCTGGGTGGAGTGGCTCGTGCCTGTAATCCCACACTCTGGGAGGCTGAGGCAAGAGGATCGCTTGAGCCAAGGAGTTCAAGACCAGCCTAGGTAACACAGTGAGACCCCGTCTCTAAAAAACAATAGAAGATTAGCCAGGTGTGGTGCACATTACATCTGTTGTCTCAGCTACTTGGAAGGCTGAGGCGGGAGGACTGCTTGAGCCCAAGAGCTAAAGGCTGCAATGAGCTGAGATTGCTCCACCGCACTCCAGCCTGGGGGCAGAGTGAGACTCTGTCAATAAAATAAAATAAATAAAATATAAAAATGGGGATGTTACTCGAGGGTAGTGTTTAAAAGCATGGCCCTTGGAGTCACTTTCCAGGTTCATACCTGGTATAGGATCTTAACCTCAATGTGTGTCAGTTTCCTCACCTGCAAAGTGGACATAAGTACTTACCCTCAAAGGACTGTGCAGAGGATTCTAAATGACGTATGAAATACAGAGCAGCAGCTGGCTCAGTAATTGCTCGCGTCTTTCTTCTCAGGAAAACTAGGGCTGGTAATTCCTTGCAGGCTTTTACCATCTCTGCTGCCACTCTGGACTTCCCGACATTGCCAAATTTCGGCCGACATCTCAGCTCGTCACGACAGAAGGTCACCACCTCCACGCTGAAAGTGGCAACTGCAGGGCCACACCCTAGTGAATTCTCCCAGTGTCCTAAAAATGGCACCCTTCTAACTCACCAGGCGTCAGAGAGAATTAAACCAAGTCCTCAAATCCACAGAGAATATCAGCATCTGCTTGAACAAAACCAAACCAAATAACTTTCGATCTTGCAGTGAAATCTGCTGCCTCAAAATGGTTCATCTGAAATCACCTGCTAAGGAGAAACGATGCTTTGGGGGTAATAAGAGCCAACATGATTTTTGCCAGTTAAAACAACTCACAGACGCCTCGGCTTGCTAGACGGATGGAGTTCTTGTGTTAGAGCATATTCACCATGGAATTCAGTATTGACGTTCTCCAAGAGAATGCAATCAGTAAATCAATTTGGTTGGGAAAAAAACTGACCCGGGACTTTCTCAATAAAGGTAGGCTCAATTAACTTGTGTAGCACTAACAGCTAGAAAACTATTCATGGGCCGGGCGCGGTGGCTCAAGCCTGTAATCCCAGCACTTTGGGAGGCCGAGACGGGCGGATCACGAGGTCAGGAGATCGAGACCATCCTGGCTAACACGGTGAAACCCCGCCTCTACTAAAAATACAAAAACTAGCCGGGCGACGTGGCGGGCGCCTGTAGTCCCAGCTACTCGGGAGGCTGAGGCAGGAAAATGGCGTAAATCCGGGAGGCGGAGCTTGCAGTGAGCTGAGATCGCGCCACTGCACTCCAGCCTGGGCGGCAGAGTGAGACTCCGCCTCAAAAACAAAACAAAACAAAAACAACAACAACAACAAAAAACTATTCATGAAGATGGAAAAGACAATAATAGTAGCAAGGCCCTAGGGTATACAAAATCAAATTATAGTACATCATGAAGTTGTACCGATTCTGATGGCTAAATGCCCCCAGCTATGCGTATTCCCATGGAGACTACCTTGTTCAAAGGAACAAATTGGAACTGTTTTAAACAGTAAAGAGGCATTATATAACCACACAATTCTGAGATTTCAAATATGTTTTCCTTCTGCCTGGTTTTTCCACATTCCACATTCAGGGGTCAGACTGGCTGATGCACTGGCAACCCAGCTTTCAACAGAAATATGCAGGTTCCATGGATTAGATGCTAAAGAATGATAACTTCTAAGGAAATTTTATATATTCAGTATGTCGTACTAAATAGATGAAGAGTTAAAACCCTACATTACTGTCTGTCTTCCAAAATTCTCACTGGGGGGGAAAAAAACCTCAAAAACTCAGACTCCATAATTAACCCAATTCAGAAGTTTAAATGAGGCATGTATGAAGCAAAACCCTATTCACTGCATTTAACTCAGCGCTGGAGGATGTTCTCTAAATCTGAGAAATAACATTTACACTTAGAACAGAGGCATGTTTGAAACCTTTTATTAAACAGGCAATGCATTGTGCAGTGGTTAAAGACACAGATGCCTAGTGGAAAAGTTTAAAAATTATTTTTGGAAACAGTCTATGAATTGATGAACCCTGCCATGTTCCTTCATCTCCTTCTCAGAGTGGCTGTCTTTAGGAAAACAGATTGTTTTATAGCTGCTCTTGGAAACGGCATCTCTGTTTTGCCATGAATGTCATGCCTCGTAGTAAACATGAGAGAAGGCAGGATCCACAGGCAAGACAGCGACCAGAGACATGGGCTGATCTCAGCTGGAAGCACAGATGTCCCTTCTCCTAGAAGGGCTTCTCTTCTGGCCTTTGCTGGGTGTCCTATTTATGTGTCCAACTTCATTTCTGTTTTCTTCCTTGTCTGAGGCTTCTTTATCAAGGGAATTCTAAAAGACACATTTGTACCTTTGGGCACAGGAACTGGTTCCCGGAATTCTTCAGTGTTGTTCTTGTTTCTGGGCCCTCTGGCCCAGGAGTATGGCTGTGTGTTGATCCTCTTTGTTTTGCCTGGTTCCTTCCTCTTCCCCAAGTTCGTCATAACTTGATGATAAAATCAGTCTTTAAGTTTCACAGTCTGTTTGTCACAACATACTGGCAGTTTTTAACTAAGTGGCTTGTCAGGGTGGTGGACATGCTTTATCAGCACACTGCCCACCTATTTTATAATCTGGGGCATGTCACTCCAAGCTTGAGATTTCTTTCTGGCAAGTTCCATCCAGGATGGCTGATCTGTACTGGCATAACTGGCTCTCTTCAGCTGATGCAATTCCTTCTCCATCATCACTGCAGACTGAGCTGCTTGGAAGGGAGACAAAACAAACAGAAACATGAGCAGCAACTTCGGATTTTCCCTTAAGCCTCTTGCGTTTCTTGAAATAGACATCGAGGTCTTAACTGTGTTCTCGAACAGAAAATTCAATAATATGTGAACATGCGAGGAAGATTTGGGCCTAGAATATGTCATTTATGTGATAAAAAGACTTACGAACAAGCTCAAACAATTCTGGCAATGCAATGAGGTGAGAGAGACTTTGGAAATCAAATAGCAGGAGCTCTACAGATGGGCTGCACAACAGTGTCCCTCTACTTAAAACTACTGAACTGTTCACTTAAAAATGGCTAGGATGGTAAATTCTGTTATGTGCCTTTATCACAATTTAAAAAATATAAAAATTTCCATATATATGTATTTTTTGTGTATATATATGTATATTTGTGTATTTATATGTATGTACGTGTATATACATATGTATTTTTTGAGACAGAAGTCTTGCTGTGTTGCCCAGGCTGGAGTGCAGTGGTGCAATCTTGGTTCACTGCAATCTCTGTCTCCCGGGTTCAAGCGATTCTCCTGCCTCAGTCTCCCAAGTAGCTGGGATTACAGACATGCACCGCCATGCCTGTCTAATTTTTTTATTTTTAGTAGAGACGGGGTTTTGCATGTTGGCCAGGCTTGTCTTGAACTCCTGACCTCAGGTGATCCGCTGGACTCAGCCTCCCAAAGTGTTGGGATTATAGGTGTGAGCCAAGGCGTCTGGCCTAAAAAATTTTAAATATCAATACATGCAACAACAAAGGCATATCTTGAAGATGCTATGTTCAGTGAAAGATGCCAGATAAAAAAGGGCACATACATTAGGATTCCATTCATTAGAAATGTCCAGAAAAGGCAAATCTATAGAGACAGGGTAGATTAGTGGTTGTCTAGAGCTAGGAGTGGGAGTGGGACGTGACTGTAAATGGGCATGAGGTTTCTCTTCAGTGTGAGGGAAATATTGTAAAATTAGATTGTCATCACAGCTGTGCGACTCTGTAAGTACATACCTGCTCACTGTCAATATACAGTCATCCCCTGGTGTATGCTGGGGGTTGGTTCTAGGATCTCTCCCACCTGCATATACCAAAATCTATGAATACTCAAGTCCTGCGGTCAGCCCCGTGGAACCCGCATATGCAAAAAGACGGCCCTCTGTTTTCTCAGGTTTCACATCCTAAGGATACAGGTAATTTTCCATCTGGGTTTGGCTGGAAAACAGTCAGCATTTAAGTAGAGCTGTACAGTTCAAACTTGTGTGTTCAAGGGTCAACCTGATACTTAATGAACCGTACACTTAAAATGGATGAGTTTTATGACACGTAAATTATATCTCTATAAGAGCTGAGTAGAAAACTCCGTGTGGCTAGTAATTCGCAAAAACCAAACCAAACCCAAACCCAAACGGCAGGAGCGACCCAGGAAAATGAGTTCACAGTATGTGGTCGTGTTTGCAGATTTCATACCCAAGTTCTGATGCGACAAAGAGATCCCTCTTTGCAGCCCCTCCTTGAGGTTGAGCTTTGCCCCCTGCTTCCGGTCCACAGCGGGCTTCACGGGGGTGATCAGGAAGGACTTGCTGCGGACAAAGTCAGCTTGCTTCACAGGCTCCTGCTGGGACACAAGACACACGCTGCCAAGTCACCAGTGATTCAGACGGGGGCAAACACACCCAAAGTGAAGGAGCTGCAAGGCTGCCCGTCCAAGATGCCTGCACTGCTGGCACTTTCTTGGGAGGGCACCCCAGTGTCAGCTCACTAACACCGAGTGGTCAGATGCTGGTGCTCAGACCAGTATGCGACCTTATCCTGGCGCACACGGGCATCACGGCTTCCTTCCTGTCCCCACACCTGGCTTCAGGGCCAGATGGCAGATGGCAGGGATTCCATTTGGGAGTGAAGATGATTTGTTTAGAATCGATTTGTGATTTTTATGACAGTTGGTAGAGTTACAGATGTCCCAAACTGGTTACTACTTGTTTTCTAAATGCCCCACGCCTGCATGAGGGTCTTCGAGTCTGGGTATAGTGGAGGTTCTAGTTAAAACGAGGGGAAGCAGGTCCTACTGCAGGCTCAGGCTCTCTTCCCCACATGGCTGAAACACACAGATTTATCACCGTGCTATTGGGGGATACAAAAATTGCGAGCCTCGGCCTGATTCTAGGCATAGTTGTTTGGGTTGGTGAAAGCTGCCCTCAGTTCAGAGTACGAAACGAAACCACAGGTTCCAGCCCTGCAGCCGCAGGTGAGGAATGAGGAGCTCCAGCATGTGGCCGGTGGAGCAGCAAAGAGCAGGGCTCACTCCTCACAGCATGATGAGCTGGGATGGAGCTGTTGACATCATTGCTGTGTGTCTAACTCAGAAGTTATTTTAACCTCCTTCCATTTTTCTAGATGCTGAGCTGCTGCGTTGCCAAGGAGGCAGGGAGTAGAGAGCTGTCTGCACCGCCGAAGTGACTCACGTGCTGCTCTGTATCCCAACAGCTCAGCATATGCAAAGGCAGGCGGAATGCTCCACCATGGAGGTTAGGATTTGGCAAGTCATTTATTTTGCTTCATTGGCCCTCGATCACACATCCACAAGCATCACAGTGACACCCATGCAGGACGTGTGGTCCTTATGGGGTCCTCACCCCAGCCCCAGCTGACTGCTCCCTCCTGCACCCCCAGAATGGAAAGTATCTGCTCTAAGCAACTGGGCTCTCTCGGGCACCTTGGCTTGCTTTCCTGGTTCAGACTTCAGGGTCCGTGTGCCAGGTTTGTCTTCCTGGTTGGGTGGCTGGTCCAAGGTCCCTCGCCGCTTCTGCCGAGTGACGGTGATCCAGGGTGGCACAGGCTGCCCATCAGCTCCAGGCCCTGTTGCTGCAGGCGGCAGACTCTTTTCTGTTGGGTAAAGGCACAGGATTATAGAAACAGTCCTATTCCCTCTTCGGTTTTACCCCTTGTGTCTCCTGCACAGAGAACACTACTGCTTTGGTTCCAGGTTGCAGGGGCTCCGGGAGAGGATTACTTTCTTTAGGGGACTTTGTTTTCTTATTAAACATGCATCAGAGAGATTATGCTCCTCTAGTCTGAGTCACAAAAAATTAAATGCAACTGTTTCTATAGGGTCTGCGTGTACTTAAGCCAACTTCCTCCTAGGAATCCTTTCTGGAAGGAGATAAAAATAAGTACACAAATAGATACAATTTCTTTAATATAATCCTGTCATTTTGGATATACTACCCGATTCCTGTTCAAATGTTGTAGACGCACTATTAACCTCTTGTCTTCTAACAACTGTGAGCATAACCTTCCCTTTGTGGAGAGAGTGACACCAAAGACTGGTCACAGTTGCTTTCCTTAATGTTCTAGAGAGAAAAGAAACAGTGCCTTTGAAACCATATGTTGGCTGGATGTGGTGGCTCACACCTGTAATCCCAACACTCTGGGAGGCCAAGGCGGGTGGATCACCTGAGGTCAGGAGTTCTAGACCAACTTGGTCAACATGGCAGAACTCCATCTCTACTAAAAATGCAAAAACCAGCCGGGTGTGGTGGTGAGTGCCTGTAGTCCCACCTACTTGGGAGACTGTGGCAGGACAATCGCTTGAACTTGAGAGGTGGAGGCTGCAGCGAGCAGAGATCACACCATTGCACTCCAGCCTGGACAAGAGTGAGACTCCGTCTCAAAAATAAAAATAAAACTAAAAAAGGCACCCTATGCTTTGTTGACTCTCCTTCCGTATTAACTGCACTTATCTTTAGGTGGTGAAACTGTGGATCATTCCCCTCCTCTTACATTTCAACTCTTCTGTATTTTCATATTTTCTACAATAAGAATTTATTACCTTCATCAATAGAAAAAGGAAATCTGTGGATTAAATAAGTGGCTTTTCTTTTCTTTTTTTTTGAGACAGGGTCTCACTCTGACACCCAGGCTGAAGTACAGTGGTGCAATCAAGGCTCACTGCAACCTTCGCCTACCAGGCTCCAGTGATCCTCCCACCTTGGCCTCCTCAGCAGCTGGGACTACAGTCATGCAACATCACACCCAGTGAATTTTTTGTAGAGATGGGGTCTCACCATGTTGCCCAGGCTGGTCTCGAATTCCTGAGCTCAAACAATTCACCTGCCTCAGCTTCCCAAAGTGCTGGAATTACAGGCGTGAGCCATCTCCCCTGGCCAATAAGTGGCTTCTTACAGGTACATCAAAAGCATAGAACCCAAGGTTCCCCATGAGCCTGCTTCTGGATGTTTGCCTGCCACGGGATAAAACAAAGGCTGAAACTGATCTCCAACCACCTGGCACCTCTCCTCGGTTCCCTTCTACAGTGTGCCTGAGTCAGCCGGGTGACAACAGCACCGTTTCACAGCAACACATGCAGATGTCCAGGAGGAGTTGACGTCACTGTTCTCTGTGGCCTGATGTATTCCACTCCTTGCTCTGGCGTGCAGAGGATGTTACTCACTTTCTCTTTGTTTCTACTTCCAGTCCAGGCTGGAATTCTTTTCCCTTAGTGCCCTAGTCAACAAGGAGGTGCCGGGGGGGTGGCCACGGCTTTGCAAGCTACAGTCTCCCGCTGGGAGTGAGAAGGGCCTTCAGCCTCACACACCCGGGATCTCCCCTGGCCCTGGCAGCCAGGGACGGCTCCCACTCCTGTTTCTGGCTGCTCCCTGGGGCCTCCACCTGACTGGCCCCCTGGGAATCCTGCTCCACTTCTTGGACTCATCCTACCCCTTTCCTGACTCTTCAGTCTCTCCCTCTGCAGCTTTGCAGAATGCTTTGGTCTTCCACAGCTTGACAGCTTGAAGCCTCCACGGAGCCTCACTGTCCCCTGAAGGCCCAGTTCTCCCTTCTCCTCTACCCTCAGCTCAAATGGCCTCTGCCTGTGCCTCGTCAGCCACTTCCTGAACCAGCCACGAGTTGACACCACTGTTTCCATCCTCCCAACCAACAACCCCCAAATCCCAAGGTCAAACCTGGTCCTCAACCTGCTTCACCCCTGCAGCTCTCACGTGGCTGCACATCGTCTCTGGGGGAGCCTGTCCCCCTGAGGCATCCCTCCAGCCTCTGAGGCCCTTCTCTAGGTCCTTGTCTGAGTTTTTTTTCCTAATCTGGAACTCCTGCTTGCTCTTGACCCTCAGCCGTCATCACTTCCTTCCAGCATTCTCTCTTCTACTCCTGATCCAACAGGCAGAATTGCTGAACTTACTAATACTTCCTAGTGTACAATCCAGCCCTACTTTCTATTCCCAGCCAGAGCCCAGCATTTCCATTCTCCTGTTTCACCTTTCTTTCTTCTTTCCATTCCCTGTTTCACCTTTCTTTCTTCTTTCCATTCATTCAGTGTTTGCTACGGGCAAGGACTGCCTTATATTTGAAGTGAAAAAATAAACAACAAATTGTTCCTTCAAAAAGCTCAAAGTCTAGTTGGGGAGACAAGATGCAAACAAGTAACTGTGGTAGAAACTGGAAAATGCTGAAATTTACAAAGGGCTATGTGGACACAGGGCCTGACACTGGTGAGTGGGAGTAGGGGTGCTTCTGGGTTGGGATCTGGAGAAGAATCTTCCAGACTGGGGATGCGGGCAGGTGGAGGAGTTGTGTAAACCAGTCCCAAGGAAGAGTCTCTTCTGTCTTTTTTTGTTTTTTTCTGTCTATCATGGAGGAGCTGTGGGGGTTTTAAACCACGGGCTTACTCTGGAGGTTGTGTGGAGAATCAGTCTGACTGCGGAGGGCCGAGAGGCTGGGAAGCTAGGAGGGAGGCTGTGGCCACAGCTCAAGAGAGTTGACAAGGGCTTGGATATCCTGTTCTAGAATCCTCCCTGCTGGTTCACCAGGGCGCCCAGACACTACCTCCTCCATCAAGTCTGTTCTGGTCAGTTTCTCTCCTAAGTCCTCTGTAACCTCTTGAGAAACTTGCCTCACTGTGTTTGGTACTAGACATATTTGCTAGCTGACCATCTACCCCACTGAAGTATGCCTTTGGTCATAAGCATTTCTTACTACCGAACAAACACACGCCATAGACTATGTCCAGATACAGTTCTAAATGCTGAGCTTGGCAAGAAGTAAATTTTCTTTTCCTTACATCAAGACCATGCTGGCAGAATTCCATCCCGACCACAGAAAGGTCACCTGCTGCTGCCTGTCTGTGGGGTACAAATGTTTCCAGCTGTACTGTGTGTGTGTTTATGCGTGTGTCTGTGTTCACTGCAGACCCACAGGAGTGGGTGGGTGCCGTGGCTGGGCCAGGCTGTGCTGCTGTGGGATAAGGCAACCTGCAATAGCAGCGTCACCAAGCAGTGGGCCGGTTTATGAGCACGCCACCATTTCTCTCCTTTTTGGTTCCTGCCTCTTTCCCTGCAACTGCTGGTCTTTCCTTTTATTCTGTATTCTCTTCTTTCTCACCTTTTTCCTTGTCAGGAATGCAAGAGGGCCCCTGTAATCTCTAGACCTCATTACAGGGACTGTCTAGGGCCACCCTTATGGGCAGAGGAGTGCGGGAATGGCAAATGGGGGTCTAGACACCAGGAAAAAGGGAGAAAACCCACTCAGCTCCCTAATGTAGTTCACAGATGCCTGAGATTCCACCTGGAGCCTCTCAGTGGGTAAGCTGAGAAAGGGGTGATGGGCTGAGCATCACCTTCCACAGTGCTGAGGCTCAGAGACGCTGCGCCTTTGTCCCCAGCGAGCACAGGCAGAGCAGCTGTGTGCTGAGCCACTCTGCTCTGTGGCAGGAGCCTAGGAGGCCTCTCCGAACCGTATGCTCACCTCCTGTGCCTGGCACCCACACTGGCAGTGTAGGAGCTCTGGGATCTGTGCCATACTCCACCTGGGGAGGGCAGGAGAAGGGGCTGAAGCCCCCGGCAATGTGCAGGGTAAAGGCAGGCTTCAGAGGCTGAAGACCTTACAACGTGGCCGCTCAAGCATGAACATTCAGGGTGGAGGCTGCACCATAAAATAGCTTCTGAGATTAAACATGTTCAGAATGTCATTAATCCCGGGATAATGTAGATGTGGCCTCAGTTCAGATAAACCAGTTCAAAACACTCCTTTGTTTACCTCTTCCTGCCTCTATACACAGGCAACCTTAATCTCCCGGGGATTTGGCTAAAGACTCTGACATCTCAATTTCTCCTCTCCAACTGGCCATGAGTTTAAGCTGTCAAGTGTGCCTGGGTTCACCACAAACAGCCCAGGAGCATTTCTCACAGACCGGGGACCAGCAATTCCGGGTCTGTATCTGTGTGATCGCCTTTGCGGATTGTGGAAAAGCCAGACTCCCCGTGCGGTGCAGCTGCCCTGGGAGGAAGGGTCGCAAGTTTGTTTGCCGCAGGGCAGATGCAGCAGGACTCCTCTGAAGGCACGGTGCAGAGGGTGCAGGACGCCGGGACGGCAACGGAGCTCCTTCCGTTTAACTCACAGGAAACCAACTTTTGATCAGAGAAAATATCATGATGTCATTTAAGGACAGGATTCCTTCAAAGGAGCAGGTGGTAAGCTTGCTCTTCTCCAGATCCCTCCTTCTCCTTAACATGCCCCCTGCAGTCCAGGATTGATTCTGAAAAGGACATTGCTGCAGCACCAACTTCTGAGGGCTCCTGTTCTTGGGGCCGGGCTCAACGGGCTGCGCTAATGAAGTATGCTTCCTCCCTGGGGCCCGCAGAGCTAGTTTAGGGCCTCAGGCTAGTGCTCTTGGGCAAATTCCAGGACCTCCCTGAGACTCGATTTCAGTGTAAAATGAAGAAACAGAAGTCTCTACACCTCCCAGACTGTAAAGATTCCATGAGATAACCCACTGTCTACACCTCCTGCTGTGGTTATGAAGATTTCTTGACATAACCCACGATCTATACTTGCCAGTGTAGTGTGAAGATTCCAAGACATAATCCATGACCTAGGCCTCCCAGTGTGATTGTGAAGTGAAATAGCCGCTGTCTATACCTCTCAGTGTGGTTGTGAAGGTCAGGTGAAATATCCACTGTCTACATTTCTCAGCATGGCTGTGAAGACTGTGTGAGAGAATCCAGGGAAAGCCCTTAGTGCAGTACCTGGTGTTAGCTGCTGCCTCAATAGCTGCTGTTGTTATGTGGTTGTTGCTAGTGTTGTTATCACTGTTCCCGCTGGAGGAGGGGTGGAGAATTTTGGTCAAACCTTACCCCGGAGCTGATGGAGACCAGTGAGCCATTCTGCCATGACAGTGAGCCCTCGTGGCTGTTGTGATAAGAAAAGCATGGCAAGCACTGGGTTGCACCCCAGCCTCTTGCAGGGCCAGGCAGCCAGGCTGACTCTTGGCTCCCTGAGAACACTGTCCATGGGTTCTAGCAAGACCGTCTTAATGCTGTGTGTGTGCCAGTCTGCCTGCAAGCCCTGCAAGGGCAGGTGCCTCATCCTGGTCACGTCTGCCACAGCTTGTGAGAGAGAGCCAGCGGGTCTGATCGGGGCTGCCCTGCTGGTGCTGCATCGTGGGGGAGCCTGGCCCAAGCCACACCGGTGTGCACTGTCGTCCCGCTATCCACAGCAGCACTCTCTCCTCCATGCACACGCTGTGTGTTAGGTGAGTCTGGCCATCCTGGATGCAGGACACACTGCCCGAGATGAGAGCCCAGTTTTCATCTGCATTCTCAGGAATCACTCTTAAAATACCCCCTCACACACAACTCTAAATACCCTGTAGGAGAGAGAACCACAAAGTTTTCAGACCCACATTTGGCATTATTACTGAGCTATCTGTATTCAGGAAGATTTAAAATGAACCATTTCAAAAATCCTCAATGTTAAACCATTTCTAGAGATGTTCAACTACGCCTCTGTGGGACAGGTTCGTCTTATCACTTCACTTTGACCTTCTGATTGGTGATGGTTCGTTCTTTTAGTGTCTATTAAAATTCAGCCCTAAGGTACTGTTTTTTTCCTTCAGAAAGACTTCTGTAATGACCAGTTGAGGGGCCAGGGTGGGACCCCAGTGGTGGACCACACCCCATATGACACCAGGGACGCAGCTGTTAAGTCTGGAAGCTGAGGGCTGTCAAGGACACAGTCTTCCCAGAGGCAACGAGCTGTAGTACAATGTAAATTCCCAGGTTCCTGGCCTTTTGACTGATGATACAAAGCAGAGGCTCTGCCTTAAGGGAAGGCAGCAGGATTTCCAGGCCTCTAAAAAATGTGGTATATGGTATCCTTTCTGAAGCAGCAATTTTTTCAGCCTGCAAGCCCTGCAAGTAGCTGGGACTACGGGTGTGAGCCACATGCCTGGCTCATTTTTTTTTTTTTTTTTTTTGAGATGGAATCTCTGTCACCCAGGCTGGAGTGCAGTGGTGCAATCTCAGCTCACTGCAAGCTCCGCCTCCCAGGTTCAAGCGATTCCCTTGCCTCAGTCTCCTGAGTAGCTGGGACTACAGGCATATGCCACCGTGTGCGGCTTTTTGTATGTTTTAGGAGAGACGAGGTTTCACCATATTAGCCAGGATGGTCTGGATCTCCTGACCTCATGATCCACCCGCCTTGGCCTCCCAAAGTGCTGGGATTACAGGCATGAGCCACTGTGCCCGGCCATGCCTGGCTAATTTTTTAAAAATTAATTATTGTAGAGATGGGGTCTCGCTGTGTCACCCAGGTTGGTCTCAAATGATCTTCTCACCTCTGCCTCCCAAAGTGCTGGGGTTATGGGTGTGAGCCACTACACCTGGCCCGATGCAGCAATTTTTTTTTTTTTTTTTTTTGAGACGGAGTCTCGCTCTGTCACCCAGGCTGGAGTGCTGTGGCCGGATCTCCACTCACTGCAAGCTCCGCCTCCCGGGTTCACGCCATTCTCCTGCCTCAGCCTCCTGGGGTAGCTGGGACTACAGGCGCCCGCCACCTCGCCCGGCTAGTTTTTCGTAGTTTTTAGTAGAGACGGGGTTTCACCGTGTTAGCCAGGATGGTCTCAATCTCCTGACCTCGTGATCCGCCCGTCTCGGCCTCCCAAAGTGCTGGGATTACAGGCTTGAGCCACCGCGCCCGGCCCGATGCAGCAATTTTTAAGAAACTTTTTCTTTTCATAACATTTCTTTCTTGTTCATAGAAGTACACGAGCATATTGTACAGATTTAGAAAGCAGATAAAAGTATAAAGGAGAAAAAAGCTTCCCATAAATCAAGCACCCAAGGGAGCTGTGTGAACACTTCATACTCTGGCATACACTACTTCCAATTTTCTCTGTTATGCTGCCATCCTAAAAATGCACATCGACAGCTCATTCCCAGGTCTTCACAACGTTCTCTGTGGAAGAGAGGCCTGAGTTTGCTCAGACTTCGGATCTAAAGTGGATGCACCATCGCCGTTTCTCACGGCCAGCTGAAGCCAGCACAGCCACTGTGCCTCGGTGCTTCTACCGATAGAGCCGCAGTCCTCTGTTCTGCCTGCCTTCCAGGTCCACTGCCACGGCCGTGGTTGACCTGGTGGAAATGGGACCCGACTACAGACACTAAGAGGACTTCTGGGGCAGAGGTGGGCCCCGGGCCCTGGGGACACATGGGGCCACACCACCGCTGCAGGGTTTGTCAGGCTTCCTAGATAAAGAACTTGAAGGGTTTTGTTTTTTAAAAGCCATTTATTGATCTGTTGTCAGTCTTGACTCACAGGCTGCTCCTGATCAATATATGCTGGCAAAGTCTACAGTCGCTCGTCATCACATCTGTCCCAGAGCTAGGCGGTGTGATTCGGCTGTGGAACTCAGGGTGGTAATGCTCACCCAAGGCTTCCTCTCAAAACCGTGCCGAGCATTTTGAGACTGAGCAAGAGCTTTTCACAGGGCAGGCCCCCACTGTTGACAGGAGACGGGGCTGTGTCCCAGTTCCACCTCAAGCTTACCGCCATTCTTTCCTCATTCAACAAATCGGGTCAATCATCGCTGTGCGCTGACTCCGTATTTGAGAATTCGCCTACTCGCTAAAATACATTTATAATCCCCAAATCAATACACATGGTGTTGGCATGGTCATTTGCAGACATGTGCAGGGCAGCAAAAAATTTGAGTTTCTCAAGGTTCAAGTTCCCAGCTGAGGTCAAGCAGTGATGCGCTGCCTTACTGTTTTAGCTCTTACACCATATACAGTATTTTTTTTTTGTAGTCTACTCAGTGCCACATTTTTGGGCACTACGTTTTCTTGGTGATTCTGCTGGTTAGGCCCCCAAGTGGAGTGCTAATGCGTTCCTAAGCCCAAGGAGGCTGTGATGCGCCTGATGGAGACAATGTGTGTGTCAGATAAGCTTCATTCAGGCCAGACTTACAGTGCTGTTGGTGGTGTGTTTGGTGTCAATGCGTCAAAAAATATATATTAAATAAAGCATCTTTAAACAGAATTACACATAAAACAAGGTTATGCGTCGATCTATTGATGCTGTGGCAGGAGGCACACAGGAAGCTAACCTTGCATTTCCTCCCGGAGCAGTGACTCAGCATTTGCTAAGTTAGCTTGCGGTGACTTCAGAACATAGCTTCCTTAGACAATGAGAATGGACTGGACCTGGTGAGTGCCCACCAGGTACCAGGCCCTGGGGAAGGTGCTGAGTCTAGACAGGAAGGATTTTTTGAATCTTTCTCTCCAGTGCATGGAGACAGGCTCTCCTGCAAGAGCCATCGGGACCACAGGGATCCTCTGACAGCCACCATGGTCCACAATCAGGAATGCGTTCCACAGCCTGCTGAAAGCGGACACGGCAGGGCCTCTGGGGTGCTGGTCTCATTCTGTTTCTTGGTCTGGTGTGTTCAGTGGAAATGCACTGAGCTATACACATAGGATCTGTGCACTTCTCTGCATGCATATTATTATTCAATTAGAAGTAAAAGCACACAAATAACAAAAAACACCCTAAGACAGGAGTCACTAGGTGCTTGAGAGTGACCAGGAAGAACAGCCTAGCTCCCTGTGCACATAGACAATGAGGCAAGTTTGCACACAGCGCTGTTTCCACACTGCGATTAAGCAAGCTGCCCCGGACGCCCTCACCAGCAGACCCTTTCCACCGCTTCACTACCCCACAGCCTCAAGTGTACCCTCCCTAGGGCCTCAGCCCCTTTGCCTTTTGTAACCACTGCTTCCCCTCATCCACACAATCTCCCTCTTCCCTCCACCCTCCAGAGCCTCCCCTCCTCCTGCTCCACTTCCTCTCTTAGGTGGAACTGCACCACAATCTCCTTCTCCTCTCCACCCTCCAGAGCCTCCCCTCCTCCTGCTCCACCTCCTCTCCTAGGCGGAACTGCACCACTCAGCCAGTGCAGAGGCTCTGACTCCACACAGACTCACCTTACAGCCTAGGGGCAAACAGAAGGACACTGTTTCTGGGAGCTTCTTTCCCAGCCACCCGCATGGGGCTGCCAGGGCCAGACTGCCCTCATCCCTTACCTGACTCCCAGGTCAGGAGGCACTGCCAAGGGCTCCTCAGCCGGCTCTCCTGCTTTCCCAGGCCAGGCTTTCTGTGGTTTGAATTTCCCAGCTGATGCTCAGAAACCCGCCTTCTCCTGGCCTACATATCTCTTTTCACACAAGCTTCAACTCCACGTGGCAGAAAGATAAAAGCCACCGCTGCTTTGACAGCCCTAGTAGCACGCTTCTATCCTAAGAGGCCAGGGAGTGAGAGCCCGGAGGCGCCGTCCTCCCCGGTGAAGCGGCTGAGGGAGTCAGAGAGTCTCCCGGTGGCAGCATGTATTTCCGAGGGCCTCACATGGTAGCATGTTAATCACGGGGTGCAGGTGAGTGTCAGTCCTCGTCCCAGGGCAGGAGCTTGCCCAGGTCCCCACCGTAGAAACCGATGTGAGTTCTTCCCAAACGGGGCCCCGGGGTCTGCTTTGGTTGTTGTCAGAGCCCCAACTCCACCTGCTTTGGGGATCTGCTGCCCACAGGTAACATGTGTGAGAAGGGCCTTCACAAAGAAAAAACACTCGTGAGTCACATCTGTGTGCGTGTGTGGAGTGAGGCCAGGAACCCGGCCAGCCATGTGTACTGGGGGCACCCCAAGGGACAGATGACTTACCAGGCTCTTTTCCTGACTTCTGGGACAGCTGCCCAGCACTTGGCATGTCGAGGCTGGCAGACATCCCAGGGTGGCCTGGTCCAACCTCCACATCCCACAGTGGAGACCCGGGGGAGCCAGGGCCGGGCTCAAGGGCACAGAGTTGTCAGTGGAGGAGCTGGACTGAAAGCACATTTGCTAAACTGCCACTGTCTGTGCGGTTAAAGCTAGCCTCCCAGCAGGAGGCACTGACCAGTCTACCTCCACAGAGACAGCTGGTCTCCACTCCCAACCAGCTGATATAACTGGGACTTCACAAGGACATGGGAAGGGAAAGGCACTGTTATTTTAAAATGACTTTGAGCTAGAGCACATGATTGAGAAAAAGGTGAAAAATTATTCCAGTTACACTTTGAAATGTACACAAACGCCTCACCTTAGATTCCTTGTCTCCCCACCTCAGATCTTCAGGAACTGCAGGAATTCAAGAACTGTCTAGGGTGGCCCACAGAAGAGTAACTAATCCATTCCGGGGACGGCCATTGTCCTTGGAGCTCAGATTTCCCTTTCTCTATTACATGTGGGCCCTCCTTCACCCACCACTAGCCAGGTAGGGACATTTCTCCTGACTAAAGAAGTGTTCACAGCTAAGGTTTATTCCATCTTTGTCTTCAGAGCAGTATCGTATTCATCATGACCCTCACAGCCCTCCTTGCAGTGTAAGGATATTTTCAATCCCCATTTTAGATATGGGACCACAGAGTCTTATGGGATAAAGTGACTCGTCCAGGGTCACTTGGCCAACATGCAACAAAGCTGGGATTTGAACACAGACCTCTTGATCTCTAATCTTCATTCACTACATCACATACCATCTCTTAGTAAGAGGTATGACCTCATGACTGTCCTATAAAACCCCTTCCTCCCCATTTTAACTTATTCACTGAGTGGCAAACAACCGTTACTCAGTCTTGGCACTGCTGACATTTTGGGCTGGATGTCCCAGCCCAAAATGTGGGGAGTTGTCCTGTGCACTATAGGATGCTCAGCATCTCTTCCCGCCAGATGCTAGTATACCTCCCTTCCCCACCCTACCACAGTGGTGTCAATCAAACATGTCTCCAGGCACTGCCAATGTCTGCTGGGGCCCACACCTGCCCCAGCTGAGAACTGCAGTGCAGCATGACACTCGGGAGGGCGGGCTGCTGTGAGCCTACGCGGCCTCTACCTCTCCTCCACGGTTTACTAGCTACATGCCTTTGTGCAAGTTCTTTAACCTAAGTTTCTTTTATTATTTGCTAAATAGGATTGTTGTTGAAAATTAAGGCGTAAAGCATTTTAACATAATACTCGGCACTTAGTAAGTGCTCACTGTACGTTAGCTATTGTTATTATTTGCCCATTGACTGAGAGGGTAAATCCGCTGCAGACTCCGACTTCGAGCAGCTGATAGAGGGAGACAGGCATACAGGCAGAAAGGTGAAGTATTACGGTGCCTTGACACCCAAGCCATTTTTGGGAAGAGCACAGCCCTTACGGGGTCTCAGAAAGAAGCTGTTTGCTAGTGACAGCCCTGAAACAGTGCTGCCCAGTGAAACTTTGTATAATGATGGAAATGCCCTCTGTGCTGTCAACCAGACATACGTGGCTCCTGGACTCTTGAAACGTGGCTGCTGTGACTGAGGAACTGCATTTTAATTTGGCTTACATTTACATTTCAACAGCCACGTGCCGCTAGTGGCTCTGTGTTGGAGAGTGCAGACCCGGAGTCTCACCACTCCACGTGTGGTCCATGGACCAGCAGTGCTGCCATCATTCCAGATGCACTGGGTGGGAAGCGTCACTTTGATCAGATCCATAAATACGCCTAAGTTTGAGAAGTGCTGCTGTCCTAGAGCCCAGGATCTCTACATTGGCCACACATTAGAACCACCTGGGCAGCCTTTAACACTCCCACTGTCTGGATTCACCCTGGGCAGGTCCACCGAATCCGTGGGGGTGGACCCCCAGGTGACCGCAAGTCGCAGCCAGCATTGCCACCCGCGGATCCTGATGCTGCTCTGAGCGTCCGCCCAAAGAAACCCTGAAGAGAGAGCTCACAGTATGTGGTCCCCTTTCTGGCTAATACCAAGTGCCCCGCTGACCAGATGGCCCAGTTCCTCAGAACTGGGCTGACATCTGCCCCCTGCCCCCAGGCTCTGGTAGATGTTTCTTGTAACCAGCCAGTGCCCCTGGTCCCCGGGACATCTACCCCCAAGGCTGCCCATGCTACGGGTCCACACTGTTGCCACCTCAGACCTCACCTCCTGCCACATCCTTGGCCCTGCTCAGCGGGGCCTCGGACACTTCCCACTTGTCATGAAGACATTGTCTTCTCTTCTTCAAACCTACTTCTCTCCTGAGCCCTGGGGAGAGCGCACAGAGGGTCTCAGCACCTCCCCGCTCCCCACGTAAGGTTAATGGCTGCCGTGGAGAAAGCACTGAAGCCGTCCCTCTGAAATGGCACCAGTGCAGCTGCAGGGGATGGGTGACGCCGCTCATCGGCTCCTGGGAGGTGGGCTGCACCTATGCAGGGACCAGAGCACTGCACCTGCAGGTTCTAGACAGAGAAAAGCACTGCCCGATCCTGGTCTCCACAGTCCCCCTATCCCAGGTAGAGACTGTAAGACTTCCAGCACCTTCCCAGTCCTTCTCAGGTACCAGCATTTCACCATGGTCATTTTTGTTATTATCAGTTTTTTTTGTTTTTGTTTCTGAGACGGAGTCTCGCTCTGTCGCCCAGGCTGGAGTACAGTGGTGCGATCTCTGCTCACTGCAAGCTCTGCCTCCCGGGTTCACGCCATTCTCCTGCCTCAGCCTCCCGAGTAGCTGGGACTACAGGCACCTGCCACCTTGCCTGGCTAATTTTTTTTTTTTTTTAGTAGAGATGGGGTTTCACCGTGTTAGCCAGCATGGTCTTGATCTCCTGACCTCGTGATCCGCCCATCTCGGCCTCCCACAGTGCTGGGATTACAGGCGGGAGCCCCCGCACCCGGCCATAATCAGTTTTAATTCAGTAATTAAGAAGTGTAGCCACTGGGCAAAGTCAGGTTTTGACTCCTGAACGCAGGGTGCCTGAGTTGGGGTTTGAGAGGGCTTTCCCGAGGGCTGAGAGCTGGGGAAGAAGGAGAGTGGGGAGATGAGCAGGGCTCTCTGGAGCCTTACAAGGTTTTGTCCTGCCTGGGCCTTGTAGATACTTGAAACTGACACTGGGGGATTCCCTGCCACCACTGGGACTCTGGCTGTGACCGCTTCTCATTGTCCCCTTGTGCTCTTGGCTGGCTCCTCAGGTGAGGCTCTGGGAGCACAGGTGGGTCATGTGGTGGTCCTGTCTGCCCATGCCCACAGGTGGCCGGAGTCCAGCAGCAGTCCTCCATGTCTCCCAACTGCAGTCCTCCATGTCTCCCAGCTGCAGTCCTCCATGTCTCCCAGCAGCAGTCCTCCATGTCTCCCAGCTGCAGTCCTCCATGTCTCCCAGCAG
>NW_012117599.1:2856444-2867594 GCF_000951035.1 Colobus angolensis palliatus
AGCAGCAGTCCTCCATGTCTCCCAGCAGCAGTCCTCCATGTCTCCCAGCTGCAGTCCTCCATGTCTCCCAGCTGCAGTCCTCCATGTCTCCCAGCTGCAGGGCAGCTTCTAACAAGTCCCATGGAAGCCACCGTTGCAGACTGCATGAGGGACATTCCCTCTGGTTCCACCCGTGGTGCGCTGGTGGCTCACACGACTGCAGCGTGCTCTCCACAGAAAGTGTTTTGCCAGTCCCCTTTGTTCCTCCCCGTTCTCCGTATGTTCTGAGGACGGGGGTGGTGAGTGGTTGGCGACTCTACCCATCCTGCACACGTGCTCTCTGGTATCTGACATCTCTGCATTGGTGCCTTAACCAAAACTGGGACAAGGAGAATCCCATTCTCACACAGCATTCTGTGCAGCTGAGATGAGAATATTTTAGTACATGTTTAGGAAAGTATGACTGTACTGTATGAAACTGTATCACATTTTGCAGTTAAAATGCCTTTGCTGCCCTATATGCTGTTATTACGAATAACCTCATTATATAAAGGAGGAAATTAAGACTCAGAGTTTAAGAGACTCAACTTGCTCAGAATCCCACAGCCCCTGAGAGGTGCTCCTCAGAGGAAAACCCACAGATCCACACTCTTCAATCTTACCACCCAGCCCCTGCCTTGCTCCCTCATCCCAGCACCTGGTCATGCAAACACAACCTGGCCCAAGGATTACCCACTGCAGGCTGGGAAGCCCAGGGCACGGGTATGGGTGCTCAACCAAGGAAGAAAAACCCTGAAAGTTCTCAAGGGCTCAGGATCTAGTTCCGAGTCCGGTGAATTATGCTCAATACGGGCAGGGGTATGTACAGAGTACAGGCTGGGAAGCCCAGGGCACGGGTATGGGTGCTCAACAGAGGAAGAAAAACCCTGGAAGTTCTCAAGGGCTCAGGATCTAGTTCAGAGTCCAGTGAATTATGCTCAATACGGGCAGGGGTATGTACAGAGTACAGGCTGGGAAGCCCAGGGCACGGGTATGGGTGCTCAACAGAGGAAGAAAAACCCTGGAAGTTCTCAAGGGCTCAGGATCTAGTTCAGGGGTCAGGTGAAGTACACTCAATACGGGCAGGGGTGTGTACAGAGTGCCAGGGAGCTGGCATCAGGGGTGGGGCTGCAGGAGATGTCGGAGGGAGTGGAGTGGCAGACAAACTTATAGAGGCAGAAATGTTTGTTTTGGCCAGAATCTAAAAAGCCTTAAATGTTTTCTCCAGGAGTTTGAATTTTATTCTAAATATAATGGGAAGGCATTGAGAATTTTTAAAGAGGAAAGCTCCATGGTTCCACCGACGACCTGGGAAGAAAGGGGAAGAAGAGAGTTGGAGGGAGGAGGCACTCACTGCAGGTGTCAGGTTAAAGAAGAGGCTGGCATGGGGACATGGGAGGATAAAGACGCTGCACATTGCGATGACCAGAACTTGCTGACCAAGGAGAGCATCATGACTGGCATTTATCATCCATCAGATTGGAGGAAGAAAAACACTGACGACACTTGGTGTTGATGAGGGGGTGGAGAAACAGTCTCTATTCTGCTGGAAGCAGTGTAAACCAGTACAACCTTTATGGAGCGTAATTTAAAGTTGTCTATTAAAAGTGCACATGATCTGAGAATCTGAAAATCCACTTTTAGGAATCGATCATAGAAAAACAACAGTGTGAATACATAGGGATTAAAATGAACAAGAATGATCACTGCAACACTGTCAGCAAGAAGGAAAAAAGTTCAAACAAGCAGAATGCCCTTTAGGAGGGGAACAGTTACATAAAATACAGAACACATAGAGTGTAGTCCTTAAACAGAAAGAGGTGAGGCAGTTCACGTTGATTAAAAAAAAGAAAAAAAAGATGCCCATGCTTTACTGTAGAGTGAAAATGCAAGCTAAGATGTACAGCATTTTTGTGATTAAAATAAAAGGATCCACATGCCTAGATCTGCAGGCCCATCTTGCTGTGGTGATGACTGCAGTGTTCAAGGGAAAGAGGATGAATCTGGCAGTGTGGTTCCCCCTGGGGAGTGGGATTAAAGAGGTTCAGAAAGGGGTGGGCAGGAGGCCACTACCCCTTTTTTTTTTTTTTGTATTTGAAAATTATTCTGGCCGGGCGTGGTGGCTCACACCTGTAATCCCAGCACTTTGGGAGGCTGAGGCAGGTGGATCACGAGGTCAGGAGATACAGACCATCCTGGCCAACATGGTGAAACCCTGTCTCTCCTAAAAATACAAAAAAATTAGCCAGGCATGGCACCACGTGCCTGTAGTCCCAGCTACTCGGGAGGCCGAGGCAGGAGAATTGCTTGAACCCAGGAGGCGGAGGCTGCAGTGAGCCGAGATCGCGCCACTGCACTCCAGTCTGGTGACCAAGTGAGAGACTCCGAGAAAAGAAAGGAAAAAATGAAAGGAAAAAGGAAAGGAAAGGAGAAAGAAAGAAAAAAATTATTCTTATATTTATAAATAGTAAAATGCACCCTTTCGTTGTACAGTTCCACGGGTTTTAACACGTTTAGCTTCTTATAACAACCATCAGAAACAGGATACAGAATATCAACACCCTGAAGAATTCCTTCTTCCTTCCCTATGTAACCAGACTCTCCTGCTACTCCCAACTCCTGGCAACTACTGATGTATCTGTTCTCTGTCCATATATTTTTGCCTCTTCCAAATGTTACAGAAATGGAATAATTCAGTTTGCAATTTTGAAAGACTGGCTTTATTCACTGAGCATGTACAATTAAGGTTACTGTGCATATTGAAGGTTCATTCCTTTTGATGGCTAAGTAGTTTTTCATCATATGGATTATCACAGTTTGTTTACCCATTCACCAGCTGAAGTACATGTGGGCTGTTTCCAGTTTCGGGTGATTATGTCATTTATATTTTTATTTTTGAGACAGTGTTGCTCTGTCACCCAGGCTGGAGTGCAGTGGCACAATCTCTGCTCACTGCAACCTCCAGCTCCTGGGTTCAAGCGATTCTCCTGCCTCAGCCTCCCAAGTTGCTGGGACCACAGGTGTGCACCACCACGCCCAGTTAATTTTTTATTTTTAGTATTTTTAGTATACATGAGTTTCACCATGTTGGCCATGCTGGTCTCGAGGTCTTTCTAATATAATTTACTGTTGAGTTTCCCTAAGTACCACTTTATCCACATTCCACAAATTTTGATATGTTGTATTTTCATTTTAATTCAGTGTTCTAACTTCCCTTGAGACATCCTCTTTGACCCATGGATTATATAGCGGTGTAGGGTTTTAATCTCAAATATATGATGATCTTTTTCATATTTCTTTCCAGATATTTTTCAGATGTTATCAAATTCTTATTTAATTCAATAAGGGCACAGAACAAGCTTTGAATAATTTCAATTCTTTTAAATTTAATACACGCTGTTTAGTGACAATATGGTATATCTTCATGAATGTCCCATGTGCACTTGAAAAGAACATGTATTCTGCTGTGGCTGGTGGGCTGTTCTATAAATATCAATTAGGTCAAGTTGGTTGATGATGATGTTCAACCAACTTGACCTAATTGAAATATTCTTCCTGATTTTCTACCTGCTACTTTTCTTGACTACTGACAGAGGAGTGCTAAAATCTCTACATCTTACTATGGATTTATCTATTTTTCCTTCCAGTACTACCAAGTTTTTGCTTCATGTATTTTGAAGCTCTGTTGTTAGGGACACACACATTTAGCACTGTTATGCATTCTTGATTGACCAATATTGCAGAAATTATCATTACATAATGTTCCATTTTATCACTAATAGTTGTCCTTTTTCTGAAGTCTTCTTTGTGTGATATTAATATATAGCCACTCCAGCTTTTCCAATTCTAAAATTTCTATCTTTATAGCTTCTATTGTTTTACAGAGAATTTCTATCTTTCCATTAATTCCAAGAGTACTCATTTTTACTTCTTAGAATGTGGCATAGTAGTTGCTTTAAAGTCTTTGTCCAATAATTCCAACATTTGAATCCTCTCAGGGTTGGCATTTGTTGAATGCCTTTTTCCTTGAGAATTTTTTAGGCTTTCCTGGTTCTCTGTATGTTGGATCATTTTGGTTCATATCCTAGATATTTTGAATATTGTGCTGAGACTTGGTCCTGTTAAAATTCTCAAAAGGTTTTGCTGTGCTCATTCTAGTCAGTTTTACACATGCGCAGCTCAGGGATGAGCCCAGAACTTCATACGCAGATTTAAAGGATATCTAACTCAGATGTCTCCTTTCTGTAATCTCTACTCCTCAAGGTTCTATGGCTAGAAAGCCAAGGTTTAGCCTCTCTGCACCGTAGCACCTTCTTGTGACTGGGACCACCTCAGGACAGAGTGGCAAGGGAAAGGAGCCTGCAGGATCCCCAACCACCATACCTGTCGCTGCTGTCTGTGCTAATACGGAGGTATAGCTTCATTATTGGGTTTCTCCGGGGGTAATGTCTAAAGAGTCAAAAGAGCTCCGACCCATAGGAGCTGCTGTGGGGAGAGGCAGGTGCTCACTTGGAGTGCTCTAGGCTGGTGCTTACTTGGAGCAGGGCTGGAAGGGCTAAAGGACCGTTGCCCTGAAGAGGGTATTGCTATCATCTTCAGCAGGGGTGAGGGGTGGGCCACTTCACTGATGAGCCAAGATTAAGACTCAAACAAACAAGAGTTGTGCCTCACAAGGGACATCACTGCCACTGCCACCAGGGCAAGTAGTTTTCAGCTTGTTGTTGGCATTTGCCTGGCATAGGGATGAGAGAATAGAAAGAACTCCATCCTGCAGGGATGCTGCCGCTAAGAGGGATTTGCTGATTCGTTGCTGGTGTTCACTTGGAGTAGAGCCAAGGCTGTCCAACAAGCTCTGTCCCATAGGGGTTGGTGGTGGGGGTGTGCAGTAGGATCTAGGCTGGGAAAGTTCTAGGAGCTCTGGCCTGCAGGAGTTGTTGATGCCACCAGTGGCAGAGCGCAGAGGTGCTCCTTCACTATTCACACTTGCTACAGAGTCATCACTTGGGTCCTGATCTATCTCCTCAGGCTACCAGCTCCTCTTATCTACCTTTCAGAGTCCTCTGATACTCACTTTATGCATTCTGCATAGGGTTTGATGTTGTATCAGTGGGAGAGATGGGGTGGTAAGTGTTTATTCCATCTTGGTCAGAACAGCAAGTCCCTTTTCATGTCATTTTTAAAGCAGTAGGATTATAAGGTGATTTTCCTATCATTTTTAGGCCTCTCGGGGTTATTCATATCAAGATATTTGTAATAACACTGAGGTTTCTGGCTTGAGTATCTGGGTAGATGGAGTACGGAGAAGGAAAGAGAACTGTGCTGGAGGTGGTACCGATAAATGGAATTATGAATGCTGAAGTGTCAAGTCAAGGCTGCTCATCAGATGGGTAGGTGGCTGGTTGCCGTGGCCCAAGAAGTCAAGGGAATCACGAACTCCAGGAAACAGGTGGGATTCTGTGATGTGTCTTGCACAAGGGAAAATGAGGAGAGGTCACTTTGTACTGGGTGGCATGCAAGGATAAGACACACATGGCTGAGGAGCAGAGGAAAGGCAGGGAAACAGAGCTTACAGTGTTGATGACACTTGCTCAGAAGTGACTGTGAAGGGAAGGGCAAGACTAAAAAAAATGCCAATGTGAGCAAAGTTGGTTTTCTTTAAGAATTCAAAACATATGTGGGTATATATCCAAAAGAACTGAAATCAGAATCTCAGAGATATTAACACTCCCTGTTCACTGAGGCACTATTCAGAACAGCCAAGATGTGGAAACAGCCTAAATGTATTTGGACAAACAAATGGATAAAGCAACTGTGGTGTATATCTACAATGGAATATTATCCAGCCTTAAAAAGGAAGGAAATTCTGTACTTGCAGCAACATGAATGAACCTTGAAGACATTATGCTAAGTGAAATCAGCCAGTCACAGAAGGACAAGTATTACACGATCACATTTCTATGTGAAATCTAAAATAGTCAAATTCATACAATTGAAGAGTGGAAAGGTGGTCATTAGGACCTGGGCGGGGGAGAGGGAAATTGGGGGCTATTCATTAATGTTTATAAACTTTCAGTTATGTTAAGAAAAACACGTTCTAGAGATCTGCTCTACAACATTGTACCTATAGACAACAATACTGCATTGTACATTTTAAAATTTGTTAAGAGAGTCAATCTCATGTTAGGTGTTCACATCACAATAAAATGAGATTTTGAAAATTCAAGAGATAGGAATATATTTTTAGCAGGATGCCAACAAAACCCTTGACAGCTTGTATTCTAACCCAAATGAATTTGAATATATCTGAACTGTGTCATTTAAAAAGGGTGACAGTCTCTTTCAGTTCATTTCCTTCAGAAAATGGCTGTGACATCCAAAGACAAGGTGGGCCAGAAAATGGCTGTCTACACTCCTCCGGCATCCAGCTACCACCTGCCTTCTCCATGCAATAAACTCCGCAGGTCAGTCCCCTGTGCTCTTCCCATCTTTTGGGGCCAAGAAAGAGCTTGCATGGCAGGAGGACATTAAATATTCGTTGAAAAAAAGAATGCATGAGTGGGTACTGGAGTCTAGAAAAAGGGGTCAGAGACTGGAGTGTGTTACTCTGTCACCAACCCTGTCTGGAGGAATCAAGCTCAGATTAGCCAATGCCGGTTATCAAATGAGGTCCCCAGGTGAGAAGGGTGATTTCTTACGCTACCTTCCAAAACACCAACATGTGACCATGACTTTGTAAAAAAATAAATCTCATACCCAGAAACAAGAGAGACTAGAAGGAGAGTCGACTTAGGAGTGATTTTTTTTCTACATACTTTCTGTGTTTTGCAATTTTTCCACACCATATTCTCTAACTCCTTTGCTGTCAATCTAATCCTGTGTGCAGAAGCTGCTTTCTGACCTGTAATTTAGACTCTGGGATGGATTGAACCAACAGGAGGATGCAAAATGTTCTGCACAAATGAACACGGCTGATAACCCTGGGCCATTTACTCCCTAGGACAGATCAGCAAATTATGAACCAGGCCTATAAACAGGGCTCCTCTGCCTCGAGGAGCCCAGACACGTACTAAGACTGCAGTAACCACTCCAGCACAGCCCCTGGGAGGCTCAGCCCCTTTGGCAAGCCAGGCTCCTGTTTATTACAACCAACCACCACTGCATCCTTCCCTACTCCTTCTGCTGAAGCGTTCCTCCATTCCTTCAAAGAAGGAAAACACAGTGTGAAAGAGAGGAGGAGGAATAAACCAGGTGCTGGGGACCAGGCAGCTTGAGTGCCCAAAGCTGAGTCATCTGGAACACTTCAATCATCCAACTTTACTGTACATGCCCTGGAGGGAGGATGGGGGAGGTGGCAGACTATCTGGGAGCTCTGGGCAAGGTATTTGCCACCACAACAGCAAATATTAGGTCTTTCTGGAAACAGTGATATTGTTATTAAAACTTCCATTATCTGTAGGTTTTGTATGAACCGAATTGCTTCTAGCTAATATAATTTGGGAGCAATGAGAATGATAATAGAAGTGATAATCATCAATGAAAGCACAAACAGATTTGGCATCTGGGGAAGGTGTGGGGGCAGCTTCACTGCTGGGGTCTGACAGTGTAGACCCTGAGATTCTGCTCTGGTCAGCATGAGACAGTCCCTCAAGGTCCAGGTAGGATCAGGCAGCAGGCCCAGCCTGTCCTGGTACCTGTCCTTCCAGTACCACTGCCCCTGCCCCCAGAGTTGCTTCCCTATAGAATGTGGGTAATTCCTTCCCTCCTTTCTGTGTGGTAAAATGAACGTCATTACTCATGCCCATAAAGTAACCTAGATTCTTCTTTCGCTTTGGAATTCATCTAACTCTGTCATTTCTATGGCTTTAGTGAATGTGATTAAACTTAGATGGACGAGACAATTCTTTTCTACTATATAAAAAAAGCTGTTAATAAACAAACACTCTATTACATTTTATAAATCAAAGAAAAATACACAAGGTCTTTACAGACCATCCCAGGCATTTTATAGCGAAGAAAGCCTGGCTTAGGTTGAGGAACTTACATATAAATAATGGGCAAAGCATTGCTCTCTGAAGCTTCTTTTCCAGATTTGACTATGAGCTTGATATTCTGTTTTTAAGTTCCATTCATTTAGCAAGCCCTTGAGAGACATCTTCAATTCTGGACCATGAAGGTCAGGGTTTCATGTGCACAGAGAGCAGCTCCTTCCTCCCTTGCTACTTCAATGGCTTTTTGAATCACTCTACAATAGCTTCAATAACCTCAATGGAACTCTGCAGAGTGGATCGTCAGCTACGGCTTGAACTTCCTCCAAATTCCTGCACTGATTATCCTACTGCAGTGGCAGCAGCAACACAAAATCACGGCTGTGCCAAGGGGCCTTCAGATTGGGAAGGCCACATGTGTGGGCTCTTTGGAACTGTGAATCCTTGTGTGTCACCTTAGCAATTTAAAGCACTGTAAAAGAGCCAGAAAAGATTAGACTATTTTGGAACGGTTTTCACATTGTTTTGTATGAGCTAATTTTCTTCCCGTGTATGCATCTTCCTCTTAGGGTACAGGATTCCCTAAGAGATTCACCATGTTCTATTTCCCTTCTATCCCACAATGCAGTGCTTGAGTAGCCTGAAACATTCTTTTTTTTTTGAGATGGAGTCTCTCTCTGTCACCCAGGCTGGAGTGCAGTGGCATGATCTCGGTTCACTGCAACCTCCACCTCCCAGGTTCAAGTGATTGTCCTGCCTCAGCCTTCTGAGTAGCTGGGATTAGAGGTGCGCACCACCATGCCTGGCTAATTTTTGTATTTTTAGTAGAAATGTGGTTTCACCATGTTGGCCAGGCTGGTCTCAAGCTCCTGACCTTGTGATCTGCCTGCCTCAGCCTTCCAAAGTGCTGGGATTACAAGTGTGAGCCACCACGCCAGGCCAAAACATTTTTAAAAAACAAAATTCGCCATAGAAAACTTCTCTCTAGGGCCCTCATCACATGCACACACAACTTATTTGTGTAGTGTCATTTTCTGGCTCACAGATTTCCATTAATTAAAAAAAACCAGCAGGCCAGGCGCGGTGGCTCACGTCTGTAATCCCAGCACTTTGGGAGGCTGAGGTGGGCGGATCACTTGAAATCAGGAGTTTGAAACCAGCCTGGCCAACATGGTGAAACCTCATCTCTACCAAAACTGTAAAAAAAAAATTAGCCAGGTGTAGTGGTGGACACCTGTAATCCCAGCTACTCGGGAGGCTGAGGCAGGAGAGTCACTTGAACCTGGGAGGTGGAGGTTGCAGTGAGCCAGAATTGTACCACTACATTCCAGCCTGGGCAAAAGAGTGAGACAGAGTCTCAAAACAAACAAACAAACAAACAAACAAACAAACAAACAAACCCAGCAATGAAAGATTCTTTAGCTCTGCTGCAAACACACATTTTCAACAGATTTCTCATTTCCTCACTTCCATAAGAAGTGACAAATGTCAAAGACAGAGAAAGGTCATCTACTTTGCTCATTTCAAAAGACAGCTGCTTTCAAAGATTCTTACGTTCTGCCTCAATCTTAACACAATCTCCCTTTCAGGACAGCAAGTAAATGCTGACCCTCTTGAGAGAGACTTATGTTTTATACAGACTTGTTATTCCAATACATGGAATACGTTCCACGTGCAGCTGGGCGCGAACCTGATTACGAACAGCAGGAGGAAATTCTTTCTTGGAGGAAAAGGTCAGAAGGACCCTGATAGAGGAGTATGTTTCATTTATAGCCAAGAAATAGCTTAGGCCCTGAAAGAACCTGCATCAAAATGAGTACACATGTCCTGGGATTTGGACTTTGCTGAGTTTCTCAGGTGAAAAGTGGGAGAAGAATTTGAGAGATTCGCTGAGAGTCCTATCAAAATCAGTTTTTACATCTCTCTTTATCTCATGTCTACACACTGACTTCTCTGTACTTATACAAAATCCTGGTATTTATTTTCCCTTTTCTACTCTTTATTCCTTATTTTCTCTCTCTTTTTAAAAGAGACAGGGTCTCACTCTGTCACCCAGGCTGGAGCACATCGCACCATCAGAGCTCACTGCAGCCTTGAACTCCTGGGCTCAAGCAATCCTATTTCAGCCTCCCAAGCAGCTGGGACTATAGGCGTGCACCACGACGCCTGGCTAGTTTTAAATTTTTTTGTAAAACAAGGTCTCGCTATGTTGCCCAGGCTGGTGTTGAACTCCTCGGCTTATCCGCAGGCCTTGGCCTACCAAAGTGCTGGAATTACAGGCATGAGCTACCGAGGTCGGCCTATTCCCTACTCTAGATTAGGGGTGTCCAATCTTTTGGCTTCCCAGAGCCACACTGGAAGAAGAATTATCTTGGCCCACACATAAACTACACCAACACTAAAGGCCGCTGATGAGCTTAAAAAAAAAAATTCGCAGAAAGTCTCAATGTTTTAAGAAAGTTTACCAATTCCTCTTGGGCCACATTCAAAGCCACCCCGGGCCCAGGCAGCGAGTTGGACAAGCTTGCTCTAGATCAGACATGATGTTAGTGGGAATTCTGACTCCTTCCAATTCCCCCGCAACAAAGTTTGTACCAGGAGCATTTACACAGTTAGCGAGTGTCCAGCAAGATGTGCCAGCGGATGTGGATCTCCCCAGGCCCTGCCCTTCCCGCACCCTTGGCGCGCTCTTACCAGCTCCCCTGCGCAGCGACCTTTTCTCCGCCGTCCTGGGCTCCTTCCTGGGGTCCCGTTCTCCCGGGCCGGTGTCAGGGGGCGCGGCCTGGTGCGGGAGCGTGAAGCTCTGCAGAAGCGGCTTCCGGGGCAGGGGCGGCTTGGAGCTGAGCGGCTCGGGGGACCGGGCCTTCCCCTTTCCTTGGTCGCTGGGGGCCCTGGCGCCTCGAAGGGCCGGGGCCGTCCCCAGGGGACACTTCTCCTCCTTCGGGAGCACGGTCAGCGACCTTTCTAACCGGACTTCGGCACTGTACCTCTTCACACCCTTCGTCTCCTGGGAGGCGCCATCCCGGTATTTGAGCGAGAGGGAGGTGGACCGGAGCTTGACGGGGAAGGGGTTTCTGTCCTCACTCGGGGCCGGCTCCTGGGCGGCTGGGCAGGGCTCTCTCTTGCCGGGCGTGGCGGCCGCCTCCT
>NW_012117599.1:2868599-2891684 GCF_000951035.1 Colobus angolensis palliatus
TGACTCGGGCTTGGCGAGCTCCGGGGTGGCCGGGCGGCTTGAGGGGTCCTCCCCGGGGGCACCCTCCTCCTCCAAGCTGGCCCTGAGCGCCTGGCTGTGCCGCAGGCGGGCGCGTCTGGCACGGACCCCTCCGGGTGGCGGCAAGGGCACCGGTGGCCCAGGTTCAGGGCCTCTGTCTGGCGCCACGTCCTGCTGCCCAGAGCTGGGGCTCTCTTCTGGGCTGACTTCCAGCGGTGGCTTCTCCTCGTTTTCCTCCTCCTCTGGGGTGCACGTCAGGTCGCTCAGGGATTCAGACTGAGCGCGCTGGGAGAATAAGGATATAAGAGCATCGTCACTATAGCAAATTCCAGGAAGCCTGTCACCTCCCCACTTTCTTCAAGGCTTGTAATGGCTTAGTGATAGCAGTGATAGCAGCACTCTAAAGTTGGCACTTAAGTAGGCATGTACCCACGGGTGTCTTTTCTCAGTTTGTATCCTCCTGGTCTACTTGGGCTCACAAGTTTATCAGGACAACGGCAGCTATGCCTCCCAAGTAAAAGTCTACAGCTCCTCTGACAGCCTCAAAACCAGTGGACTAGAGAGTAACGCCAAGGGCAGGAGACCAACAGCAGCCAGTGTCTGCCATGCTCTGTGCTCCACACTTGTTATTTCATTTACTCCTCCATTCATCCCAGTGAGGAACGGATGATGAGTCCCTTTTTGCACTTGAGAGCCAGGAGCTCAGAGAGGCCAATACCTTGTTCAAGCCTGGCCGAGCAGGTGGCCGAGCTGAACAGCTGGGGCTCTATGGCCCTGTGTTCATCCCAGCCAGTCTCCCATGTCAACACTTCAGGAGTGCACCCTCATAGTAAAGTCAGACTGGTTTTCCTAAAAGATGGCTCGTATCATGCCAATAGCTAACCACAACTATACAGGATAAAACCAAATTTTTTCAGCTAAATTTAAAGTCCTAGATTCTCTGGTCTTAGGTCGTTTCTTCCACTCCCTACTCAGGTCAAACCAAGCCCTCAACACTGTGCCAGACACTTGGTCTGAGTGACTGTCACCTCCCCACTCTCCCCCACCCCCTTGCCCCCAACCTCCAAGATATTCTACCAGGACCCCCAAGGACTGCTTCAAACTCTCCCACTCTTTGCAGTTTAAGATTCACCCCTTCTCTAACCTCCTGAAGCCCTACTGGCTTGGCAAACATATGCTGCCTTGTGATATTCTTCTGAAAGATCTCTAGAATTCAGATTCTAGTCCAACTTCCTCCTTTTGTCACAGAGTCAGTTCCTGCTCTCTCGGGAAGGAAAGGAGCTCCAGGTAACCAAGAACCATTCAAAAGTAACATGTGGAAATGACCAAAAGGTTGATGGTATAGAGACTGATCTTTTTAGAAAGTCCGTGATATTAGACACCAAGAGTCACCCAGGCTATTACTCTCTCCTTCCCTTTTTCTAAAGCAGGAAATATAACACTCAGGGTATGTTTGCAATAGGTTTTTCTTCTTGCTGTTTGTTATTATTTTAACATTTTTCATGGCATCTGCTTGCTAATAGAATCCAGGATGCCTGGGATGTTTGTGACAATACCTAAGCAAACTGTCACCAGAATGCACAATCCTATTCTTTTGGATTTAAAAAAAGGAAGAGGCACAAAGAAAGCTACAGAAGAACTTTCAAAAGTTGCAGGCTCTTTACTTTGCCATGTTGATGACCTTCTGCTACTGCAGGGAACTGCTGATGTTGAAACCTCTTTAGGATGGAGGTCACCTTTTAAAACTATCAGTCACGGAGCCCACACAAGGCAGCAGAGGGTGTGGCATGGCTGTTCTTTGCCGTCCTGGGAGCATTTAGGGAGCATCTGAAAGCACCTTGGTCCCTGAGAGGGGCCAGGCCACAAGGAAGATCCTTATGGTTGGGAAGAGGGACCTCATAACCAAAGGGCAAAAGGTGCTATGGACACTGAAGGACAGAGGCCCCCAGCATCACAGGTTCCACAACAGTGGATGGAGGAAAATATGGACACCTCTGAGAACTTGAGATACCCATGCCTGCTCCTTACCAAGCAGGGAAGGGGAAAAGAGGGAAAGACCATGGATGTGACAGAGTTGCATTCAAGGAAAGGCTGTGTTTACCTGTTTGCACAGACTGGCTACATCAGGTTTTCTGTTATTCTACAAAGTGGGATTCAAGAACTAAGTCAAGTTCAAATGTAAAGAAAGAAGGATACAGCCCTGCCCAGATGGGAGCAAGAAGGGAGGCTGCGTTTCCACCTGGAACAGACACCAGGCTTCGCTCTGTCACCAAGTCCTGGCCAGGTTGTGGCTGGCTATAAATGCCCTGGCCAGAGGAAAAGACATCCCCACGGGAGTCATAAATCACAGACTTGACCAGAAGGGAGCAGGCCCTGGCCCTGTGGTCTCATTCAGCACGAGGACAGGCAGGTCTTCAGTGACTGGACCTTGTCACGCCGACACAGCACACAACCTTTAACTGTACATGCACTGGACACACACACACCTATGCACAAGTATCCTGGTCCCTAGCTGGCACATCAGCCTGAAGGTAACCCGCCTTGCTTCTTCCTCCAGCATTAGTCCCCTCAAAAGTCTCCTCTGCTGGCACGAGTTTAAAGAGCACCTTCCATATGCCCAAAGGAAAACTCGCTCTCTTCAGGGAGCTGCTGAACTCCTGAGTGGCCCTAGCCCAACTGTCTCCAGCTGAGGCACCCAGCTTGCCCTGGGTACTTCACCAACACACCCCAATCATGTCGCCAGGGAAGGACAGAGGATGTTAGCCTATGAGCGTCTCTTTATCAGCACTGTCATTCTCTGTGGCCAGGCTGGTCCCCACTCCAGGGGGGACACGTTACAGTGCCCGTCAGGTAGGGGAGAGGGAACAGCCCTGTGTGAACCTCAAACCTGCCGGTAAATGAAGCCAAAGTGTGCCATGAACCAGTTTCTCAGCTTCTAGGACTAGGAGGCAAGGACGCCCCAAGGCAGCACACCCAAAGAGGGGTCTGTCTTCTCCCCATGCTACTGAGTAGGCCCTCGTCCAAGGCAGGTGTCCACGCTAGTGTTTCGGCTTCTTTCATTCGCTCATTTGTTAATTCTCTCATTCATTTGTTCCGTCGTTCATCCAACAACTGTTGTCATTCAACAACTCTGTGACCAGAAATGTTCTAAGGGCTGAAAGTGCAGCCGGGACAGGGTCTCAAAGAAGACTGGCAATAAGAGCACATCCATTTACAAAGATCACTCTGGCATGAGGCGAGTGCTCTGAAGGAAGTGAACGGGCAGGGTGAGTTTCTCTGGGGGACTCTCAGGCCCCAAGACTGGGACACAGCAGCACCAAGGCCTGAGGCTAGAGGCAGCTCGGGAGCTCAAGAGGCAGAAAGGTGGCCAGAGTGCTGAGTGAGAAAGGTAAGAATCCTGAGGGGTAGGCAGGACCTGATGTACCAGGCCTGGAGTGTGGACTTTACTCTGAGTGCAGGGGGAAGGCAACCAGCGTTCAGTAGTGTGTGAGGAATGACAGACAGATGGACAGATGGACGGATGAATGAATGGAGCGATTCTGCAAGGGAGAGACAGATCTGGTTTATGTTTAAAATGATGAGCAACTTCATCTTCTGCAGCATGGCTCCGTCAACGGTGGGAGTGCTCGGAGGGGGCACGAGACCCTGTGGGAGGGAGGTAGGTAGGTTGTGCGGGTTTGCGGGGGGTGTGTTAAGCCTGCCTGGCCTGCCTCCGTGTGGAGAAGGAAACCCAATTACCGATGAAAGCCGCCTCATCTTACTCGACCGCTGGTTGCGGGGCTTGACCTGGAGCTTGTGCTTAGCTGCAGAGTTGTCCAAGCAGGAGGAAGATTCTGGTGGGTATCTGAAGTCGGCCACTGGTGCCAGGCTGCTGTCCGAGGTCCGGGCAGAGACAGTGCTGTCGCTTACGTGGTCTGGAGACACGACAGAGACCTTCATGGGACGAGAACAAACACATGGAGCATGAACCTCACCCTGTGAAATAAGGACGACCAAAGCAACAATGCTCTTTTCTGCCCAGGCTCAGTCTTCTCACACTGTTTCTGGCTTTATGTGTGTGGAAATTATTTATTTATTTATTTATTTTTCAAGATGGAGTCTTGCTCTGTCACCCAGGCCGGAGTGCAGTGGCATGATCTCGGTTCACTGCAACCTCCGCCTCCTGAGTTCAAGCAATTTTCCTGCTCAGTAGCTGGGATTACAGGCACCCGCCACCACACCCAGCTAATTTTTGAGTTTTTCATAGAGACGGAGTCCCACCATGTTGGCCAGGCTGGTCTCAAACTCCTGACCTGGTGATCCACCCGCCTCGGCCTCCCAAAGTGCTGTGATTACAGGCATGAGTCACCACATCCGGCCAATACTTTCAATTTGATTCTCAACAAGGAGGGGTCTAGGATCCTCCTGGAGAAAGGTAAATGGCTGGGAGTTTAAAGTGCAGGGCCAGCTCCTGGAAACCTGCCACTCCTTCCCAAGACCATGCAGAGAACCTGTGTCTCAGGCTCCCGTGTCACTCTTCTGTGGCAGCTGGCACAGGCACTTCAGACAAGAGCTTTCTCTGTCAAAACACACCAGCCCGATTTGTCCAAGGACACAGTCACCTGGTCCTGTCTCTGGAAGCTGAGAGGAAGGTTCAAAGGTGTGATTTTAGAAGCTGGGGCGTAGGAAGTGCCAAGCCCACCGCCCAGCATTCCGTCACTGGAGCCCTGTTGGTTCAGCCTACGAGGTCTCTGTGTGCTCATGTGTCCTTTTGAAGAAATCTGGCTGGAAACTGCCATCTGTTAAGTTACAGGTATTTTACTCATTTCTACTTCAGCACGGAAGAACTGATAGCAAATAGCAAACATGTCACCTGGGACAAAGGGATGCTGACAGTCATCATCCTGTCAGACAGTGGAAGAATGAGGGCGATACCCGCAGATCCCTGCCCCCCGAACTTGGCCAGCTCCGCCCCCGAGTGAGGTCGAAGTTTGCTCCCCTGTAGACGCGAGTTGGCATGAAACTCGCAGCGCCTGTGAGCACATGCAGCCCAGATGAGGGGCGAGGTGCACAGGGAGACTCTGGCAGGTGGCAGGCTTTTCATATAACTCTGTGATCTTCAAGCAAGCTTTCTATTCAAGCACAGTGTGCAACATTAGTGTCAAGTTTCCATTTAACTTAAGAATAGAATTTGATCCAACGATTCAGTAAGCCCCTCATGAAAACAGTGAGTGAAGCAGTGAGACAGCACACCAGCGCCGCGCCCAGTGGCAAACTCCTAGGGCCATGGGCACATCTGCTGTTTCTTTTCCATAACCCTGGGACCCCCACACAGAGCAGGTGCCCAGCGGCCTTTGCTAACCCAGACAGGGAACCGTAAGGATGATCGTACCGGAGAGATGGGCTCCGATGCAGGAGGAACAACCTCTCCCTGTTCACGTGAAGCTCTCTCCTATTTTCTAATAAAAGTGTAAGTTTATCCGTGTAAACGAGGAGGAGATAATTACTAAAATGGGGGAGAAGGAGCTAAAAGTGGACGTAATCTATTTGAATTCTCTTTTAGCTACTCAGGTACTTATGGGAATAAGGCAAGAAAAATTATGTTAAAAATAAGTCACAAGTCTCCTGTCACACTACATCTGTGCCCGTGGCTCTGGCTCTCACTGTGGTCACTGACAACTCAGGAAGTCGCCTTAGATTGGGAAATCGATACCTTTCCCAGAGAGCCTTCCTTAAAGGTCACAAACAGGATGTGTACATTTCAAAATAATCGTACAGAGTCTGTAATATTTACCCTTGTCTAGAGGAACAATGTATAAACATTTGGTTAAAAAGAAGATCTCACTGCCTAGGACTCATGAGAATGGACGAGATGAGCCGCTTTGCAAGTGCAGTGAGAATGATCACGGTGCCTGTGACAATAATACCCTGGACGGCTCCTCTTTATAGAATAAAGCCCAATACCCTGAAGGCTCCGAAGGATGCACAGCAGGCCCTCCTCTCTGTGGGCCGCCCTGTGTCTGTCCTGCGTGGTCAGATGTCTTGGGTTCAGGCCCACTCTGGCCCCTGGGTTAGGGGACCTTGGCATGGAGCTTAACTTCCCTGAGCTGTGTCCCAGGTACAAGCTCTCCCTGACGAGAGAACTCAACTCCTCCGGCTTCAGAACTCTCACTTCTGTTTCCACGGTTGCTCTGAGAGATCTTGGGGTCCGGAAAGACCCCAGGGAGAATCGTGTCTGTTGTTGATCAGTGATGTAACTACGTGAGGTGGGCTGGGGCCCGTGGGGAGGAGGTGAGGGCTGGGAAGCTGGCTTCATGGGTGGGCTGGCAGCATCCAGAACATTCACCTCTGCATGGCTTGCTTCCAGTCACCCAGTGTTTCCTGAAATCTGTGCTTCTGGATGATTCTGAAAGCAGAGGGTTTAAAAGTCTAGCATGTGGCTCTTTGTTGCAGGGAAGGCAGCCCAAAGGACCCAGAGGAAACAGCCTGGGGTCAGAAGCTTTTTGTGGGCGGCCCTGAGCGACAGGTGCTTTAGGATGTGTGTCCTCAAAAAGAGGGGCTCAGCCACTGAGGAGTGGGCCAGGGGCAGTGCATGCAGGAAGGGCCACTGGACAGGAAGCAGGGGGGCCTGGCTGTTCTGGGGTGAAAAGAAGCTGCTGGTCCTGCTGGGAAGGAGAGGTACTGATCTACCCAATCTCATCTCGTCCCCCTAAAACCCTCTGAGGACACACATTCTAAGAGGGGATAAGCCTGCCCGAGGCCTCCCTCTGGAGCTGTGGGGGCATGTATTTGTTCTTTTGACACCAGGTCCGTGTTCCCTCCTCATCTTCCCTTCCCGCATCACCAGGAGTAAAATGACTCAGGAGTCTTGCCGGTTTATCACACTCTACCTGGCACGTCCTGCTTCATAGCAGGACACCTAGACTATGACCAGTGAGACATCATGTTATCTTAAAAACCACCAGGTAAACTTTCATCAGTCGTTATCACACTTGGTAATAAAATTGGAAACTTATTCCATATATTGCCTGGAAACCTTATTCTATCAGGAAATGTCACCTTGGTTGTAACATCAAATACCTGCTACTAAAGACTCTTTTTTCCATAATAATCTTAAATTTTTCTGTCTGTGTGGGCCTGTGTGTAAGCATGTGGGCCTGTGTAAGGTGTAAACAGCCTGCAGCCCATCGTTTTGGGGCTTTCGGCCCTATTACATCAAACACCACATATTCTACAAGCCCATTTTAAAGGGTGTGTGTTGTTTTTCCCTCTCAATCAACCAATTATGCGTAAAAACTTTCAGGCCTCTAAATGCAATCATTGTGTCTTCGAAACGATGAAGACACTTAAGATTACCTTTTTGTTTTTAAGTCTTAAAGGCTCAAATTTTGGTTTCCTGTGAAGCTAGTAGATTGTCCATATTACCCAATAATTGATAAAATCTCAGAACTTTTTTTTTTTTTTAAATAAAGGACCAACCACAGGAGGTGGTTGTGCTGTGAGAGAGAAGGTCAGGCTGGCCCAGCCAAGCCAGCTGTGGAATCTGTGCCTCATGCTGTCACACAGGTTTGGAGATAGGCTTGCTTTTCAGTGGATGGGTTCCTCACTACCTCTCCTCTTACTGCCCATCCTGGCTAAAGGCAGAGACCTGTGGGATGGGAGGAGGGGGAGTCCATCTATGATGAGGAACGAGGCAGCTCATGACAGACCTCTTCCTACTGCAGAGCTCAGAAATGCACCAAGTCACATCTGCTCCTGAGGGGGGAGACACTGAAACTGCACACAGGAGTATTTGGAGGTGTTGAAGGGGTACAGGGTTGGCTCAGTGAAGTCTACGAAATAGGCCACACCATCCTCCTCATCCTGTCTACCTTCTGCTCGAGGCTGGAGAGAAGGCCTGCGTAGCCCACTGTCCTCAGACCCTGCTCATTCCAGGAGCAGGGACAGCTTCGCCCTGGAGCAGAATTCTGGAGAGAAGAATTCTCTAGCCGACTTCATGTCAGTCCCCACCCCACACACTCGGCCACACCACAGTCCTTCTGCCTTCTTCATCAGTGACGTTCTGGGAACTCACAACTACACAAAAATCTGGTGTGGCAGGGTTTATAGGTGTCCACATTGAAGTGGCTACTGAACAGAATTCAGAAAAGCACAGAATCTGCAAGGCAGTGGGTCACAGCGAAGCCCCCCTCTTCACCGTGAATGGCCCCTCAAGCAGGCCAGAGGTGACGGGGCAGGTGTGTGGCTATAAAAACAACTCTGGCCTTGATGTGTTTTTCAAGTGTCAGCATAACAGATAACTCCAACTCTATCCATCCTCCTCAGTCAGGCTTGTCTACATGGGAATGATGACCACCTATTTTTAACATTTATGTGCAGGTACAGGGTATGGGCATTAAGTGTTCTTACCACGATCACATAATTTACAATGTGGCAGCACTGCAAGCTATGTTGTTTACGCGCGAGAAAGAGCTCAGTTCCTCGGGGGCCCACCTCTTGGATTCTAATGGGAAAGGTGGTGTGTGGGACTGGTTCCTCCACCCTGCTGAGGTCATCAGTTCCTCTCTTGCTTGTCAACCTTTCCCTGCTGCCCTGTTTGCCAGCAACACGGCACATGACTACCCCTATGCCAACACCGCCTTCAGGTCACAGACTCAGGCACCAGAAACCATCAGAGCCTCGACTATCACGTGCTCACCACTTCCCCCTCCCGCCGGCCACATGTCATGGCAACAGAAAACAGACACAACGTGTTTCCCTACTTCTAGTGGGGTTCTGGGTCTGGGCATCTGCTCAGACAGGAAAGTCAAGGGACAGGGTTGATTCTGGTTTGATTCTATCAACCTATCACCCTCATAACAAATGTCACCAAAACCACGTCTCCTAACCAGACCTGAATTTCTACTCAAAGAATGAAAATAAACACAGCTCAAGGGCTGACTGCAGGCTCCAGTGACCCAGTCGGCCACACCATGCACAGCCTCACCTATCCATGGAAATCTCAGGGGCACACACAGGGGATCCCAGAGCTCCAGCGCCCTCCAGGGCAAGTGTGGACGGAGACGTGCAGTGGCTCAGGCCGTACTTGCCTTTATGGTGGTGCCGGGACCCACGTCGTGCAGCAGAGACATCTCTGGGGGGCTCCTGGGCAGCCCATCATCCTCAGAGCTCATGCCAGCATCCTCTCCGCGCTTGGCAGGAAGGCCCCCTGGAGGAGGTGGTGGCCCCATTTTCACATTACACTGTATTTTTAACTAGATTGGAATAAAGAACACGGGCTCTTATTTTCATCAATGATATTTATCCACAGATCCTCCTGCTCTCATTCATTCATGCTGGAAATGCCTTCAGTGTCTTGGCGTGGTGCAGAGAACTGAACGTGCATCTGCCACCAGCTCTTCCACTGCCATCTCTTCTTTGTTCATCTAAGAATGAGTTGAGATCCCACTGTAACTCATTTGGTGTCTCCTGGGAGAGCTGTCATGTACGGGTGATTCTACTTTACGGCACAGCAAATAAACCAAGCGGAAATCGTTTAAAAACTTCTCAATGGATACTTGACTTGCACACCAGGTGACATGACCAAGGAAACATTTACCTGCAGAGCTTTAATCCGATCACACACATTTTCTTGGGAAAACACCCGCACAGGCCGAGTAGGGTCCTGTCCGGACTCAGGAATGAAAATACTGTCGTGAGAAAGGGCCCGGCTGCCCAGCGTGGCCCTGGACTCCCTAGGATAAAAGAGCCACCGTGAGACTCTGCCCACCTCCATCTTACTGACCCCCGGGGGACTCAGAATGAGAAAGGGGCATGTGGGTTAACAGAATATCAAACAACACTCCCTCGGCTGCATTTACATTTCAGGGGTCCCTGACTTTTCAGTTCATCCACACACGGTCAAATGCCAGTCAACTATTTGGAGCATTGCAGAGAGAGGAATCTTCCTAGGAGAGCTAAAGGTTGTGTGAATTATTTTTATGAATGAACAAACCAAGGTTTGACAAGGTGTGAGGTGCAAGACAGGAAGCCTGCAGAGGGGAGGGGCTGGCACGGCCAGCTTCTGAGGGTGTGCCGGCTGCCCCGGGGAGGGTGAGGTCCCGCCTTGTGGGCAAACACGCAGCCGCTCCATGGGCTGAAGGCTGTATGTGTGCAGCAGGCTGAGGGCCTACCTGATGAACGCATCCTCACAAGACAGACCAAGACATACATCCGTGGCTGGTTTGAAATGGGAACTACAAATCTGCAAAGCCATGGCCTCTTTTTATGACCTGGCCCCATCCGTGTGACCAAAACCTCTGTGCCTGCCTAGATCCTGGAGCAGAGATGGCGGCCTTCTGTCATCGCCATCCCAGTCCTTTCCTCAGCTCTGAGCTCAAGAATCTGATCTGGGACTGAACCCACAGGACATTCACAAAATGTCCTAAAAGGATGTGGGAATTAGCTGTCAAATTTTCCTAGCAGCGGTGGCTGCCTGAACAATAGGTGGAAGGAGATGACTGAGACCCAATGATGAAGGAAGGAAAGCCTACTTCTGCACACACTGGACATCTTGTGTGCACCACCCCACGTCCTCCCCTCCTGCCCCTCCCCTACCCTGGACATCCTGTCCACTGTGGGGCATTAAGGACTCTGAGGTGTGGCCCTGTCCCACTATAAACCAAACTGTGTTAGTTAATAATGCTTCCTTCTAATTAAACTCTCACGCCTGCAACCGTAAGCTTGCAAGTGGGAACCCATGGCTTCCAGGATGTGTGTGTCCTCACATGCCAGGGAGGGAACCACATTGACTGAAGCAATCGGGCCCTCCCTGCCCGGGGCAGCTCTTAACCCAAAGGTCGCACACACGCTTGGATTTCCCTTCCCCAGTGGACAGTCCATGGCCCACACTCTCTGGGAACCACAACCACCACCCAAGCACCTCCGTTCTGGATGTAATGAGGAGTGCAGGCCTCTGCAGAAACACAAAATGGTACATGTGCAAGGCCATTCACTACAGCAATATTCAGAAGACTGAAAGATGGGAAACACGCAGTACCTCTCAGTAGGCATCTAACTGAATAAACCATGAATGTCATACAATGGAGGACTCCACAGCTGGTCTGATGGGCAGGAGGGTCTCTCCATGCTGCATACAGGCATCACCAGATACTACTAAGTGAAATAAATAACAACCACTGCAGAACAATGTCCACAGTATGTCAGCACTGCATAGGAAAGGGGGGCCTGGATACTATCTGAACGTGTGTGTGTTTCTTATATTTAAAAAAATGAAAACAGAAGAAGAAATAACAAGTAAATAAAAGTGGTTTCCTTTAGGGGGAAAGAAATAACTAGATGAGGAGACATAGTGCAAAGATACCTACATTTACAACTTTGTCTTTGAAACTATGTAAACATTTTATATAATTAAAAGACAAAACCAAACAAAAAGAGAAATTAAAAAATCACTAAAACTAGAAAACAAACACAAACAAACACATCTAATTTTATATCAGATTGTTGGCATGACCCCACAGAGAATATAATAATTTCAAGTGGCTTTGACTCCACATTCCAAGATAGAATACATTCTAAGAACAACAACAAGAAAACCAAAGATAACAAATTGCACTCACTAATCTTATGAGTAGTAATAATAATTAAAAGGCCGGGCGCGGTGGCTCAAGCCTGTAATCCCAGCACTTTGGGAGGCCGAGACGGGCGGATCACGAGGTCAGGAGATCGAGACCATCCTGGCTAACACGGTGAAACCCCGTCTCTACTAAAAAATACAAAAAATTAGCCGGGCGAGGTGGCGGGCGCCTGTAGTCCCAGCTCCTCGGGAGGCTGAGGCAGGAGAATGGCGTAAACCCAGGAGGCGGAGCTTGCAGTGAGCTGAGATCCGGCCACTGCACTCCAGCCTGGGCGACAGAGCGAGACTCCGTCTCAAAAAAAAAAAAAAAAAAAAAAATAATAATAATAATAATAATTAAAAAACCAAAAATATTAAATTGCACTCTGCAGTTTTATTAGCAATAACACTGATTATAAGACAGTGTGCAGAAAAGTATTTATAGTATCTTTAACTTCCATGTAGGAAAGGGATAAATTATTATGAATATATGATAGGTTAAAGAAAATAAGTCATTTCATTAATATCATAAGGAGCCCCTGGTTTCCAGTGTAAAAGAGAATATAAAGAATTAAAGAAGGAAAAATGTTGTCTTACTAAACTTGAATTGGAAATATCAGCAAATTAATGATGAATTTTTCTCTTGAAAAGTAAACCATTTCCTAGCCATATCCACTGGACAGGTTTAGAATCAGTGACAGCCAATTAGTAATTATCACCCCTGGCAGCTGGACTGAGGTCTTTAAAAGCCATTTCACACCACAAGGAGGGGGCCAGGGCCCTGTGAAGAAAGTGCTGATTCCAGGTCAGGGGAAGAAAATATACCAAATAAACCTGAGATTTCTCATTGGACAAGAAAGTAAGGAAGCCATCAAAGATGAATGGGTTCATGTCAAAAGACAGAGCGAATTTCAAGTGACTCTCAACAGCCTAAGATGGAACAACTTGAGCATTAAATGAATAAAGACTGTCATGGATTAAAGCAAATCAAATATTTAAAAAGTAATGCATTCCAATGATATCTGGGGAAAAAAAGAAAAAACAAAACCCACTGGCCACTGTCAGGAGTTGCCAGGGGACCACATCATTACTCTGAGGGTGGATCAATGAAAGGAGAGCCAAGCACGATCCTGACTTTACTCTAGATTGTATTTCAGAGCAACCAAGCAATTGATGAAGGAAAGTTCTTCATCAAAGAATTTCAGTTAGCAAGTGTACAATGAATGACAAAATTAGAAAAACCACCACTTTGTGACAAAATAACAAATCATCACCAAGTGTTAAAACTGTCAGGTAAAGGCTGGTGGAGGGACCACAATGACACACCCTGAACCCACTTCGCTCAGAAAGTATGTGACTCATCACGGGATGTGACAACATCCAGCACCTGCTTGAACCTGACAGCATCTGGATCCACCGAATGATGTACCAGGAATTGGGAGAATATAGGAAAGAGCTGAATCACACCAAGAGAAAGCAAAGCCGGGACATTCTGCAGGACATGTGGCCCTGCTTTTCCCTCAGATCAATGATGTGAAACAAAGGGAGAGGGCAAAAGGAAATCGTTACAGATTTAAGAAGCACAACCGCACAGACACAGACGCGATAAATGGGCGTCACTTTCTTCAACCCACAGGGTCCCATGTGGTTTGCTGGCACTAATGTGCCTTAGTAAATGGAGCTGTTTTCCCCCCAGTGATGGATGAGAAGTTGCCGCAGACTCTCAACAGGCCAAACAGTACTTTCCTCTTCCTCTGTGCTGCTCTCTAAAAATGTCATCTGCACTTCCCAGGCCTCCTCATGCCCCACCCCCAATCTTCCTTGCCTAGCATCAAAATCAGCAAACTGTTACCAGTCACTGAGCACCAGCTCCCTGCAAGGTGCTGGGAATATCAAGATAAAAAGCACACCGTCTCCACTTCCCCTGGACTCCTGTGGCAGGGAGGACATCAGCAAGTGGACAGGACAATTCATCCCAGCTTGCCCCTCTGGCTGGGCTCCTGCCTGTAGTTGGAGGGGCCACACCCAGGCCTGTCTCTCCAACACCAGAACTGTGTGCTCCAGTCAACAGACGGGGTGGATGGGGGTGGATGTTAGAGTTTCCCTGGAGCTTGCAAAGTGATGACATTGAATAATTAGCAATATTATCGCGGTAACATCTCGTTCCCCAAGAGTTCAGAGCACCGCCTAAAAAAGTGCATGCATGCCGGGCGCGGTGGCTCAAGCCTGTAATCCCAGCACTTTGGGAGGCCGAGACGGGCGGATCACAAGGTCAGCAGATCGAGACCATCCTGGCTAACATGGTGAAACCTCGTCTCTACTAAAAACTACAAAAACTAGCCAGGTGAGGTGGCGGCGCCTGTAGTCCCAGCTACCCAGGAGGCTGAGGCAGGAGAATGGCGGGAACCCGGGAGGCGGAGCTTGCAGTGACCTGAGATCTGGCCACAGCACTCCAGCCTGGGTGACAAGCGTGACTCCGTCTCAAAAAAAAAAAAAAAAAGTGCATGCACGGCCGGGCGCGGTGGCTCAAGCCTGTAATCCCAGCACTTTGGGAGGCCGAGACGGGCGGATCACGAGGTCAGCAGATCGAGACCATCCTGGCTAACACGGTGAAACCCCCGTCTCTACTAAAAATACAAAAAATTAGCCGGGAGTAGTGGCGGCGCCTGTAGTTCCAGCTGCTCGGGAGGCTGAGGCAGGAGAATGGCGGGAACCCGGGAGGCGGAGCTTGCAGTGAGCTGAGATCGCGCCACTGCACTCCAGCCTGGACGACAGAGTGAGACTCCGTCTCAATAAAAATAAAAATAAAAAGTAAAAAATGCAAGCACAGTGTATCCCTTCCACACTTCACACAGTGCAATGTGAGTCTATTACAATCTCTGCTAGCACCAAAAACAAACAAAACCAAAAAACAAACCCAAAACTGAAAAGAAAAAAAAAAAAAAAAAGTTCCAATCTTTCCTTTCCAGTCATCTGGTGCCACCAAGTGGCCAGTAACATTTCTACTCCTTTAGAAAACAGGCGAGGAAGCTGGGGAGGAGGGGAGAGCAGGGGAGGGGACAGGACACCATTATCCGGATGCTCAAGCCTGGGACCCATCTCGGCGTGGTCTGTACCCCAAACCTGAGGGATATTATGTTTTCTGCAGAGTTCTACCCTTAAAGGGCCAGTGTTGTCTTAAAAAAAAAAAAAAGGTAAAAGCTAGCATAGCAACAAATCTGTTTCGTTTCCTGTTAGTCACAGAAATAACTGCTAGAATAACTGCAGCATATGTACTGTAACTATATTTTAATGAAATACAAGTTACAAAAATAAGGATTTCTTTACTAGACCTCCCTAGTTTTTTGTGCTTATTGGGTCTGTTCTTAATGATATTTTTGGATGATTTTTTCTAAGATAGCAAGAATCGTGCCCTCCCCACCCCCATCAAGTGAAAATATTCTGATTAGATTATTCAATGTTCAAGTTTAGAGAAAGGTATTATTTTTCTAGTATAGTATCTAGTCCTCAAAAGAGTTTTAAGTCAGGTTAAACCAGGGCCCCATCCTGATCCTGTCACTTTCAGCTGTAGGATGCTGGGCAAGTTCCAAATTTTATCTAGGGCTTATTTTGTCCATTTAGAAAATGGCATATAGTACCTCCTCTCCCACAGTTATTGTGGACTTAAACACACACAGCGTTCTCCACCCCCTAAAGTTTGAAAAGACAGAAAACACAACTTCTCTGGAAGAACCTCTAATGGAATTACCCAGGAGGAAAGGGGGCTCAGAAATCCAGCAAGTTACCAGGATAATGAAGTAGCGTATTTGGGTGCTCCTGGCCCGAGAGATGTAAAATGCAACTTACTCCAGCTCGTCCTCCGAGTCATAGCCCGCTGGCCCGGACTCGATGGCAATGACCTCATTCCTCGTCTGGCTTTGTTTCCAGGTGCTACTTTCTGTGGACGATGGCGACTCTTTTCTCTTCTTCTTCCCAAAAAACTTCTTGAAAGTTTTGAATTTAGATTTTTTCTTTCCTATACAGATCAGAGAAAAAAACACAAATAATAAGTAAGAGTGTTACAGTGTGTGTTTATGTGCACGTACGCAATGGGCACGTAAAAGAGAGAAAGCAAGATTTCCATCCATGCCTCAGTTATCTGCTTCTGGAAAGTCCTTTTACGGCGCAGAAGTACATGGCGTACCAGTTTCGCACACCTGAAAACACATCTTGTTTTCTTTTTATTTAGGGTATTTAAGTAAAAGAGCCAAGAACACTTTGGAAGATGATCACAGAATCAAAATAGCCACTTTCTTCTTATTTACAACCAAGTCTAATTTCTAAAATATATGTAAGTCAACTACAAAAGTCCTGAGGAGGTAAAGGTTACGGGATAACCCAAGCAATTTAGAAAGTAATTCTTGGCCAGGCATGGTGGCTCACAACCTGTAATCCCAGCACTTTGAGAGGCTGAGACAGGAGGTTTGCTTGAGCTCAGGAGTTCGAGACCAGCCTGGGCAACATAGTGAGACCTTCTTACTACAAAAACAAACAAACAAACAAAAAAAGTTGGGCATGGTGGCACATGCCTGTAGTCCCAGCTTCTAGGGAAGCTAAAGTGGGAGGTTTGCTTGAGCCCAGGAGTTTGAGGCTGCAGTGAGCTATGACTGCACCACTGCACTCCAGCCTTAGTGACAGAGCAAGACCCTCTCTCTCAAAAAAATATTTAAAATTCTGAAATGCTTTGTCTAGTGTGAATACAGCATCAAGGACAGAGGAGGCCCAACCTCATGGGCAAGAAGGTGGCTCTCTAGGGCACCAACTGTAGGATGAGCTAATGACTTTTGGTGAGAAAAATAATGAGACTGGTCATCCCCAAAGGGGAGGGGTGTGGCCAGGCTGAGTCCAACTCTGCCATGCTTCCTGGATTACTAGAATTCACTACACTTTTCAACATTTTGTGATCGCTTCTCTGGTGACAACTTCATTCTCTCCCACAAATTCTATCATACCCAGGCTTCCATGATTTCACATTAGCTGCTCAGCAAAGTTCATTCCTTTTCCAGAATAGTTACAGAACTGACAGTGGAGGGATGTAGCATCGTAGATTACCAGGATGCTGTCTAATACCTCCTGAAAATTTGTAAAACAATTCATTAGATTTTATAATAATTTAATAAACTGAATTCCTTTAAAAACCCAGGATCTTTCTGTTGTGTTTATATTACTGCCTCCTTGGGAAGCTTACATGATCTTACTCTCATGGGGAGAATCACTTAGGATTACTTTAGTAGGAGTTCCTACCTCATTACAGGTAGAACAAATCACTCTCCAAGGATAAATCAGTTCTACGGCACAGTTTTCTCAACTTCTAGTGTGGAAGTGTTCTCAACTTTACAATCGTAAAAAATGTTTATGTTGTTAGTAGATGGTTCTCAATGAGCATTTATTATTTTCAAAGACTCTTAAGAGTTTTCTGCATTTCGTCAGGACACCCTGTGGCTTTTGCCTCGTCAACAAATTGGAACGCATCCTCGAAGGCCTGAATAGATACACAACCTCAATATCATGACCATCAAAGATGCTGCATTAATGGTGTCCTGAAGTATAACTGGTAGACCTCAAGTATAACTGCTGTACACCTTTGTTCCACTGGCAGGGCTGAGTCAGCCATCCATTTGTTCGAGTTATATTTCTTCTCCTGCTAGCCTTTGTAATTCAATTTCTTTAACGGTTACAGGACTAGTCCAGTTTTCTACTTCTTGAATCTGTTTTTTTAGTAACATTTTTCTGAAAATGTATTTTTTCCAAATTTTCAAATGTATTGGCCAAAAAGTATTTATAATATCCTTATATCTTTCAAGCATTCACAACATCTATAGTGACTGATGCCTCTTTTCTCACCCTGATATGAATTATTATAAATGTGCCTCTTCTTTGCTCCTTGATCAATGGCACCAGAGGCTGATCAATTTTAATTGCCTTAAAAAAGTTTAGCTTTGTTAATTCTTTCAGTTGAATGTTTATTTCATATTGTATTAATTTCTGTTCTTATCTTTATTCCTTCCTTCCTACTTTCTGCAGGTTTACTTTACTATTTTCTTAAACTTCTTGAGATAAATATTTGGTTTATTACTTTTTAGACTTTCCTGCTTTTATAATATAATATTTAAGGCAATGCATTTCCCTCTAAGTCTGTTTTAGCTGCATCTACATATTTTAGAATGTAGTATTTTCATTATTGTTTGGTCAAAAATATTTTCTAACTTCTATTATGATACCTTCTTAGACTTATGGGTTATTTAGGAAAGTATGCCTTCTTCATTTCCAAGCAGTTGAGGATTTTCTATCTGTTATTGATTTCTAGCTTAATTGCACTGTGGTCCAATAACATACTCTGAACGATTTGAACCCGTTCAAATTCGTTGATACTTGCTTTATGGCTTACCACATCAACAATTTTTAAAAATGTTCCTGGTGTGCTTGAAAATAATGCATTTTCTTCGGTGTTCTATATATGTCAATTAGAAGATCTTTTTTAAAAAATAGTGTTGTCCAAGTATTTTATATCTGTACTGACTTTTAAAATGTTTGTTTTAGCAATTACTGAGAGAGATGTGTTAAAAATAACCCCACCCTGATTATAGATTTTCTTATTTATCTTTAGCTGTCAATTTCTACTTTACAACTTTATTTGTTGGGGAGGTTGCTTTCCTGCAAAAACCAGAAAGCCTGCTAGACAAATTCTAAAGGAGCTATAATACTTACAACTTTCTATACTACGTTAATGCATAGAAATGTAAAATTATTATCTTGCTGAGGAACTGAACATTTTGTGAAAGGGCCCTCTTTATGTTTAGTTATGTTTTTTGCCTTACATTTCATTTTGACTGCTATTAGTACAGGTAGATCATACCAAATCGGAAAATCTGAAACGCTGCAAAATCTGAAACTTTTTGAGCTCCCACCCGATGCTTAAAGGAAATGCTCACTGGAGCATTTCAGACTTTGGATTTTCAAATTTGAGACACTCAACTGGTAAGTATAATGCAAGTATTCCAAAATCTGAAAAAATCTGAAATCTGAAACACTCCTGATCCCAACATTTTGGATAAGGGATATTCAACCTGTAGAGCTACACCATCTTCCTTTATCCAGCACTCACGAGGTACAGGTTTTTGTATCCTATTACTATCCTTACTTTTCTGAACCTTTATAGTTAAGATTCATATATTTAGAGTTTTGGAATCTAATCTGATAATCTTTAACTCTTAACTGGAAAAATTAATGTAATTAATTAATCTAAGTAGTCCACTCACTGTAATTACTGATATATTAATAAAAACAAATCTATCATCTTACGTGTTTTTTCATTGATCTTCAAAAAAAAAATTCCATTTTTTTTTTTTTTTTGAGGCGGAGTTTTGCTCTGTCGCCCGGACTGGAGTGCAGTGGCCAGATCTCAGCTCACTGCAAGCTCCGCCTCCCGGGTTCACGCCATTCTCCTGCCTCAGCCTCCGGAGTAGCTGGGACTACAGGCGCCCGCCACCTCGCCCGGCTAGTTTTTGTATTTTTAGTAGAGACGGGGTTTCACCGTGTTAGCCAGGATGGTCTCGATCTCCTGACCTCGTGATCCGCCCGTCTCAGCCTCCCAAAGTGCTGGGATTACAGGCTTGAGCCACCGCGCCCGGCCCTCCGTTGCTAGTTTATAACCCTTATCTTTTGCTTCCTCTTTCCGTGGTTACCCTAGAAATTATACTACACATTTGATTACAGGTCAATACAAGGACCTTAGAATACTTTAATTCCATTTTTATGCACTATTGTTTTAATTCTGATTGTTTAAAACTAAAAAACCAAAGTTATTTCATGTTCACATAGATGTATCCACTTGCTTATTGTCTTCTTTGTTCTTCATTCCTTCTCATATTCCAGGTTGTCCACTAGAAAGATTTTCCTTTGGCCTGAGGGCACATTCGTGTAGAATCTGTGTTTACTGGGGGCTTACTGGGGCCAATCCAGTTTTTGTCTGAAACTGCTTTCATTTCTCCATCACTCCTGAAATACATTTTTCCTAGGTATAACATTCTATTAAGTTGGTGCAAAAGTAACTGCAGCTCTTGCCATGACAGTTAATAGCAAAAACAGCAATTACTTTTGTGCCAACATAATAGTTTCGCAGTTACTTTTCCTAAGGATATTTATAGGCTATTATTTCCCCGTTTTGTGGCTTCTATTGTGTTGAGAAGTTAGGCATTAGTTACTTTTTTGCTCCTGTCCAGGTAATCTGTCTCTTTTTCTCAGACTCATTTTAAGATTTTTCATCCTCTTTATTTTTCTGCAGTTTTACCTCATATGGATTTTCTTTGATTTATCCTTCTTGGGATTCATTGGGTTTCTTAAACCTGTGGGTTGGGTCATCTTTTTGATAAAATCCAGAAAATTCTCAGTCCTTCTCTCCTCCCCTGAGACTATGCTCAAATGGATATTACACCTTTTCACTTACTCTCTATGCCCCTTGTTCCCCTTTCTGTATTTTCCATCATTTTACCATATTATGGTACATTTTGTATAATTTCTTGTGATCTATCTTGATCTGATATAATCTGCTGTTATAACCATGCATTTTAATAATTACATTTATTTTACATAAATATAATTGAAAATAAAATTTTAATAATTACATTTATTTTAAATGAATTTATGTAAAATAAAATTTTAATCATTACATTTATTTCTAAAAATTCCTTTGTTTTTCAAATCTGCTACACTTGTAAAAAAAACTTATTTTGTAAATTACACACAGTAAAATTCGTTCTTTCTGGTGTACATAGAGTTGTATAATTATCACCACAATCAAGATACAGGACTGTCCTCATGCCGCCCTTGTGTAGTCCAGCATTCCCCGCTACCTTTAGCCCCTGGCAACCACTTATAACTTTTCTGTTCCTATAGTTTTGCCTTTTCGAGAATGTCATATAGCTTAAGTCACACAGCATGTCCCCTTTTCATTCTGGCTTCTTTCACTCAGCACAACACATTAGAGGCTCACTCATGTTATACCAAATCAATAGTCTATTCCTTTTTATTGCTGAGTAGAACTCCATTGTGTGGATATACCAGTTGGTTGAACCATTTCAACCTGCTGAAAGACATCTGGGTTCTTTTCAGTTTTTAGTAATTATAAATAAGTTGCTATAGTGTGTGCGCGTGTGTGTGTGTGTGTGTGTGTAAACATAAGTTTCCACTGCCAAGTCAATACCTAGGAGTTGGATTGCTGAGTCATAGGTAAGTGTATGTTTAACTTCACAAGGAACTGCCAAAATGTTTTTCCAAAGTGACTGTGCCATTTTGCATTCCTCCCTTCAGTGTATCCTTATCAGTTCCTGTTGCTGTGGTGGTTTTCTCCAGACATTTAATAGGTGTGTCCTGGGATCTCACTCTAGTGTTACTCTGCATTACCTAATGATTACAGATATTGAGATTTCTTCATATGCTTATTTGCCATCTGCACATCTTCTTAGGTTAAAGCATCATTTAAAATTTGCTCCCCATTTTGTAACTGAGTTATTTGTTTCCTTATTTTTGAATTTTGAGAGTTCCAAATATATGCGGGATATGAGTCCTTTATCAAGTGTGATTTATAAATATTTTCTTCTAGTCTGTGACTTGTCTTTCCATTTTCTTAAAAGTGTCTTTCTCAGAGCATATTTTAAAGTTTTGATGAAGTCCAATTTATAAATTTTTTCCTTTTATGGATTCAGGTATTATATCTAAGAATCCTTGCCTCATCCTTGCTCATAAATATCTTCTACTATGCTTTCTTTTAAAGGCGTTAAGAGTTTTATATTTAGGTTTATGACACATTTTGAGTTAATTTTTGTATAATCTGTGAGGTATATTTACATATGAATGTCCAATTGTTCCAGCACCATTTGTTGAAATATTATCTTTTCTCCAATGAATTGCCTTTGCAATTTTGTCAAAATTAATTAACCATATTTGTACGGGTCTATTTTTGAACTCTGCTTCTGTCTCTGTGTATCTATCCTTTTGCCAATACCATACTGTCTCGGTTACTGCAGCTTTATAGTAAGTCTTAAAAACAGGTAGTACGAAGCTTTCAACTTTATGCCTTTTCAAAATTGTTTTTACCTATTTTAGCTCTTTGCTTTTTCACACAAATTTTCAAATCGGCTTGCCAATATCTGCAAAATGTTCTGCTAGGATTTTGATTGCTTCCTCTTTACCCCTCCTCCTCCCCATTTCTGATGGGTGATTTTAAAAAAATCATCCCAGGCACTATTATTATTTCATCTATATGGACTTGGCTTTTTCCTAAATGAAAAAATCTCAGACTCTTCATGGAAATCAAATAAATTATTACTTGTCAGTATTCCTGCTACAGAATATTGAGCTAACTGTATGTCAGTCTTCCATAACTGACTTTTAAAGATTGCACTGCAATCTTGGTATATTTGTGTAAGAGTTCTGAGTGCTTTTCTGTATACATTGTATAATCATGTCATCTATAAATAGAGACAGTTTTATTTCTTTCTTCCATCTCTCTTTTATTCCTTTCTCTTGCTTTATTGTACTGGCTGAGTGCTATGCCACTTTTCCCTGGATGTTTTAAAACTTTTTTATTATCTTCAAACATAGTAGGGCATAGTTGTTTTATAGGATGTATTCGGTAATTCTGATATTGATGCCTTCGTGTGTCTGTTTCTCTTGTCTGTCTTCACGTGTGCATGGCGTTCTTCTTGTGTGCATATCTACATCCATAGTTCCCCTTTTTATAAGGAAACCCTACTCCAATATGATCTCATCTTAACAAATTACATCTGCAATAACCCAGTCTTCAAATAAAGCCACATTTGGAGATGCTGGAGACTTCAACATATGAATTTGGTGGCAGCACCATTCAACACATAGCATGTTCGTTCTCATTCATAGTACGCTGCTGCCTTCGATGCTTGGTTATCACTGACTATATGGTTGTCATGACACTGAAAATATTGTTTTCTCTAATCATTTGAAGTCTAAATAGAAGGCGCCTTCCTTTAGTGAATATTATTTGTTTCTGCAAAGTACCTGGGTTTGTATCCAGTCTAGAAGCAGTATGAACCAAGTTCAAGGGTTGAGGTTCTCTGAACTACCCAAATGGTGTAAACTCAAGCTACAAACCTACAAAAGAGTTGGTTTACCCCTACTTCACACCTACTCAGATCTGGTAGCTCCCTGGTTCCCCTTTATCGTACAGAGTGTCTTCTATGAGACAGTCTACCCCACACAGACCTTGTAGTTTGATATTTGACCTTGCTCTCACTTCCACCCCATGAAGACATGAAAATTTCCAAGATTGGTAAATGATCTAAGGGCAAAAGTGGCTTTTATACTCTATTGTCTCTCCAGGTTACCATTTTCCTTTTCTATTTTTTTTTTTTTTTTTTTAGGCAGGGTCTTGCTTCCTCTGTCTTTGAGGCACAGATTTA
>NW_012117599.1:2891759-2897556 GCF_000951035.1 Colobus angolensis palliatus
TTTTATACTCTATTGTCTCTCCAGGTTACCATTTTCCTTTTTTTTTTTTTTTTTTTTTTTTTTGGAGGCAGGGTCTTGCTTGTTGCCCAGGCTGGAGTGCAGCGGTGTAATCATGGCCCACTAAAGCATCAACCTCCTGGGCTCACACAATCCTCCCACCTCGGCCTCCCAAGTAGATGGGACTACAGCTGTGTGCCACCATGTCCAGCCCATTTAAAAATTTTTTTTGTAGAGACAGAGTCTCACTATGTCCAATCTGGTCTTGAACTCCTGGGCTCAAGCAATCCTCCCACCTCGGCCTCCCAGAGTGCTGGGCTTACAGATGGAAGCTGCTGTGCCTGGCCCATTTTCCTTTCAATTCTGGCCTTATTATTACTTTGAAAAACATTTTAAAGAATATTCTTATCTAGAATTTTAAATTTTAAGTGGAAGAGGACTGGTCTGAATAACTTAAGCTCACTATATGAAAAAAAGAAAACTTAGTCCGTTTTCTTCAGTAACCTCTGTATGTATTCAGAACTAGCACTTATTGAGGTCATTTGAGGCTGATGAAATATTTATTCAAACGTTTCTTGTTTAAAATAAGTAATAATTCAGTGTCCTATAATATGAGAAAATTTGAAACTCCATTTTTCTTCAGGGCTCATCTAAAAACCCTCATGTTAAATTTGGATTTATTTGGTATCCATTGAAATGTGACAGAGGAAAAATGGTTCTAATATGAAATAATAATAAAAAAATCTATCTTTAATATCTAAAATGGAGCCTTTGCTGATATTAGCATCCGAAGCTAGTGGCTAGCAGCTAGGATTTAATATTATTGGGAGCTGTTTCTCCTGAACTGTATCAAAGAAGATCACTACTGGCATTTTTAATGTAAATAAGAGAGAGATGGAGGCCTTGGTTACCAAAATAAGGGGAGTATATGAATGGCTAATCTAGGGAAAAGGTACATTGTGGGGAGATTACTTTTCTAATGTCAATTTTACAACTCTATCGACATAAATAGCAATATGTGGATAACAGTAAACCAATCACATGATTAGAGAACTCTTAGAATGTCTTGTGAGATGGTGATTCATGGGCCTAGAATTCAGCTCAGCAGAGGACATACTAAAGATCTCCTCCAGAACAAAAGTCATGAAGGAGAGGGATCAAAGAGTCCTGATGTAATTATTTTTTAACAGATGATCAGGCTACCAGGTACTTTGCTCAGCCTCCTACTGACACCTTTGGATATTCTTAGATGGTGAATGAATCCATTTCGTACCTCTTCCTTTGCATTCATGTCAACCAAACATGGGGACATGGTTACCTCCAGAAAGGAGGAAAATGAGCTAAAAGGTCCCTGTGCTTGACAGAGAAGCAGAGGAAATCTGCCCCGAGCAGCCTTAAATAATGTGCATGTGCCCTCAGTCACAGTGTGAAGGGCCTGGGGGTATCTGAGCACACTGGGAACTGAACCCCCACTTTTCATACAGAGAGCCCCAAAGGCCTGCCTCTGTCAGCCCCTCTCCCCGCCCCACAACAAAGCAAGTTCCCTCCCCAGAGCAGGGGAAACAGGGCCTTACCTGTGCTGTCCTCCCCAAGGCCTTCTGCAGTCTCCCGAAGCTTAATGTCCATCACCCTTGTGGAAATCATGTCGAGCTCGCTGAAATTAGATGGAAATTCACGTCACAGAAACGTGGTTAGCAGAAGTTACCAATGAGTGAAATGGTGTTGGTGACTGCATTTGCCGTGATCTGGCCTGCATACACCCCAGCAAAGACAGTCCAGGGCAGAGTGCAGCACAGTGCAGGCCAAAACCACGTCCACAGCCACAAGATCAGCAACCGCAACAGCATTTAATCACTGACTGGGGCAATTTAATGGAAAACAGATCACTGAAACAAATGCTTCACTAATTTACACAATGCAGATTAGGTTTCTTTCAAAACAGTTTTTCTCAAATTATAAGAAATGATTTTTTTCCTCTTGTTTACTACAGGAAGTTTGGAAAATAGAATGAAAATCACCCATAACCCAACCAACCAAGGATCACTACAGTTAATGTTTTCCTTTCCTTCCAATAATCTTTTATGCAAATATTTTGTCCACATGCACACATATCATATTAGGAAGCTTGACTTCCTGATTGTCTTACTTATACCACATCATTAAAATTCTTCACGTGTTATTTTAATGGCTACCTAATATTTTGATATACCATCATTTATTTACATTGAGATTCTTTTTTTTCGAATGCAATGAAAAATTTCAAACAGATACAAAAATGTGAAGAACATACAATGAACTCAAGATATGGCTAATCTTGCTTCATTTTTACCCCCACACCCCATCTCACTCCTAGGAGATGATTTCTAAGCAAATCATCCCAGACACGATGATCATTTCATCCATATAAATTCAGCTGCTTCCTGAATAAAAAAATCCCTCACTCTTCATGGAAATCAAATACGCGATTATTGGTCAATATTCCTGCTACAGAATACTGAACTAATGGTGTCCATGCCTTCCATAACTGACTGTCACAGTCTGCTCTACCTCCAAGGAGGCGAAGGTCACCCCACTGACAAAGAGACAACAAACGGATCTCATGTCGCATGGAAGGTTTCAGAACTTACTCATGTTTTACATCCCAAGCATCTTCATACTGATAAGAGCATAACATGGGGTGCAGGAAAGGGGCAAAGACTTGGATGTTAGGCAGTTCTGGGGTGGCATCTTTACCCTACCACCTACCAGTGCCAGGCCTCAGTATCCTCATAGGCAAAAGGAGGATAATAATGCTATAATGAAATGAGACCAGGACACGGCATGCAGCAGGCACAAGCTGAGCCCTGCTGTCAGTTTCTGCAGCCCACTCCTCACCGCCGCGCGCTACTGTTTATGCACAAAGGCTTCCAGAGCACACATGCCCGGAACGGCCTGGCAGCAGGTAAGCGCCGGTCGTCCAGGCAAATGGCTCACTTCAAAGTCGCCATTGTCAGTCACGGGACAAACACCTGGCTTCCCAGCTGACCCCTCTGCTTCCAGATCCCCCCCCCCCACCGATGGGCTCAAACCACTGCCAGGTGACTGATGAAAACATGTTCAGGGCTGCAGAGGAATGCCTGCCCAGAGACCGCAGGCCGCACAGGTGGAGAACCGTTTCCTTCATGTGACATGCCAGGTGGAAACACCCCAGAGCTGTGACAACGGAACATCATCTCTGTTTGGCCAAGTAACTTGTCTTTCTGAATACGCGTTCCCCAAACCGCAGTAAAGTTCAAGGAAAGGCCAGATGTAAAACCGTACTTAGGCAATGTGGCAAATACCCATCCCTCCCAGACCTCCTTTTGCTCCTCACGCGAAGACAGCACTTCTCTCTGGAACTCCAAGGTCAAGTCAGGCCACCTCAGTGTCCCCTCAACCAGCACCTGCTCTCCACCCTTCTACTCTTGGAGTTCTGAGAGCTCTAAATCCAAGTCAAAGAAAACTTACTCTTTAAACGAAATCCGGACCGGCAGGGCCTCTTCAGGGATTCTAATGAACTGACTAGAGTGCTGAGCCTCCAGCCCCCGCTGCAGGGCACAGCACTTTGTCAATGTGTATCTGGGCACCCACAGAATCCAGGGGAGTCCTGCCTCTAGAAAAGACCCCTTAATGTGGACGCTGCCCCACTCCCTCTCCCTCCACCCTAACTGACCACAGGCTCCTTCCCAGCTTATAGCAGAGTTCCATCGTTAGTCTCAGCTTCTATTGAAATATTTCTACAGAAGTTAATTCACATAAAGAATGAGAACAGATTTTAATATGGTATTTTAAAGATTTCAATCTATTATATTTACCTACACAATGCAAAGAAAAATATCTGTACCCTGACTCCATACATCTGAACACATAATTGTGTATGAAAGCTTCAGTATTCATCTCACAGATTCCCTAATCCCACACCACCCTTCAGGCTGTTTGGACCCCTGTGGATTCTTTCTCACCTCCCAGTACCGTTCTTTCACATTGCTCACCAAGGTTGTCAGCAAGAACTTGTTTGGGAGGTGTGTCTGCTTAACATCCCGTCCTCCCAAGGCTGTGGGTTTGGAGGGGTGAGTGCTATGCCTGTTATACTCACTGCTCCTTTACCAGTACCAAGGACAGTGCCCGACCAAAGAACCGAACAGAGCACACAAAACAAGAGAACTGACAAACTAGAGGGGCTTTTGGGTATTGGAATCCTTTGAGATCTTTGAATAGCAATTCATTGAACCTCAGAGAGCTGTAGAAAGACCCAGAAAGAGCGACTCTTGGTTCACCTTTCCCTCGTCAGTTTGAGGAGGTGATTTAATCTACCTGTGGTCAGCATTAGGGAAAACATCCACCTTTATTCAGTCTTTACACCTCCCTTTCCAACAGTGCTCTCCCTCACTTTCTTCCCGTGGCAGGGTTCTGCCATCTACCCTGTATGACCTTCTCCAGGGTCTCTGTACCCACCAACTTGCAGGTCAGCATCAGCAGTGATGTCCTCTCAGAGGTAACTATTTTAAGCAGAAAACTCCAATGAAAGGAAGTAACCGCCAACAACGATTCTAAACTCCAGAAAAGCATCCTTCGAATTTAAAGGTAGGTTAGACTTCCAAATGGTAGAGTAGCCTACACTGCAATAAAACTTTCCACTGATGATAAGTATAAACCGTGGTGAAAAGATTAAAAACAATCATTTGAAGGCAGTTATGAGCGACCAAAAGCAGAAATTAAAGTGGAATCAACTCTTTTCTTCTTTTTTATTATTTTTTAATTTTTAATTTTTGGAATCAACACTTAAGGGAACTGCAGTAGGAGTGATTTATGTGTGTAGGGCTTTTGGCCTGGAAAAGCTCTCAGGTATGTTTATTGTGGAGTGGCTGGAGCTCAAATAGAAAGCCATAATCTTACTGGCTTGATGAATCCAAGAATGGAATTTAGGGCTGCCACAGCAGATGGAAACTGAGGGAGAATATCTTAGGAAGGAAAAAACTTCAGAGACAGGAGCACCAAAATCCACATGTAAACCCCCTTCCTAATTATTGGCTCCCCTCTCCTGAATTCTGCACATACTGGAGAGACTCTAAGGAACCAGGCAGAAGATAACAGCTGGGAGGCTGAGGGAAATGAACTAAAATTTTTCTACTGCTCACTGCAGGAGAGACAGAGTTCACAGGTAACAAATAGCCTGCTAGAATAAAATCAGTAATCTTCAGGACAGCATAACAGATTCCAGAGTTCCTATGAAATATCATTTACAATGTCTACCATATAATCAAAATTTTAAAAAAACATGTAAAGAAATAGGAAAATATGACCCATAGTCATGAGAATAAAACACCTAAGAGAGAATAATCCTGAGGGACCAAAATTCTTAAATAGCAGACAAAGACTTTAAAGAAGCTACTTAAAACAAAAATGCAGCTGTAATGAATAAAAAGATAAAGAATTTCAAATTAGAAACATACAATATAAAGAAGGAACAAATGGAAAACATTAAGATGAAAGCTGTAATTTCTAAAATAAAATATTTATTAAATGGGCTTAACAGCACATTGAAGATATCAAAAGAAAGGATCAATCAAACTGAAGGAAGATCAACAGAAATGATCCAATCTGAAGAACAGAGAGAAAAAAGACTGGGAAAAAAAGTGAATGTGAACACAGCCTCAGTGACCAGTGGTACAGTATTTATTTGTCTATCATACATTTAATTGAGTCCCAGAAGCAGGGAGTAGGGGGAGTGAGGAAGCAGGAGAGAGAAAGAGGGAAAAGGAGAGAGAAGAGAGAAGTAGAG
>NW_012117599.1:2897694-2923883 GCF_000951035.1 Colobus angolensis palliatus
GGAGGGGGGAGGGAAGGGAAGGGAAGGGGGAAAAAATATTTGGAGAACTTATGAATAAAAATTTCTCCAAAATAGTGGAAAAGATAATGTTACAGATCCGAGAATCTTAGCAAACGCCAAGAAAACCACAAGGCACATCATAGACCTCAAAGAAGTGTGGAACACAGCGTCGTGTACTAAAACCAAAGAGGACAAGGAAATCTTGATAACAGCCAGAGAAAAATGACACATCATAAACAGGCAAACAACAATATAAATGACCAACAATGATAAGAAAATGCAACAGACTAGCCTCTTTAAAGTGCTGATAGAAAACAAAGAGCAATCCGATATTCTATATCCAGAAAAATTATCCTTCAATAATGACGGCAAAATATAGACATTTTTAGATAAGTGAAAAGTGCAAGAATCTGTTTCCAGCAGATATGTACTACAGGAAATGCAAAACAAAAGTTTTTTAGGATGAAAGAAAATGATACCGGATTGAAACTGAAGCTATAAAAAGAATGAAGCACAACGAATGTGGTAAATACGTAGGTAAATATTAAAAAGTACATGTTTTTCTTCTCTAAATTTATTTAAATGCATATAACAACTATAAAAAACTATTATGAATTTACAACGTATGTAGATGTAATATGTGACTATAACATAAAGGTAGGAGTTATACATATGACTAGACTATCACAAGGTTCTGGTGTTTTATGTGAAGTGGTACAAGATTAACGCTAAACAGACAGTGACAACTTCAGAATTAATACTGTGATCCCTAGAGCAAACACTAAAAAATACAATGCAAGGAAGTTTAGCTAAAAAGCTAAAACAAAATTTATAATGGAACACCCAAAAATTCAATAAACCCAAAGAAGGCAGAATAGGAAGAACAGAGGAACAAAAACAAAACCAAGCCGGTGCAGTGTCTCACACCTGTAATCCCAGCACTTTGGGAGGCCAAGGCGGGTGGATCACGAGGTCAGGAGTTCAAGACCAGTCTGGCCAACATGGCAAAACCCTGTCTCTACTAAAAATACAAAAATTAGCTGGGCATGGTGGTGGGTGCCTGTAATCCCAGCTACTTGGGAGTTATTAGCTGCTGAGGCGGGAGAATTGCTTGAACCTGGAAGGCAAAGTTGCAGTGAGCCAAGATCATGCCATTGTACTACAGCCTGGTGACAGAGAGAGACTCTGTCTCAAAAAAAAAAAAAAAAAAGAAAAGAAAACCAGATGGGATACATTAAAACGTGGAAAAATGATAAATATTAAATAAAAATATAAAGCTTCTAAAAAATCATCAGAACCTATCTACTTCATGTTGGGATAAGCAAAGATGTCTTACACATGCCTAAAAAAAAACCATAAAAGAAAAAGTTTATAGTTTGCACTTCATCAAAATGAAATACTTCTGCTCATCAAAAGACAATGTTAGAAAAATGAATATGTAAGTGACTGGTAGAGAGAAAATACTCATAAAAAATATCTGACAAAAATAAAACCACTAATATCTAGCATGTATAAAGAATCCCTAGAACCCAATAAATGAAAAGCAAACAATCCCTTGCCTTAAACTTGGGCAAATTATTTGAAATACAGGCAAATAGACAATAATGAAATGTCACATGAAAAAAGAATATAATTAAGGAAACAACATACAAACCCAAATGAGAGACATTCTGTAAAGTAACTCTGCAGTACTATTAAAAACATGTCAAGGACAGGAGGTAGGCCAAGAAACTATTTCAGAATAGAAGCAATATATGATCCAGGACTGGAAAATGAGGAAGTGCTATAAAAGCCATTATTGGGACAAATGACAAAGATTACATATGGACTGTGGATTACATAATAACATCACATCAATTTAAAATTTGCTGATTTTTATGATTGTAACTATAGTTATTAAAAAGAATGTTCTTAGCCGGGCGCGGCGGCTTACGCCTGTAATCCCAACACTTTGGGAGGCCAAGGCAGGTGGATCACAATTTCAAGACCAGCCTGACCAACATGGTGAAACCCCATCTCTACTAAAAATACAAAAATTAGCTGGGCGTGGTGGCGCATCCCTGTAATCCCAGCTACTTGGGAGGCTGAGGCAAGAGAATTGCTTGAACTGGGACCTGGGAGGCAGAGGTTGCAGTGAGCTGAGATCAGGCCACTGCACTCCAGCCTGGGATACAGATCAAGACTTCATCTCAAAAAAAAAACAAAAAAAAACCCAAAAAACAGAAACAAAAACAAAACAAAACAAAAAAAAATTAAAAAGTTCTTGTTTTTGGAAGTACGTATGTGATTTTTTGAGCTCACTAACAGTCCAAAAAATGTTATAAACTTATAAATATATATGTTCTTTATATAAATATATAAAGAAAAAAGGATATATCAAATTAGGCAAAGTGAAAAATTGGTAAATCTGACTAAAAGTTTTGTGATAAATTCCTTCACTATGTAACTTTTCTATAAATTTGGTATTATATCAAATAAAAAATTACACAAAAATTATCCAAAAAAAAAAAAAGAGAGAGAGAGAAACAGTAATTTCAGAACGGTAGTGTGAAGAATTTGGTGAAAAGTTTGACTCATACACAAGGAAAAAATCAGGCAATAGAAACTTACTTTAAGAGGGCACAGGTGTTGAACTCCTCAGACAAAACCTTCAAAGCAGCTATTATATATGTGCTCAAAGAAATAAAGGAAGACGTGCTTAAAGAGTTAAAAGAAGGGATGATTACAAGTTTATCAAATTGAGATTATTAAAATAGAGGTAGAAACTATAAAAAAAAACTGAAAATTCTTGAGTTGAAAAGTACAATAAGTGAAATGAAAAAATTCACTGAAGAGGCTCAACAGGAGATTTGAGTTGGCACAATAAAAAAAATCAGCAAATTTTAAAAATATAATTTGAAGGAAAAAAATGAACAGAGGCTCAGAAAAATTCAAAACATCATTAATATACCAATATTCAGAATGGGAGTCCCAGAGGAGGGGAGGGAGAAAAATGTAGAAAAATGATTATCTGAAATTATAGCCAAAAACTTTCCAAATTTGAGGAAAAACAATAATCTACATACCCAAGTAGCTCAAAAATCTTCAAGTAAGATAAACACAGAGATCTGCCCCCAGACACAGAGTAAAAATGTGAAAGCTAAAGATAAGGAGAAAAACTTGAAAGCAGCAAGACAAAAAAGTCTTATCATGTAGATGAAAATCATCATAAAATTTACAGCTAATGTCTTATCAGAAACAATGGAGGCCAGAAGACAGTAGGGTGACATATTCAAAGTACCAAAAGAAAAAAATTTTCAACCAAGAATTCTGTATCCAACAAAGCTATCTTTCAAAAATGAAGATGAACTAGAGCTATTAAAGATAAACAAAAACTGAGATGATTTCTTGCTAGCAGACCTGTCTTACAATACATATTAAAGGAAGTTCTTCTGGCCAAAAGCAACACCAAGCAGTAACTTGAATTGACACAAAAAATCAGAGGTATCAATAAAGGTAATTTTGTAGGGAATTATAAAAGACAGTATAATTGAATATTTCTTCTCATTTTTTTTCCTTACAGCTGATTCAAAAAGCAATGGCACAAAATGGTATTAAAAATTGCACTGTTGGGACTATAACATATAGCAATGTAGTGTATTTGACAATAACAACAAAAAGGGGGTGGGTGGAAATGAAATTTCTGTAAATTTTAAAACTTCATGTTTTCCTGATGCCTCAACATCCTCACAAACAGGCTGTGAACATCATGCCTAGGCAACCAGGTGTTCCAGTGTGAGAAGGCTGGTCCCTGCAACAAGTTCCCCTTCTTGTCCCCTGACTATGACCTAGTGACATTCAAATGAACCAGTAAGATCCTCTCATGATTCTTGCAAGTGTACTCCACCCTAATCCTTAATAAAAGCACTTGCCCAGGGATCCACACTGTTACTTATCTCCCCACCTACTCTGTTGAGTCTGCTCCCTAGGAGCTCCTCCAATATGATCCCATGCATGGTGTGGCATGCCATGCCTCCTTCTCTAGGACCTGTGAGTATAATAAATCCTTTAATGGCATCTGTCTCTCCAGGTGCAATTTCTATAGTCACGTGGAATGATCCTTAAACACCCTAAAAGGGGAATTTATTACCCCGTTTACAACATAGCTACATTGGAGTACGAAAATGACATCAGATGGTAACATGATCCACAAGAAAAAAGAAAGAAAAACAAAAATGGTAAAAGCTCAATATATTTTGTACAGACCCTATAAATATATTTTTGTTCTCTCTTCTATTAGTTTCTTTAAAAGAAAGAAAATGATATAAAACGAGTTGATGGGTGCAGCACACCAACATGGCACAAGTATACATATGTAACAAACCTGCATGTTATGCACATGTACCCTAGAACTTCAAGTATAATAAAAAATAAATAAATAAATAAATATATAATTATTGGGTCTATGACAAATATAGATGTAATATGTACAACAATAATAGTACAACAAATAGAGCAGAGAATAAAACTACTAAGGAGCAATGTTTTTATATCTTACTGGAACTAAATTAGTATAAATCTTAAATTGATTTCAATATATTAAGATGTATATTATAAGGCCTAGATCAGCTACTAAAAAATAACAGGAGAAAACAGAATTAAAAATCAGTAAGAAATTAAAATGTATGACTGACAATATAAACTTAAAGGGAGGTAGCAAAGAAGTCACAGAAAAACAAAGTACTCTGATATAAATAGGAAACAAAAAGTAAAATGGAATTTGTAGATGTAACCATGCCAATGACATTAAATGCAAATGGTTTAAATAATCACTATTAGAACAAATAAGCAGAAAATCAACAGTGATATAAGAGACTTGAACAACCCTATAGAACAACTAGACCAAAGATGTGTGTATGTATGTATGTGTATGTGTATATATATATTTGCATCTCTGTCTTATCTATCTATGGAACATTAACAATGATACCATATGCTCAGCCATAAAACAAGATAAAATATATTTAAAAGAATTTAGTTCATACAAAATATATTCTCCAACTACAACAGAATTAAATTAGAAATCAAAAACAGAAAGAATTTTGGGAAGTACGTAAATATGTGGAAATTATGCGATGAACCCCTAAATAACAAATGAGTCAAAGAATAAATTACATGAAAAATTATAAAGTCCTTTGAGATGAATAAAACCAAAACCACAACATACCAAAACATATGTGTGATGCAGATAAAACACTGCTTGGAGAAAAGTTGTGCTTATAAACACCTATATAAAAAAGAAGAAAAAGCCGGGTGCAGTGGCTCCTGCCTGTAATCCCAACACTTTGGGAGGCTGAGGCAGGCGGATCACATGAAGCCAGGAGTTTGAGACCAGCCTGGCCAACACATGAAACCCCATCTCCACCCAAAATAAAAAAAATAGCTGCGTGTGGTGGCCCATTCCTGTAATCCCAGTTACTTGGGAGGCTGAGGCATGATAATCTCTTGAACCTGAGAGGTGGAAGTTGCAGTGAGCCCAGATTGCACCACCGCACTCCAGCCTGGGTGACAGAGTGAGACTCTGTCTCAAAAAAAAAAAAAGAAAACTTAAATCGCTATCATAACTTTCCACTATATAAAACTAGAAAAAGAAGAGCAATCTAAACTGAAAAGCAGAAGAAAAGATAAAATAAATATTGAGCAAAAAGTAATGAAACAGAAAATAGAGAAACATTTTAAATAATCAATGCAACAAAAAGTTGGTTCTTTGAGAAAATCAATAAAATGAACAGACCGGCCGGGCGCGGTGGCTCAAGCCTGTAATCCCAGCACTTTGGGAGGCCGAGACGGGTGGATCACGAGGTCAGGAGATCGAGACCATCCTGGCTAACACGGTGAAACCCCGTCTCTACTAAAAAATACAAAAAACTAGCCGGGCGAGGTGGCGGGCGCCTGTAGTCCCAGCTTACTCGGGAGGCTGAGGCAGGAGAATGGCGTAAACCCGGGAGGCGGAGCTTGCAGTGAGCTGAGATCTGGCCACTGCACTCCAGCCTGGGCCACAGAGCGAGACTCCGTCTCAAAAAAAAAAAAAAAAAAAATGAACAGACCTATCACTCTACTGACGGAGAGTAAAAGAGAGAAGATTCAAATTGCTAAAACCAATAATAAGAGACCATCACTACCAACCTTACAGAAATAAAAAAGATGTATTTTAAGGGAATATTATGTATTACTGTATGCCAAAAAATTAGACATCCTAGATGAAACAAATCCACAGAAAGACACAAACTACTGAATTTAAGTCAATAATAAAAAGAATAGACTTTTAATAAGAAAAAAGATTAGTAATTTAAAAACTTTCCACAAAGAAGAATCTAGATCCAAATGTCTTCACTGGTAAATTCTATCAAATACTTAAAGAATTAACCTTTCCCTTCACAAACGCCTCTAAAAAATATAAGAACAGGTGACACTTTCCAGCTCATTGTGAAACTAGTATTACCCTAATACCAAACCCAGAGACATCACAATAAAAGAAAATTATACACCAGTATCTCTTATGCATATAAACACAAAAATTCTCCACATAATACTAGCAAGCTAAATCCAGTAAGATATAAAAGTGAGTTTTATCTCAGGAACACAGGTTGGTTTAACATATGAAAACTAATTAATGCAAAAGCCATGTTAATAAAATAAAGGACAAAAATCACATGATCACTTTAATGGAGGTATAAAAAATAAAGATGCAAAACTCAACAGAACACTGGCAAAATTAACCCAGCAACATATAAAAGAGATTATACAGCATGACCAAGTAGGATTTATTGAAGAATGCAAGGTTGGTTCAACATATGAAAATCAAGGGAATAAACCACATTAACAGAAAACTGACAACTATTACATTATTATCTCAGTACATACAGAAAAAGCACTTGATGAAATCCAACATCTCTTCATGATACAAACACTTAAACTAGGAACTGACAAAAGCTTCCCAAGCATGATAAAGGGCATCTATAAAAAAACCCTACAGCTTACATCATACTCAGGTGGTGAAAGACTGAATGCTTTTCCCTTGAGATAAGAAAAAAGACAGGGACATCTACTGTCATACTGATAATCAACTTTGTACTGGACATTCTTGACAGGGCAAGCAGTGAAGAGAAAGAATAAAAAGCATTGAGATTGGAAGGGAAGAAATTAAACTATTTATATTTGTAGATGACATGATCATGCACATAGATAATGTTGAGGGATCCATTAAAACACTATCATAACTAAAGTTTGCAAGGTTTCAGGATTTAAGACCAATACAAAAATAAAACCAAGTGTATTCCTACATACTAGCAGTGAACAATCCACAGATGAAATTAAGAAAATAAACAATTGCATTTAAAATGCTATCCAAAAGAATAAAACAGGAGTAAGTTTAACCAAGAAAGTAGAACACTTGTACACGGAAAATAACAACAATGCTGAAAAAAAATTAAAGAAGACATAAATAGATGGAAAGATATTCTGTGTTTATAAATCAGAAGACAATATTATTAAATGGCAATATTCCCCAAACTGATTTACAGAATCAATGCAACCTTTATCAAAACCTCAGCTGGATTTTGGGCAAAAAGTAACAAGTTGATCTGAAAATTTATGTGGAAATGCAAGGGATGTTGAAAAGTCAAAATAACCTTGAAAGATAACAAAGATGGAGTATTCACACTTTCCATTTTTCAAAACTTAACTACAAAGCTACAATAATCAGGACTGCATTGTAGTGGCATATTGGTAGACATATAATTCAATAGAAATAAATGCATACTCTTATGGCCAATTGATTTTCAGTAAGGTTGTCAAGACAATTCAATAGAGGGATATCATCTTTTCAACAAACCAGGCTGGAACAAGTAGACATCGACATGTGAAAAATAATGTGTACTCTTACCTCACACTATACATAAAAAGTACCCCAAAATGGCTCGTAGATCTAAATGTAAGTGCTAAAACTATAAAGCTCTTAGAAGAAAACAGGAGTAAGCCTGTCATTTTAGGTTAGGCAATAATTACTCAGATGTGACATCAAAAGCATCAAAAGAGAAGATAGATAAGTTTGACTTCAACATTATAAGATTTTAATTCAAAGGACTCTCAAGAAACTGCAAAGACAACAGACTAGGGAAAATATTTGTATATCGTCTATTTGATAAAGGACTGGTATGCAGAACATAAAAATAATTCTTACAACTCAATAATAAAAAGACAGCCCATTTAAAAACAGACAAAGGATTTGAACATAACTTGCACAAAGAAGGCTTAAAGAAGGCAAATGAATGGCTAATAAGTGCATGAAAAGATGCTCAACACTTTTAGTCATTATAAAATTGTAAATCAAAACCATAGTGATGGCTCATGCCTGTAATCCCAGCACTTTGGGAGGCCAAGGCGGGTGGATCACTTGAGGTCAGGAGTAGGAGACCAGCCTGGCCAACATGGTGAAAACCCATTTCTACTAAAAATACGAAAATTAGCTTGGCATGGTGGTGCATATTTGTAATCCTGACTACTCGGGAGACTGAAGGAGAATCGCTTGAACCTGGGAGGCAGAGGTTGCAGTGAGCTGAGATCACACCACTGCACTCCAGCCTGGGTGACAGAGCAGGACTCTGTCTCAAAAACAACAACAACAACAACAACAACACAGTGAGTTACTACTTCACACTTACCAGAATGACTGTAATAAAAGACAGATAACAACAAGCGCTGCAAGGATGTGAGGAAATCCGAACCTTCATTCATTGCTGGTAGAAATGTAAAATGTAGTAGGTACTTTGGAAAAGCTTGGCAGTTCCTCAAAATGTGAAACATAAAATTACCATTCAGCCCAGCAATTACATTCCTAGATATCTACCTCAGGGAAATAGAAACATATGTCCATGGAAGATTCTGAGAAAATGGTAGTGTAGAAAGCACCAGGAATCTGTTTCCCCACTGTTTCTGCTAGTGCAATTGCACTAGCAGAATCTATCTGATGTAACTATTTTGAAACTCTGGAGTCAACTGAAGGCTTGCAACTTCCAAGGGAAGGATCGGAGGGTATATTGTGATGAATTTCTGTCAATTTCTGTTCTTAGCACCGTGGCATCCACCCATCTCCCCCACTTCTCCATGTATGTGTTCCAGGAGCAGCTTGTACGCAGCTTGCAGAAGCCAGAGTGAGCAAAAAGGACCCTGTCCTCCAAACGCTGGGGATCTGTCCTCTGGTTGTTGCTTCTGATAACAGAGGTGCAGACAAAGAAGTTGCAGCCATTGTTGTTGTACCTCTCCCCATTGTTGCAAGACTCCCTCCAGCCCCAAGTGACTCCCTGCAGATTTAATGGGCTGGTACCCTTTTTCTTCTTTCACTTTTCTTGTTTCTTATTCTGGGAGCCAGATATCAAAGACTAGGCCACTCAAAAGCAACTACATATGAGAGGAAATTAGAAAGTCACCATACATGCCTGCAAAAAGGCTCAGTCTCAGGAAAGATCTGGGAAGGCCTTAAGTCTACACTTCAGGCTGATCATCAGCACTAAGACTGCCTGCAACAATTAAAACAAACAAACAAACAAACCCCCAAAATCCAAACCAGCAAACCCTGGGAAAAGGAGAGAAGCTAATTTCCAGAGTTACCATACTCTTAGACTCAAATATCCAGTTTTCCACAACAAAAAATCACAAGACATACAAAGGAACAGGGAAGTATGGACCATCAAAGGAAATAAACCAACAGAAATGATCTCCAAAACACACCAGATGATGGATCTACTAGACAAAGACTTTAAAACAACTATCTTAAAGATGTTCACCAAACTAAAGGAAGATGTGGAGAAAATCAAGAAAATGATGTCTGAACAAAATTGAAATGTCACTAAAGAGATTTTAAAATCTTGAAATCAAAAAGAAATCTGGGAGGTGAAAAGAACAATAACTGAAATGAAAAATTCACTAGAGGAATTCAAAGGCAGATTTGAGAAGGCAGAAGAAGAATCTGCAAACTTGAAGATATAACAGTGGAAATTATCAAGTCTAAGGAACAGAAAAAAAGATTTGAAGAAAAGTGAACAGAAAATAAGGGATCTGTGAGACACCATGAAGTGGACCAACATACACATTGTAAGAGTTCCAGAAAGAGAAGAGAGAAAGAAATGGGAAGGAAGAATATTTGAGAAAATAATGGCTGTAAATTTTCCAAATTTGATGAAATATACATTATATATTTATACATTTATACGTTTATACATACCCATATCTATATATACATTTTACATTTATACATTTATTCATGTGTTTATACATATACATGTTAAACATACATATGTCTATGTGTGTGTATGTATAAAACATCCATTTAGCTCAATGAAATCAAAGTAGGATGAACTTAAGCCCACACCAAGACACATTATAATCAAACTGTTGAAAGCCAAAGACAGAAAATCTTGAAAGCAACAAGAGAGATGTGATTTGTGACATACGACAGATCCGCAATAAGATTATCAGTAGATTTTTCATCAGAAACTTTGGAAGCCAGAAGGTAGTAGGCTGATATGTTCAAAGTGTGAAAAAAAAAAAAAAAAAAGAAGCATGAGTCCTATATCTGGCAAAAGTATCCTTGAAAAGTGAGGGAGAAATTAAGACATTCCCAAATAAATAAAAGCTGAAGGAGTCTGTTACTACTAGAGCTGTCCTGCAAGAAATGGTAAAGAGAGTCCTGCAGGTTGAAGTGAAAGGACACTAGATATTAACTTGAAGGCATATAAAGAAATAAAGATCTCAATAAAGGTAAATACATGGGAATTATAAAAGCTACTATTATTGTAAAAATGGTTTGTAACTCCATTGTTTTGTATTTTACGTGATTTAAGAGACTAGCACTTTTTTAAAAAAAGAGGTACAGGCTTTTAAAACCAACTTATGATGGTTCAACTTACAATTTTTGACTTTACAATGGTGCAAAAGTAATACCCAGTCAATAGAAACCATCCATCTCTTGCAATGCTGGGCAGTGGCACCAAGTCTCCAGTCAGCTGTACCTTTTCAACTTAACGACATTTTCAACTTATGATGGGTATATCAGGACATAACCCCACTGTAAGTCAAGAAGCATCTGCAATTATTAGTCTCAAAACAGATTCCACCTATATGAGGTACTCAGAGTAGTCAAAATCATAACATCAGAAAGTAAAATGGTGGCTGCCAGGGGCTGAGGGAGAAGGGATTAGGAAGTTACTTTTTAATGTGTATAGTGTTTCCATTTTGCAAGACGAAAAGAGTTCTGGAGGTGGATAGTGATGATGACTGCACAACAATCTGAATGCACTTAATACCACTTAAAATGATTAAGAAGGTAAATTTTATGTTATGTGTATTTTACCACAACTAAAAAATGAAAAAACATGCACCAAAAAACCTGTACACTAATGTTCATAGCATTATTTATATAATAATCAAAAAGGAGTAATAACCCAAATATCCATCTCTGGATAGATAGAATAAAAAACATGTTACATACATGTAATGAAAAATTATCCATCAAGAACAAGGAATAAAGTAATGATACATGCTACAATCTGGATGAATCTTGAACGCATTAACCTAAGTGAAAGATGACCGTGGTAAAAGGCCACATACTGCATGATCCCACTTACACAAAATGTCCAGACTAGGCAAATCCACAGAGACACAGAGTAGATTAGTGGTTGCAAAGAGGTGGGGAGAGGGATTGGGGGGGAAACGCAGATAGAATGGGAGTGACAACTAATGGGCACAAGGTTTCTTTCTGGGGAGATGGAAATGTTCTAAAATTAGATTGTGTTCCTTGATGCACAACTCTTTAACAAAAAACCACTGATTTTACACTTTCTTTTTTTTTTTTTTGAGATGGAGTCTCACTCCATCACCCAGGTTGGAGTCCAGTGGCACGATCTCGGCTCACTGCAACCTCCGCCTCCTAGGTTCAAGCAATTCTCCTGCCCTAGCCTCCGGAGTAGCTGGGACTACAGGCACTCACCACCATGCCTGGCTAATTTTTGCATTTTTAGTAGAGACGGGGTTTCGCCATGCTGGCCAAGCTGGCTTTGAACTCCTGACCTCAGGTAATCCACCTGCCTCGGCCTCCCAAAGTGCTAGGATTACAGGCATGAACCACTGTGCCTGGCCCGATTAAACACTTTAAACAGGTGAACTTTATGATACGTAAAGGATACGTCATCAAAGCTGCTGAAAAAGGATGAAATAAAGACATTTTCAGAAAAGGAAAGTTGATACAATGTGTTTCCAGCAAACTCACACTGAAACTGTTACAGGAAGAGGGATGCAACCTCGTGGAGAAGACTGGAGATGCAGGCAGGAATAGGGGAAGACGCAAACGTGGATAGATACAAACGTCCACAAGAGGAGGAGGTGGGCTGGACTCCAACCCAAGCCCTGTGAACACCGGGAGAATGCGTGCCTCAGCCCTGCTCTCCCTCCACCCATGGCACTCCGTTTCCTTCCAGCTTGGGGCCTTCGCAGATGTTGTTCTCTCTGCTTGAACTTGATGTTCCCTGCCTTCACATTCCACTTTGGTCTTACTCCTACTCAACCTTCAGATTTCAGCTTTCATTCCACTTCCCCAGCAACACCAATCTCTCCCTTCAGGATGTGTCAAGACCTCCTGTGACATACTGTGGGAGACGCTATGCCTTTTCTTCACAAAACCTATGTGTTTTACATGTATACATGTTTGTGTGATTCTTCAATCCATTTCCCCTTTACAGATTCAAGCCTGGTTACATTCCCCATACATTTAATCAATTTTTCCCTTTTCTGGGGAAAAAGATGAAAATAAATTATGACTTAACTATTGTTCTCTAGTGAGTCACGCCAAGATCTGCCTGTACCTTTTTTTAGAAAAATAAGTTTCACATTACTGAAGCAAATGGAATGTGAAATGCTTGCAAAGTTCCTGTGAGAAATCTCTGTTCAAAAATTGTGCCAGCTTGCTGCTTAATGATATTATTATCCTCAAAAGCAGAGGAACTTGACAGCTGGACCCACCCCGAAGAGGCAGGGCGTCAAGACCGGACCTCACTGCAGTCAACCCTTTCTCCCTGAAGGTGTCCGAGGACTTTCTGCTCTTTTTTTTTTTTTTTTTTTTTGAGATGGAGTTTCGCCTCTTGTTGCCTAGGCTAGAGTGCAATGGCGCAACCTCAGCTCACTACAACCTCCGTCTCCTGGGTTCAAGTGATTCTCCTGCCTCAGCCTCCTGGGCAGCTGGGATTACAGGCGCCCACCACCGACTTCTCTTTTGCACTTGTGTGCAAAACCTTCTCTATCCACCTGTCAGAAAGGACAGTGAGGACAGAGAGATCGATCTGCTCTGACATAAGAGAGAAAGGCAAGCAAAGAAATCTCATAATCAAAGGGCTGAAATCAGAGAATATTCAGATGCTAAATGACAGAGCTCTAAGTAAAGCAAGAAGGGCGAGTACAGGAACTTGGCTGGTCAGATTTGAAGTCTCTTATTGTCCTGTAGTTAATGCTTGTCTGATTTTTAAAAACCAAAGTAAGGCTTGGCCTAGAGAAAGCCTCTTTCTTGCTAAGTAGGTAAAACTGGAAGACTAACTCCATGAGGACAGATAACATGTCACCAGCATGGAACTGCTACAATAAATATTGTTAAATGAATGAATGAATGAGCAAATGATCCTGAGGCACTTAGCAGTAATACCTGCTAGATGAAAGAATCACTTCTTCTTCTTCTTCTTTTTTTTTTTTGAGATGGAGTTTCACTCTCGTTGCCCAGGCTGGAGTGCAACGGCTATTATTATTATTATTATTTTTTTTTTTTTTGAGATGGAGTTTCACTCTCGTTGCCCAGGCTGGAGTGCAACGGCATGATCTCGGCTAACTACAACCTCCTCCTCCTGGGTTCAAGTGATTCTCCTGCCTCAGCCTCCTGAGTACCTGGGATTATAGGCACGCACCACCACGACCGGCTAATTTTGTGCGTGTGTGTGTGTTTTTTTTTTTTTTCAGTAGAGATGGGGTTTCACCCTGTTGGCCAGGCTGATCTTGAACTCCTGACCTCAGGTGATCCCCCGCCTTGGTCTCCCAAAGTGCTGGGATTACAGGCGTGAACTACCGTGTCCAGCAGAAAGAATCCCTTCTTAATGATCACCCGGCACATTAATGCCTTAAGGACAGACTTCCTTCAAAATCTATGGCTCAGGTAGACGATGTCACATTTCTTTAGCCTGGGTTCTTCTTGCCTAGCGTCTTCCTATAAACACCATCTACCCTATAGCCACAAAGAGCTGAAGTCTGCTGGGCTTTGCAGACCCCTCAGTTTGGGAGTAAAGGAATATAAAAGCAGAGGAGGTCCCTGCTGAGCGTCCTGGTTTACTTCCCCAGGCTTCCCCTTGGCCGTGGGCAGGGCAGGGACAGTGAGGGCATCCAGAGAGAACGGCAGGCCACAACTTGCTGGGCTGCTTCTTTGCAAGAAAATACCATAGCTTCTTTCCAACACTCAGTCAGCCATGAGATAAACAGCATAGTTTATAAGCATATAAATAGTATCTTATATAAACTATACTATTTTTTAGAAACTACCTAAATAACAGTTGATTTAGTGGTATTCAGAGTCCCTATAAATGGACAAATTAAGTAACTTAGCTCGGCATGCATACAGCTATCCAACACCGTGTATACTCATATATATGCACACATGAGCCTGTGTTCACATGGGCCACGTAAGCCTGCACCAACACCCCGGAATACAATTCGTGTCTCAGACTGCAATGCATGACAGCTTTCATAAGAGCAACCTGTTTTCACATTCATTCAGAAGTGACTGTTTTCATATGAGATTTAAAAAACATTAGTTTAGACATTTTCAGGTTATTAGAGTGAAAAAAAAACTTTCAGAGACTTTTACAAAACCATTATTTCAAAAATAGCTAAGCATCAGACTTCATAACCTTATTTTAGAAATTCTATTTGCATAATTCTTGGTAAGACACAATATAAATTCACTCTAACGCTGGGGAGTGTCTTACAAAGAGACCATCTAACTTGGCAACGTTCGGTCTCCGAGTGAGAGCTGTAATGCGTGCTGACTGCTGCGCACCTATGTGACGAACAGGACACTGAAGCCCTGGGCACAGTTTTGCAAGGGCTGGCTTATTTTTAACTTCACGAGTTTATTAAGGTAATATACTCCATTTTTGTATGCATATATCCCCAAAATAATGCTTAATTTATCTAGGACCCTACATTTGTGACTGACATTTCTGCAGCACAGCAGAGGCACAGCTGAATTTGTTTTGGTTTTTGTTTTTCAGTGGGAAATAATGCTCCAAAGCCTATTACCAAGACATAACATCACCACTCTGTCCTGGCCCATACAAAAAGGGCGGAATCCGGCAATGAGGTTTCATTATTAGTAAAAAGAGTTTTATGAAACCATAACAATGCTGATGACTTACATGCACAGGGCTTTACCCAGCACAAGGCCCTGTCCTCACAAGGAATCTTTGAGTTGTTGGGTTACTACTCGTTTGCAACAAAAGAAAGTGAGGCTTTGAGGATGGACTGTCTGTGCCAACGCGCCGAGCACCCTCCAACCCCTGCTGCCAGGCAGTGGGTGGGTCTTTCCAAAGAAGCAACAACAATTTCCCAAAACCGTTCACCCAGCTCAAGTGATGTGCGGATGTAACAATCACCTGTACTGCCAGAGACTGCCCGACTGGGAATTTTCCATGTGGGGTACAAGAAACACAAATCTGTTTATTTATGCTAAGCAAATGAATTTTAATCAAGCCATAGCTCTACTTCCCTCTGCACCACTGTGCACAGAGTCAAAAAGCACTGAGAGGCCGGGCGCAGTGCCTCACGCCTGTAATCCCAGCTCTTTGGGAGGCCGAGGTGGGCGGATCACGAGGTCAGGAGATCGAGACCATCCTGGCTAACACGGTGAAACCCCGTCTCTACTAAAAATACACAAAAAAATTAGCTGGGAGTGGTGGCGGGCGCCTGTGGTCCCAGCTTCTCGGGAGGCTGAGGCAGGAGAATGGCGTGAACCCGGGAGGTGGCGGAACTTTCAGTGAGAGGAGATTGCGCCACTGCACTCCAGCCTGGGCGACAGAGCGAGACTCCGTCTCAAAAAAATAAATAAATAAATAAATAAATAAAAATTTTAAAAAAATACACTGAGAGCCAAACACCTTCCAGGGATAGGGTCACCTACAGCGGGACAAGATGTCTCTGGGCAGGGCTCCGGCTTTGGCTGTGCAGGAGCTCAGGCAGAGCGTCTCCCAAGGCTGTGGCTATCAGTTGAGTACGAGGGTGCTGAGCTTTAGGTAGTAGCATAATTACAATATCTGTAAACTTTGACCTCTGCTGCCTTCCCTTCACTCAAAGCATATCAACTGTGCCATGGAGATCCCAACTGTAAGCGCGATATGGTAAGAACGGCACGCTCTGCTCACCCAGCCCTCCTTCCCTTTCCCTCTCCCTTTCTCTTTATGAATATGTGTGTGTGTCATAAAGGAAACAAAGAAAATCCTTATTTTGCTCCAGAATTTATACAACTCAAGGAGATAAAAAGTATGTAAGGAAGGAGGTCATAAACATTCTAGAACATAAGGTAACAGACGCTGCAGGTTTATCCACAGGCCTCAGGGGATGGTGGCCACCCATGCCCTGGTGGTCACAGCCTGGCCTCCCCTCCCTCGCGTCTCTCCCCCACCACCTCTTTGCTCTCAGAGGGCCCACCTGGGGTCAGGCCTGACGCACTGGTAAAAGGCAGCCATCCTCCTGAGTGTGCTGTGAGCCTCCAGCTCTCTCATCCTCCTGGAAGCTAGCAGCAGGGAGAAGAGTGGGCCTCCCTGTCCTCTGAGTGGTCTAGGGCCCACGGGTCACCACTGGTTGCTGATCAAGAGCCCTTGTCCCCATCTCTCACAGAAGCACCCACGGGCCAGAAGGAAGTGGGGTTTCTGCCAAGCCCAGCCCTCCTGTGCCCCGTGAGCTCCTTGGGCGGGTGCACAGGCACACAACAGAAAAGGCCGTCTAAGAAACGCATGCACTTCCGCCTTCCACTCCAAGCCCTGAAGGCCGGGATGGGGGTGGCCTGGCTCTGTAGGGAGCTGGACTTGCCTCCCTGTGATTGGCATCCCTGCTGAGTTGCTTGGGCTTTGTTGATTGTGCTCACCATGGCAGCAGGCAAAGGGCAATCGCAGGTGAGGCTGCATTCCCCATCTGAGGAAGGGCAGGGCTCAGGAAGAAAGAAGAATGCTGAGAAAATCAGAAGCAGCTTCCGAGCCAGACACACCCAGGCCCAGGGCTCTCCTCTCTCATTCCAGCACCAAAACCACACGGCCCCTCCTGCCTCGCCTTGATGTCCACTTGCTATCTCAGTGCGAGGGACCGTGTGGGAGGCACGCTCGTCTCTGCCCTGCACACTTGCTCCTCAGTTTCAGTTTTCTTTTCACTTTTCCTTAAAGGCTCATCGTGTTACCTCAGGTCCTTGATATGCTTTGTTAACTGCTTTCCTGGGGCCTTCCCAATGCTCCTATACCAGGGATCTGCTTGCCCCACTCATTGTCCCACTGATGGGATTTCCAGCCCTCCCCTTGGAGCCCACACCTGGCAGGTGCAGGGGCCACGCCTTCCCAAAAGAAATCACCCACTGAACCTGCCCAGCCGGCTCCCCAGCCGCCCCACGTGACAAAGCCACTTGCCCTGGTGGCTCCTCTCTGATTACCTGCAGCTGCCACTTTAAAATAATAGACTCCTGCAAGCGGCATCACAATGCCACCTGACTCAAGTTCCTCCCAAGTCTGATGGCCGCCAGCTGCAACCGGTACAGTCAGCAGTTTCCAGGCAATATCTGGAATGTTGACAGAGGGCTCTGGGTGGCAGGTGTGATTGTATGTTACTAAAACCCAGGAACAGGCAGCAGCAAGGGCGACTTCTGAAGATGGTTCTGAAGAAGTCCTAGTTTGCTTTCTGTTTTCCAAATGGCAACCCTATGTAGAATTCTACTCCAATGGCCTACAGTTTAAATCATAAAGCACAACAAACACATTTGATGACGACAGAAGAAAGCAGTGAGGTCAGAGGAGAGCTCAGATGATGATCACGCAGCGCGCTGAAGGTACTTTACATACATTTGCCCTTTGTGCAATTAGAGTCTGCAGCCCACTGTGCTCCTGCCAACAACGTGGCCTTCTCCCAGGGAGAGGACCAGTTAGCTGGTGGAGAGTCCCCTGTGTCCTGGGAGGTGGTGCGGGGGCCCCTGCAGCAGAGTGGATTACTAAAGGGACAGGGACTGGGCCCTTGAAGTCTCTAAGGACAGTCCCAGCCAGCAGCACTCTCTGCCCAGCCGCACGAGCTGGTCAAACCCCACAAGGCCCACGGTGGCAATTCCACCCCGCTCAGTGAGCCGGACGGAGCCTGCAACTTGCCTCTGCCACTAGCTTTCACCTGCTCTGGGCATGTGACGCTGAGCACATGTGGCGCTGCCACATCGTGTGAATGCCCAGGGAGCGAGAGATTTGCTGAAGAGCAGGGGTAGCAACACACCTGCAGGCCTTGACACCTCCTCTCACTGCCCCTCCACTGCCTCCCAGCGTGCTCGCCACAGCACGGTGCACACGTTACCTCTCTGCTCAAATTTCAGGAGCAGAAAATGTCAGGAGTTTTCTTTCTTTGCTCTTCTTTGCTGTGCCCAAGCCATACGTTCCCTGACACATCACAGAACCAGATGAAAAGGTCAGTGACATCCATGTGCATCTATTAAAATAGAATTTATAAACCGCAACAGAAAATACCTTATGCAAGGCCATCTAAGGACTTTGCGATACGCCCTCCTTAGGCCCTAGGCTCATTTCATTCAGAGGGAAGGAAATGAACATTTGTTGAGCACATCTCAGGTCTCATTTAAGGCTCACAACCAGCTATGAGTTAAATGGTCCATCGCTTTTTTTTGCAGGTGAGGAAACGGAGGGTCTGAGCAGCTAAGCAACCAGTCCAAGATGACTGAGGCAGTCAGTGGAATATCCAACCCTGAAATCAAGGCCTGTGTCCCCGCAAGTGTGAGCTCTTCCCCATGATGGCAGCTGCCTCCCAAGAAACCCTGGCCAAGAATCTGAGTGACCAAGAAAGCTATATCCTTTCTGGGCTGGAATCTGGCAGCATGTATCAAAACCTGCTGCTCTAGTAATTTCACTTCTGGGGAATTTGTCCCAAGGAGATAATCCTGCATACTTGTAACAGTGTCCTGGAAACATCCTAAAGGCCCACCAGTAGGAGACACAGGCAGGAGACCAGACACAGCAGCAGGACAGAGTCATATGAGGAATGTTATCCAGTCACTAGAAATCATGATACAGGAAAATATTCAGTGACGTGGGACGATACCACCATACACTGCAATGGGGGCAAAATCAGCTCTGACAGACTCCTAAGAGTATCCAATAGCAAAGTCAGGGAATCAACCTGAGTATCCATCAGCAAATGACTGGATAAAGAAAAGGTGGTGCGTGTACACCATGGAATACTACACAGCCGTAAAAAACAAATGAAATCATGTCCTTTCCAGCAACACAGATGGAGCTGGGGGCATGTACACCATGGAATACTACACAGCCATAAAAAAGGAATGAAATCATGTCCTTTCCAGCAACACAGATGGAGCTGGGGGCGTGTACACCATGGAATACTACACAGCCGTAAAAAAGGAATGAAATCATGTCCTTTCCAGCAACACAGATGGAGCTGGGGGCGTGTACACCATGGAATACTACACAGCCGTAAAAAAGGAATGAAATCAGGTCCTTTCTAGCAACACAGATGGAGCTGGGGGCACGATCCTAAGTGAAACAACTCAGAATCAGAAAATCAAATACCAGGCCAGATGCGGTGGCTCATGCCTGTAATCCCAGCACTTTGGGAGGCCGAGGTGGGTGGATCACTTGAGGTCAGGAGTTCAAGACCAGCCTGGCCAACACCATCTCTACTAAAAATACAAAAATTAGCTTGGTGTGGTGGCACATGCCTGTAATCCCAGCTACTAGGGAGGCTGAGGCAAGAGAATTGCTTGAACCCTGGAGGCGGAGGTTGCAGTGAGCCAAGATCGCACTGCTGCACTCCAGTCTGGGTGACAGAGAAGACTCTGTCTCAAAAAGAAAAGAAAAGAAAAGATCACATGTTCTCACTTATAAGTGTGAACTAAACAAGGGGTACACATGGACATAAAGATGGAAGCATTAGACAATGGGGACTCCAAAAGGGGGAGGGTGGAAAAATTATTTATTTGGTACAATGTTGACTATTTGGGTGGTACGTACACTAGAAGCCCAAACCTCACCATTATATTATAAAATACATCCATGCAAAAAACCTGCACTTGTATCCCTGGAGTAAAAAAATTAAAAATAAATAAAATAAAAGTGAGGACGTATCCCCGTCATTTGAAGAGCTTGCTCAGCACAGATTCTGCTTCAGTAAGCCTGGGCTGCAGCCCAAGACGCTTGCAGTTCTAACAAGCTCCCAGGTGATGCTGACGATGCTGCCTGTGGACCTTCCTTTGATGAGTACCATGTGTGCAAAATGATGTATGCAGTAAGAACCCGTTTTTATTTTTATGAAGCTCTTAGTGCATAGAATAAATAAAGGAAGGATCACAAAATGATGCGAACTGACGTTATCTCTGGGTCATGGAACGATGTTCATTTTAAACTGTCTCGTGCTTCTTCACGCTTCCTAAGTTTTCTGACTTTGCATGCATTTTGTTCATAATTAGAAGAAGCTCCAATCGTTTCTGTTAGAGACAAGGCAGTGTGATGTAAAAAGACTGGGATTTGGGGCCCAGGATTTGGAGTTAAGTTACTTCCCCTCTCTGAGGCTCAGTTTCCTAACTTGGAAACCTCATGCCTAAGCGATTGTGAGAATTGAAACAGATCCTATGGGTAAGTTTCTATACAGTGCCTGGCACACAGAAGGAACTCTCGATGTCAGGACCTGCCTTCTCCACTGCTGGGAACAAGATCTCGTGTCTATGAGGGGCAATGTCTGTCATTTTCACAAAGTACTTTTGCACCGGCGCCCTTGTTTGTCTCCACATACATCTCTGTGACAGAGGCTGGAGGAGAAGCTATCGCTGTAGAACTTGACACACCATCTCAGTGACAGAGGCTGCAGGAGAAGCTATTGCTGTAGAACCTGAGAGCAACCAAGCTGCCCAAGGCCACAGAGCGAGTCAGCACGGATGCCTGGAACCTCTGTCCCCAGAACACAGCTTCCCTTCTGGGCTCCACTACCTCTAATGTACCCATTGCATGACCCCACACACAGGGACCACAGTGGCTGAACTCTGACACCAGGGTGGGAACAGGCCCACTGCTGAACTGGCCTGGGACCGAGATACAGAACTGGAGTCTCTCTGGGCCTGCTGAGACACAGGCTAGAGGATCCCACACACAATGTGCCACATAGCCCAGCACCCCTCTAAGAGGAGCCCTCACTCACTCGTGGGGATTTAAAAACATGACAATGTGCTTTTCCTCATGGAACATTTTGAACATCTCGTCTATTGAAATAACTCCACAACGGGCCGGGTGTGGTGGCTCATGCCTGGAATCTCAGCACTTTGGGAAGCCAAGGCAGGCGGATTACCTGAGGTCAGGAATTCGAGACCAGCCTGGACAACATGGAGAAACCGCATCTCTACTAAAAATACAAAAATTAGGCAGGCATGGTGGCACATGCCTGTAATTCCCAGCTACTCAGGTGGCTGAGGCACAAAAATCGCTTGAACCCAGGAGGCAGAGGTTACAGTGAGCTGAGATTGTGCCACTGCACTCCAGCCTGGGTGACTGAGTGAGACTCTGTCTCAAAAAAAAAAAAAAAAAAAAAGAAAGAATTCCACAAGACAAGTTTGCTACTGGTAAGTTCTTTTCAGCTGCAAAGGCAGTCAACCAATTATAGCCCCAAAGCCCAACTGAGCACTCAAATTACTTAGATCGGTTGTTTACAATGCTCAGAAACGAGTTAGGTAACTTCAGAATCTTCCCTTTGCTGTGTGTGGTTCTGGGTAAACTTTTATAAGTGGCACCTGCCACATATACATGCTTTTCTCGCTTAATATCCCAAAGTGAGGCTATACAGAACCTGATAGCCATCATGGATTACATTGATCCCTGATCAAAATCAAAACAGGAAACTGCAGCTGCAGCTCATGTTGCCACCCTGATGATTTTTCACAGTTCCTTCCAGGTGGACATGGCTCTGTGGGAACACCAGAGTGAAACCCGAGGGCTGTGCCCTAGCCGGAGTCAGGAGGCTCCGCACAGGCTGCTGGGCAGAATCACGGCACCTGGCGCCTCGTGGGGCCAGTCTCCCTCCACATGCCTGGACGCACCCCTCCCAATGTCCAGGAGGCAAAGAACAGTCATTGGAGAACTTGTTCTTAAAGATGGGACCTGTGTGGTGACCTCCTCCACAGCCTCCAAAAATCCACACTGTGGAACAAGGGACTGCAGAATGTCTGGAAGGTTTCTGGGCAAGGGGTGGTGACAGAACCAGTGGTTCCTTCTGTTCCAGTCTTAGGCCAGCCCAGTATTGTCATCATCTGCCACCCCATCACCCCACCATGAGAGGTAGCCCAAGGCACAGGGGACAAATGCTGGTGTTTCTACAAAGAAAGGCCCATCCTCATTACTGATTGCTTCATGCTGCTTCCAAGAATGTCACAAACACAGACCCTCAGCTCATGAAGGCAACCTAGGCTCACTCCGATTCTGTTCCTCTGGCCATCTCTAAGGAAAGCAAGATGTTCTCCCCAAAACAACCCCACTGTAGCAATGCCCCGTACAAGGCCTGCTACACAATCTGTTCTTCACTTCCCTCCCACCTGGAGCCCATGTACTGCGTGCAAACACAGTTTGCATAATAAGCATCTTATGCGATCAAACCACATTCGCAGGCATGCCTTGCAAACTTCACCTCCCAAAGTGCCGTCACTCTGCACAACCGCCTAAGTTAAGCGCCTCACTGTCAGGGGCAGGCAGGGCTCCCCGCCCACGTACACCAGGAGTCGCAGCAGAGAGTGTGGTCCGGCCCTTCACTCAGCACATGAAGACACAGCTCAGAGAAAGATTCCGCTGCCGGCTCAGGTTTTCACAGTCACCTAGTGGGAAAGGCACAAGCAGAGGCCTGGCCTCCTAACTGCCATTTCCCCATGCTTCTTCACACAAGGCAGGCCACTGCCAGTCCGCTCAGCAAATTAGCAACTCCCAGCTGTGTCATCTCAGACCCCGTGCTCCTCACTGACATCTGTCACACCTGTCAGTCGCTCTGTACGGGTGTGATGAGACAAGCCACTGCAATCTCTGACAGAGGGAAGAAGCAAAGTCCCAGCTGACAGAGAGCAAGAGAGAACAGAGCAAGCCTGGGACACTGGGCTGTCACCCGACATTCTATCAGCTGGTGGTCTGGGCAGAAGAACCGCACTCAGGATCCTTGTGGCCTGACACGTAAGACATGCAGACATAAATGATTCAACACACGGGCATCATGAATTACTGGGAAATAACCCATTACCGGAGACTAAGAAAACAGGCTTCACCACGAAGGACAGAAATAGATGTTCCATCCAGAGCTGGTATCTGCATTTATCAAACAAAAATAAACATGATAGGAACCTGTCAGCTAATGAGATGACACATTTGCCCCGGTAGGCTGGCACTTTGGAACTCTGATGACATAGAGGCCACGGATGTCAACGATTTGCCCCGGTGGGGCTGTAGAACATTGCCTGTAGGCACATAACATGGCCTGCCGGGCTGCTTGCTTTCTTCTCCGTCAACTCTCAGGTTTTCCATCAGCCAGCCAAGCCACAAGCTTGCAGACTGGTTTCTTATACTTGGGAGCAAAAGTCAGTGTGCTCCAGTGATCTCCCTAGCCTGGGAGAACATTCAGGTTTGGAGTTGGAGGTGTAGATATGAGGAAATTACACAATTATCGAGAACAAATTGTATGTCTGAATTTGTTTGCCTTTATTTTCTTAAATCGAGAGTAAAAATATAGGTGATATTTAGATTCCTTTACAGACCCAAAATCACCTTGAAAGTTGAGTAACTGAAAAGGTATTAATTTAGTTTTTATTTAAGTTAAAAACAGTTTAGACAACCAGCACGAATGCTCTAGAGCAGGGGCCCCCAACCCCTCGGGCCGTGACCTGGTACCAGACCGTGGCCTGTTCGGAACCCGGCCACACAGCAGGAGGTAAGCAGCAGGTGAGCAAACATCACCACCTGAACTCCACCTCCTGTCAGATCAGCAGCGGCATTAGATTCTCACAGGAGCGTGAGCGCTACTGCGAAGTGCGCATGTGAGGGATCTGGGCTGCACGCTCCTTATGAGAATCTGCCAAATTCCTGATGCTCTGAGGTGGCACAATTTCATTCCAAAGCCATCCTCCTGCCCTTCCCTGGTCCGTGGAATAATTGTCTTCCACGAAACTGATCCCTGGTGCCAAAAAGATGGGGGACCGCTGCCCTAGAGAGTTGAAATCCACTGTTACATGATTTTCAGTTTCTCATTCTGTACAAGTTGCTGCAATCTCAGGAAGGTGCCCCACTGAACAAGGCTGTTGCCCTACGCCTGTGAGCCTGTGAAGGGCCAGGCTAGGTGGAATTCAGCTTTGTCTTCCCAGCACTGACAACATGTGTTAGGCCCCAGTAAACGGTCACAGACTTAAATAAATGCATTGTAAGTCTACTTTCTAAAGGGATTACTAACCACAGCTTCCACTTTTAGAGATACATTCTTTTCATCACCACAAGGAAAGATAAGGCAAAATGGCACCACTGGCACACCCATTGCCAAGCTCCCATCACCTGCCCTTGGCAGAAATCATTAATTCACAGTGTCATTCTCAGGTTGCTCACAGCACAGTATATACTCCAGGCAGCTACCGCCAGTGGCTCAGGGCAGCACTTGGCTAGATGCTTGCTGCCTCTTTTGGTAGGAATAGCAATAAATCTGTAGAATACATCATAGTGCAATTAGTTTTAAAAATAAATTTAGTGGGTGGCTCACGCCTGTAATCCCAGCACTTTGGGAGGCCAAGGCAGGTGGAGTACCTGAGGTCGGGAGTTTGAAACTAGCCTGTGACCAATACGGTGAAACCCCATCTGTACTAAAAATACAAGGTTCTACCCTTGACTTTACCACTAACAAGCTACTAAGCAGCTGAGTGACTTGTGATCAGTCACTTCCCTCTCTGGGCCTCAGTTGTGATCCAAGTGGTTTGGGCTCTGATATCTAACATTCTATTATGGTCATGCACCATGTAATGGTGTTTCAGTCAATGATGAACTGCATACATGACAGTGATCCTAGAAGATTATAATGAAGCTGGGAAATTCCTATCACCTAGTGATGCTGTTGACATTGTAACATCATAGTGCAATTAGCTTTAAAAATAAACTTAGTTGGTAGCTCACGCCTGTAAACCCTGAATTTTGGGAGGCCGAGGCAGGTGGAGTACCTGAGGTTGGGAGTTTGAGACTAGCCTGATCAGTACGGTGAAACCCCATCTCCACTAAAAATACAAAAAATTAGCCAGGTGTGGTGGTGGGCGCCTATAGGCCCAGCAACTAGGGATGCTGAGACAGAAGAATTGCTTGAACCTGGGAGGAGGAGGTTGCAGCGAGCCAAGGTCGTGCCACTGCACTCCAGCCTGGGCAACAGAGTGGGACTCTGTCTCAATAATAATAATAATAAAAAAATAATTTTAAATAAATAAATAAATTTAGTATATCCTAGGTTCACAGTGTTTATGAAGTCTACAGTAAGTGTACAGTCATGTCCTAGGCCTTCATATTCACTCACCACTCACTCAGTCACCCAGAGCAAGTCCAGTCCTGCAAGCTCCATTCATAGTAAGTAACTATACAGGTGTACCATTTTTACTCTTTTTTTTTTTTTTTGAGATGGAGTTTCACTCCTTTGCCTGGGCTGGAGTGAAGTGGTGCAATCTCGGTTCACTGCAACTTCTGTGCCCAGGTTCAAGTGATTCTCCTACCTCAGGCTCCCGAGTAGCTAGGATTATAGGCATCCACCACCACGCTCAGCTCATTTTTTGTACTTTTTAGGAGAGACAGGGTTTCACCGTGTTAGCCAGGATG
>NW_012117599.1:2923933-2934962 GCF_000951035.1 Colobus angolensis palliatus
TGGTCTCGATCTCCTGACCTTGTGATCCGCCCACCTCGGAGATTGTCCTGCCTCCTGAGTAGCTGGGATTACAGGCATGTGCGACCATGCTCGGCTAATTCTTGTATTTTCAGTAGAGATGGGGTTTCACCATGTTGGCCAGGCTGGTCTCAAACTCCTGACCACAGGTGATCCACTTGCTTCGGCCTTCCAAAGTGCTAGCATTACAGGCATGAGCCACTGCACCTGGCCCATTTGTAATCTTTTATATCATCTTTTTACTGTCTCTTTTCTATGTTTAGATATGTTCAGATACACACAAACTTAACATTGAATTACAATTGCCTACAGTGTTCAGTAAAGTAACATGCTGTGCAGGGTTGTCATCTAGAAGAAAGAGGCCACACGTAGCCCAACTGCATAGTAGGTTATACTGTCTAGGCTTGTGTAAGCCTATTACATGATGTTCACACAATGAAATCACCTGAGGATGCATTTCTCAGAACATGTTCCTGCTATTAAGTGATCCATGACTGTATTTTACTTTTGAAAAATAAAGGTCTGTAAAATTGGCACAAACTCAGTTTTACGTGAAGATGTTTTCGTTAACCCACATATGAAACAGATACAGGAGCTGAGACCAACAGATGCATATGCTCCTCGATGTACCATGGGGTTATGTCCGGATAAACCCAGCGTACGCTGAAAATACTGTAGTAGCAAATGCACGGCTGAGAGGCGCCCAGCATCACGAGAGACGTACAGTTTCTATTGAATGCGTGTGGCTTTCACAGCATCGTGAAGTTGAAAAATCCTAAATTGAACCACAGTAAGGTAGGGACCATCTGTATTGAAAATATATTTTCAAACTTTCGTTCTCAATATACGGCTTGTATGTGATCCAGTAAAATGAATGCTACGACCACAGAAAGTCCCTCGGACCTGGCCCAGTGCACCTCACCTACAGCCATTACCACCACCCTGGCCCTGAGAAATCTTCCCGCTGCCCTGGCAACCTGCTCCCTTCCTCCGAGCCGCTGCCCACTCACACCTGGTTTGACACATCTCCTTCCTGGACTCTGAGCTCCCTGAGGGCAGAAACCAGTTCTTTTCATCTTCGTAGCCCTAATACACATGCACAGTGGGGGCCTGATAAATGTTTTATGAACGAGTGAGCCTCACCACCTGTGCTTAGAAAACCTAAGGACAGAATTCCTCAGACACCAAACCTGCACTTGCTTTTAGTAAGGTCTTTCACTGTGTGCATTTCTTCTGAATCTCTAAGAAAAACAAATGCCAAATAGTTGATTTTCTTTGAACTGTTTCATAGGATTCTCTGAGTGATTCGGATATGAGGTTGGCCTGATTTGACATCAATATCTTCCTAGTTTGTGATTCTGAGACATACATTCAGAGAGTGAGGACACAGAACAATATGGAAATGCATTTGGCTCATCATATGAGACACCTAATATTCCATATCATTCTAGCCTCTGTTATTATCATGGTTCTCAGAGATGGCGTCTCGCTCTGTTGCCCAGGCTGGACTGCAGTGGTGCAATCTCGGCTTACTGCAACCTTTGCCTCCCAGGTTCAAGCAATTCCCCTGCCTTAGCCTCCTGATAGCTGTCCTAGGTGCACACTGCATGCCCAGCTAATTTTTTACATTTTAGTAGACACGGGGTTTCACCGTGTTGCCCAGGCTGGTCTCGAACTCCTGAGCCCAGGCAATCCGCCCGCCCTGGCCTCCCAAAGTGCTAGGACTATAGGCATGAACCACTGTGCCCGGCCTCAACCTCTGTATGTCAAAGATCTTTAAAAAAGCAGCGAACTCTCCATTTTCTTAAATATTTCCATGGGGGTGGACAAAGTACACAGGTGGCCCACACCATTTAGCACATAATGACTTCTACATTGTCTCATGAGGCCTCCTCAGACTGTAAAGTGCACGGTACCAATAAACTTGATACGTTCTGCATATCCTACAGTGCTGAGTACACGGTAGGTGTTTAATAAATGCAGAGTTATTAATACAGCGCAACATGTACACTGCATAATCCTCCCATTGGTACAGGTTATGTTGGACCCAGCACTGGGCATGGTACTGTAGTCACAAAGGGAGCATCTGCCTGCGTTCCTTAGTTGACTGATGCACGGAAGAGTGACCAGAGGAGGACGGGCTGTGCTGATCAGGCAACATCCTGCGAACAAAGAAGGACACTGGAGAATTCTCCAACTTGACTGTTCCAGGAAGCCACGGCGTGATGATGGCGACCGCTTACTCTGCGCTAGGCACTGTTCTGAGTAGCTGATACATGCTTACTCCTTACGTGGTAGCTGAATCGAATAATATGAGCACCAAGCCAGGCAACTCGGAGTTGTCACTGAAAGGGAACGTCATCAGGTGGCAGTGAGTGACATCGCTGCATCAGTATGGCACGGCGGGCAGGTGGGGCCCCGCCTTCCCTGGGCGTCCTGAGTCCTACAGACGACACGATGGAGTGTGTTTCTGAGGGGGTGTTTGCAGGGGTCTGCCCCGGGATAGTAGAGGATTTCCAGTTCTCTGGGGGCGAGGTCAGGTGGCCGCGAAGCCAGAAGAGGAGCTGACAAGGTCTCCTCCCACACCTGTATCTAGTTGCTTCAAGGGCAAGGGCACTGGAGCCAAACTCAACCCAGACTGGCCCCAAGGGGTCCAGAGGGAAGGCAGGTGTCGGGAGAGCCCCCAGCTGGGGGCTTTCAGGCCATTGTGACAGGTGGCCATTCGGACAAGTGTGACACATCCACCTCCCTGAAAGGGGGAAGCCTTGCCTCCCCTACTCAATGGGCCCCTCGGCTGCTGTGGCTGAAGGAGAACTTGCGGAGTACCCTTTGTAATAGCTTGAGGGGCTGTGAGCTAAACCCTCCTGGAGAGGCCTCACGAGCCCTTCCACCCTCAGGATGGCTATCAGCGCCACTGCAGGGCTCCTAGTGGCTTCAGAGCCAACACGTCAGATGGGCTGCGCTCGGCACCTGCCTGAAACCAGATGGACAATTTTGTGTCTGGGGAGGCTGTGGCTTTGGTTTCTGCCTGAAGGCAGCCCTTTAGGACTGAGTCCGTGATGGTCCACGGACTCAGTCCACGGACTCAGATGCGCCCACCTGCCAGGGCATGTTCAGAAGCCTCCTGGAGGGAACGCTGGTGCCCCTGCCCCTCAAGTGCAGCCTGGGGCCCAGCGGCCTCAGCCCCACCTGGAAGCAGGTCGGAGATGCAGACGCTCAGGCTCCCCGCAGACTGTGAATCCGAATCTGCACTTCGCCAAGGTTCCCAGGTGGTTCCTCTGCACATTCAAGCTTGAGAAGCACCACCTTACAGCTCTTGTTCTCAACCCCAGCTGCACAGCAGAATTGCCTGGGAGCTCTGACAAATCCTGACACTCGGGTTATGCCTCAGCCCAGCCGCTGGCAGTGGGGCCAGGGTGTGTAATTTGTGAAGCCCCACCCCGGTGATTTTAGAATGCAGGCAGAGCAGAGAACCACCGTTCTAGAGGTGTATCAAGGCCTTTCAGTGTGACCCTCATGTCATCAGGGGAGCCTTCAGCTGGGGCACCACGTATACCCATATGGTGCTCACCCACAAGGACAAGGAGCTGCCACCAGCTTGGTGCCTGCACCATCCAGGTGACGGAAGCCACTCATGGCTAATGAGTGTTTTCCTGGTCTGTGACCTGGTGGTGGAAGCTGGGCACACAGAGTCATGGCGGGGAGGGGAGGGGGTCTCTGAAGTTGATCCAGTCTACTTCTGACAGGTGCCTCTTCCAGCACAGGCTTAAGGCAGCCTAGGAAGACCCGGCCTCTAGTCGTTCAGGCTGCACGCAGAAGGCCTGGACAACTGGAGTTCCTCGGGAAGGGGCATGACGCTTTCTAATCCTGGGGGAGGACCTGGGAACAGCAGGGTTAATGGGACTAAAACACAACGTGGGTGCTGTGTGGGGGGCACCTGGTTCCACATCCCACACTACAGTCTCCAGAATAAAAGGTTTTCCTTTGAGTCACTGAAGGCCAGACAAAGGAGAACGGAGGGACTGCAGCCTCCTAGAAATGGGAACTCATCTGGGCAACTAAAGGCCACGTAGGCTGCATCCCACTTGAAACCAGTGGAGAGGCGGCAGCTCTACTCCAGGCACTACTGAGCAGAGGGGACCACTCCTCCAGCAGGGCTAGAAGTTGTGTTCACCCAGGAATTCAGTTCGCCAGACTCTTAATACACGGTATGGCCCAAGACAGAAACTGCAGACATGGCCCAGGCCTAAGCCAGTCAATGTAGTTCTATCCCCTAGCAAGAGTGGTTGTTTTAGGGACAGGTGTGTGACTGGTTTCAGGCCCAGGAGAGCGAGGCTCATGGATTTTCAGAACTGTTGCAACAGAACATTTCTTTTCTGTTGGGCCTGGGAAAATGAGAGTCTATGAAGGAAGAAAGCACCGCATGATGAAGAGAGAAAAGCAGATGCCTCTGAGGACTCTGTTTGGAGTCCTGGATCAAGCTATTCCCGCAGCCAGCTAGCTGTGATTTTCCAGATGAGCCATAAAACCTGTCTCTCCGTTTTCTCAAAAGCCAAACAAGCCTTACCTGCAACAGAAAGAGTCCCAACTAATTCCCTGAGCAAACAGGGGCTGGCCGAGTGATGTCAAACCATTTGAACCCCCCTGATTCCACCTGGAATGCTTTGTTTGGTTCCATTGTTTAGATCTGTAGAACAAAGGGGCTTGGTACACTTTCAGGATTTTCAGTGACAGCCAGGATAGGCTGAGGCAATCTCTAAGGCAGGTATCAGTAGAAGCAGCGTCTGTTTGTTGAGGATTCACAGGGTAGAGGGATGACCCCTTTGTATCAGGGTGACTTTTCAATAGCTCAGTAACCAGCAGAATAAGCAAAATCCAAGCTTTGGCCCGTCCCCTGCACGTGCCCAGTGTGATCTGATGGCTGCACTTCTTCTGCCAGGTGGGAGAGAACCTAGCACAGGATGAAGGGTCTTAGAGTGAGACAGACACAGGCAGACCCAGGTAGTGGCAGCAAGGTCCTTGGATAGAAAGAGCTGTGAGTGGTGTTTGGGAAAGGACACCTTGGTGTCCCATACAGTATTCTGTGCCCACTGGGAGGAGGGGCAGGGGTGCCCTAGGGCAGGGCAGGTCACCAAAAGCAAAGGAGACCACAAGACAGAAGGCTCCATGCCAACCCAGGGTGACTAGAACCGAGCAGGGAGGATGGAGATCTTGTTGGCATGGAGGGGCAGTGGTGTTTCTCCCATCCACACGCCCAGGCACCACCATCTGCCTCCCAGAACTTAGGTGCTGGAGGCTAGAAGAAACACCAGGCTGGGTGGGATTTAGACGGCAGGCAGGCAGCCCTGGGGGCTCCAAGCATAAACGAGGCTGAAAGTTCTCAGGCGCCTGCACTGGTGGAAAGCTCAGCCTGGAGTCGTGTACACGTCAGGTGCTCGGCAAGGGGCAGCAGCATATTTTGCTCCCACTGGTTCCCTGGCCCCTTGGGAAGAGCGTGTTTGTATGAAGCTAACACAGCCAGTGTAACAAACCAGAGATGATAAACCTCTGCCATCCAGGGAATAAACCCGAGCCCGGGTAGAACAGAAGTAACTCCAAGTTCTGTCTTTACTGGAGTCCTGGTGTTGTTTAACAGCCTGGGCCTAGTAAGTTTCTCACCTATCAAAAGGGGACCACAAGGCCTGTCGTCCAGGCTGCTGTTTAGGACCGAATGAGATGATGTAATGTACAAAGGAGGGATGGAGCTAATGGCAGGGATTATTGCTCACTGTTATTTTTGGCATCTCTCAAAATGCAGCACATGGGCACCCACCCACACCACCTCCAGACAGACCTGCTCTGGCTGTCCCGTCCTAACTCACTGGGATTCAGAAATAGTGCCGCCCACAGGAGCTGATCGGTGGCTGGGAAGCGGCGTGTGCTGGGGGGATGGGGTGGGAACGGGGCAGCAGACCCCACCCACCTGGAGATACGGGGCAGTAGAGGGCATGAGGGGGGTGGCATGGCGGAGCCTGGTGCTAAGGAGGCCCTGGAAGCACAGGCAAAATGGCCTATACTGGCCAAATAACTCAGAGGCCTGCACAGCTCACAGAGCCAGGAGAAAGGGCTTGACACAGAAGGACAGGGAGGGCAATGGCCAGATATTGCCAGGGACGTATCACGCTCTCTGCACAGGTCTTCAGAGAAGAAACATGCAGGGCTGGAAGCAGGTCAAATCGAGTAAGGTGGTGGGGCTGGACCTGAACCCCACCCTCTTCCACAGTGACAGAGCCAGGCAGCAGGACATCCCTGCCCATCACTGCCACCTGACCCAACTCCAGTGGACAGAGGATGGCACGGATGATCCTATATACACAAAATGGTTGGGGCCCCTGCCTCAAATTCACGTGCTGAAACCTAATCCCCAGTGCAATGGTATTACGAGGTGGAGCCTTTGGCAGGTGATTAGGTAATGCGGGTGGAGCCCTCACACATGGGATCTGTGCCTTATAAAAGGGACCCCAGAGTGTTCCCTCACTCCTTCTGCTATGTGAGAACACAGAGAGAAGACAGCTGTCCATGAACCAGGAAGGGGACTCTTGCCAGACACCAACCTGCCAACGCCTTCATCTTGAACTTCTTGGCTCCCAGAACTGTGAGAAAGGCACTGCTGTTGTTTGTGAGCCACTCATTTTATGGTATTCTGTTAGAGCAGCCCGACAGGACTGAGACCTATCCCCACCTGCAGGGACCTGAAAAACAGGAGGATAGACTTGGGCCTTCCAGAGAGTGGAGTCAGATCCTGTGCCCACTTCCTCAAACCTTGGAACAAGGGACCACTGAGTCAGCCTCAGCTCAAAAGGAAGGTAGCAAGAGGGTGCAGGCCACAGAAAGGTATTGGAGTGTGGGAGGGTGTACGTCTATGGCAATCAGGCATCTGTACCATGGGGCCATCAGAAGAGGTCAAAGCTCAAATACAGGGGCTGTGGTTTATAGAGATGATCCAGTCTAGACAGTGACTGAAATCGGCTGCTGGGGCCAATTCTTCAGCAACTATGAAGGGTGCGTGAGACACAAGGCTTGGATAATATGGGATCGGAACTCCTGACTTCATATCAGTACCCTGTTCTAGGCTGATTTAAAGGTTTCTCTTTTAACTTACGCCAAGGAGCTGCTAAACCAAGGGGGAGGATGTTGGTGGGAAAAGCTACTGCATTTTTTTTTTTTCAATTTTGTTATGGTGGTAAAATACATAGCAACTGCATTTTTCAAGTTTCTCAGCAGAAATAAATAACAGCCAAAAGCCATAATGATGCTGTTGGATGCTAATGTTTACAATTCAGAATGAAATAACTGTCATGAAAATACGACTGAAAGGGTGTGGTATGAACTTAAAAAAATAAACTCGATAAAACTGCACAAGGGAATAATAGAAAATGCAGATGAAAATATGGTCTTCAGAGGCTCAGAATCTCAGAGGTGGTAAAAACTGGAGCTCTCACTTGGCAACCAACCAAACATTTTTCAAGCAATGGAACTGAGGTTGACAGGTTCCTAACTTGCCTCAGGACACAAAGTGAATGAGTGACAAAACTGATCTCTCTTGCTTAATCAAATATGATGATACCAAACATTCAATGTGATTCAAAACACTTTAAATCATAAAACCAAAAGCAAGTGACATCAGCAAAAATGACAGAATAAGGATTTCCAAAAATTATTTCCCCCATGAAAATAATGAGAAAACTGGTTAAAAAGAAGAAAAGGTCAGAATGAACTTTATCAGAACTCTGGAAATTAATGCAACAATTTAGGGAACATTTATTTGAGATAAACAACCAAATCTCAGTCAAAACAGTGAGCTTTACAGCATTTTAACTTGCCATATTTCACTACCCTGCTCTCTAGTTCGATGGTAGCCTTGACAACCAACAGCTTCCCAATAACTGTGTAAACCAGCAGCCTGGCAGCCACTGGAAGGGGACAACTGGGTTGAAGATTCTTCAACGCTTCATTCTCAGAGATTTGTCATTAACTGACCTGGCTGGTGGTTCCCTGGAAAACCTCACTTGCAAAAAGGAAAACCCACTTGGACCTGAGTCAGAAGTCACCCAGTGTGAAAAGCCTTTTCTCTTCCACTGAGGTGCTTGCTGAAGACAATTACAGGCAAATATCTAACTTCACAGCTGCCTGAGGCAGTGAATAACAGTTGGGGCAAACAACAGATGGACTGAAAAGCTTGCAAGGAAGCTCAGCATATCTCTGGGTATCTAGAATATCACCTGCACATATACTCAGGGAAGGCCTGAGAAGGCACTAACTAAGCTCTCAAAGCTGATCTTGAGATTCTGCCCAAATAGGAAGAGAGGGTTTAGACAGAGTCATCAGCTGCCTGGTTGAGTGTTGAAAGGAGTGTCCCAACATGCACACAGAGATTTCAGCAAATATTGGGAGGTTTACTAGTTACAAATGTTTAAGAAAATCTCAGTCTGATCATTAGCTGATCACTAAGCCGACGAAGGAGAGACTTCAGTGGCCACACACGACAAAAATATAAACCTTACAGAATTAGTTTAGAAAAGTCAATAAACAAAGAACAACCACAAATCCTAGCGAGACAGAAAGAATCTAATAGTCCAAGCTGCCACATTATATTTTTAAAATGTTCAGCAAAAAATTACAAGATACAAAAAGAAACAAACGGTCCACATATAGGGAACCCAGTCAGATCTGCTAGACAAAGAACTTAAATAAATTATTTTAAATATTTTCAAATAATCAAAAAACATATATAAAGGAGAGTATGAGAATGATGCCTCATCAAATAGACAATACACATAAGGAAAAATTTTTAAAGAGAACCAATAGGAAGTCTGGAGTTGAAAAGTACAATTACTTAAATTTAAAAATCACTACAGGGGCTCAATGGCATATCTAAACTAAAAGAAGAAAGATTCAGTGAACTTGAAGACAGGTCAATTGAGATTAGCCAATCTAAGGAATAGAAAAAAATAACAACGAAGAAAAAATGACTTGGCACAGTGGCTCATGCCTGTAATCCCAGCAGTTTGGGAAGCTGAGGCAGGAGAATTGCTTGAGGTCAGGAGTTCAAGATCAGCTTGGGCAACATAGCAAGGTCCTATCTCTATTAAAAAAAATTTTTTTAATTGGCCAAACATGTGTGCACCTGTCGTCCCAGCTACTCGGAAGGCTGAGGCAGAGGATTTGCTTGGGCCCCGGAGGTCAAGGGTGCAATGAGCCATGATCAAGCCACTGCACTCCAGCCGGAGTGACAAAGAAAAAAAGAAAAAGAAAAATGAACAGAGCCTCAAAGACCTTGGGGTAGGATATCACTGAGCATACAATGTGTACACTGAGAGACTCAGAAACGGAAGAAAGAGAAAGATGCAGAAAGAACATTCAAAGAACTAGTAACTGAACACTTCCAAAATCTGAGGAAAATATGACCCATTCAAGAAACTCAATGACCTTCAAGGAGGGTAAACTCAAAGAGACTGACACCCAGACATATAATCAAATTGTCAAACCCAAAGACAAAGAGAGAATCTTGAAAGCAGCAAGAGAGAAGTGACTTACCACATATAAGATAAAATTAGTAACCGATTTCTCATGAAAAATCATGGATGCCAAAAGACAGTGAGATGAACTATTCAAGCTGAAAGAGAAAGACTGTGGACCAAGAACACTACATCCAGCAAAACTACCCTTCAGAAATAAAAGGAATGGCGAGACATTGCTTAACGAGTGTAGAGTTTTCTTTTGGGGTGAAGAAAATGTTTTGGAAGTAGATACATGTGGTGGTTGCACAACATCGTAAATGCACTGTCACTAAATTGTTCAATTTAAAATTATTCATTTTACGTTACATGAATTTCACCTCAATTTTTAAAAGAAGGGAAAATTAAGACTTCCAAGATAAACAAAAACTGTAGAGAAATTAGCACTAGCAAACCTGTCCTACATGAAATGAGCATTGAACAGTAATCCAAATCCAAATGAAAGAAGAAAGAGTACTAGTTAAGGCAATTACATGGGTAAAAACAAAACGTAGTATAAATACACTTTTGTTTCTAATTTTTTCCTTCTAATCTAAAAGAAGACTATGGAAAGCAATAGCTATAAATCTGAGTTAATGAGCATATAAAGACATAATGTGTATAACAATAACAGCGCAGAAAAGGGAGAAGGGAATAGACATACATAAGAGCAAAGTTTTTGTATAATATTGAAATTAAGTTGGTATTAATCCAAACTAGATTGTTATTAATTAAGATGCAATCTGAAATCCACAGGGCAACTACTAAGAAAATAACTCAAAAAACATGGTAGAAGAAATGACAAGGGAATTAAAAGGTACACTAGAAAATATCTGTTGAACATCAAAGGAGCAATGGAGGAATAGAGACACATAAAATGACATGAAATGTACAGAAACCAAAAGGGCAAAATGGTAGATGTAAATCACACCTTATTAAAAATTATGTTAAGTAAACATAATTCAAATACTCCAGTCAAAAGGCAGAGGTTAATAGAATAAAATTTTAAAAAGATCCACATCTATGCTGTATACAACAGACACATTTAAATTCAAAGACACAAATAGGTTGAAAGCAAAAGAATGGAAAAAAAGATAGACTATGAAAACAGTAACCAGGCCGGGCGCAGTGGCTCACGCCTGTAATCCCAGCACTTTGGGAGGCCAAGGTAGGTGGATCATGAGGTTAGGAGATGGAGACCATCCTGGCCAACATGGTGAAACCCCATCTCTACTAAAACACAAAAAATTAGCCAGGCATGGTGGCATGTGCCTGTAGTCCCAGCTACTCAGGAGGCTGAGGCAAGGGAATTGCTTGAACACGGGAGGTAGAAGTTGCAGTGAGCCGAGATCATGCCACTGCACTCTAGCCTGGCAACAGAGCAAGACTCCATCAAAGAAAATAAAATAAAGAAGAGAAGAGAAAAGAAGAGAAGAGAAGGGAAGAGAAGGGAAGGGAAGGGAAGGGAAGGGAAG
>NW_012117599.1:2935037-2938548 GCF_000951035.1 Colobus angolensis palliatus
GGAAGGAAGGAAGGAAGGAAGGAAGGAAGGAAGGAAGGGGAAGGGGAAGGGAAGGAAGGGAGGGAGGGAAGGGGAAGGGGAGAAAGAAATAAAGAAAACAGTAACCAAAACAGAGCTGGAGTGGCTATACTAATAACAGAAACTATATTGTCTGTTTAAGATAAAAATTACTACAGACAAAGTGGGAAATTGTATAATGATAAAAGTACCAATGCATCAAGATTTAACACCATACACATATGTGCATCTAATATCAGAGGCCAAAAATACATGAAGCAAAGCTGACAAAACTGAAGGAAGACAGCAGTAATAGTTGGAATCTTCAATACCCTACTTCAATAATCAATAGAAAAATTAAATGTAAGAACAATAAAGAAATAGGAGACTTGAAAAACATGATAAGCCAACTAGACCTAGCAGACATCTACAGAATACCAATTCAATAATAGCAGAATTCACATTCTTCTCAAAGGCACATGGAACATTATCCAGGATAGACCATCTGTTAGGTCATAAAATAAGTCTCAACAAATTTTTGAAAATTTAAATCATACAAAGTATGTTCTCCAAACACAACAGAATTAAGTTAGAAATCAATAACAAGAGAAATTTGAGAAATTCACAAATAGATTGAAATTAAACAACACACTCCTAAATAACCTATGGATCAAACAAGAAATCATAAGAGAAATGGAAAATACTTTGATATTAATAAAAATAAAACCACCACATACCAACATTTATGGTATGCAGCGAAAACAATGCTTGCAAGGATATTTATAGCTGTAAATGACAATATTAAAAAAGAAGAAAAGTTTCAAATCAATTCCCTAAACTTCCACTTCAAGGAATCAGAAAAGAGCAAGAGAAACTGAAAAACAAACAGGAGAAAAACAATAATAAAGATTAGAGAAGAAATTAATGAAATTGAGAGTAGAAAAACAAAGAAAACTAACAAAACCAAAAGTTAGTTCTTTGAAAAGATCAATGAAATCAACAAACCTTTAGTTAGACTGACCAAGAAGTAAGGATAGAAGGCTCAAATTACGAAAATTAAGAATGAAAGAGAGGACATCACGACCAACATTACAGAAATAAAGATGGTAAGAACATAATACAAACAATGGCATGCCAACAAACTAGATAACCTAAATGGTCACATTTCTAGAAAGACACAAACTACCAAAACTGACTGAAGAAGAAATAAAAATTATGAATAGATCAAAACAACTAAAGAGATTGAATTAAGACTTTTTAAACTTCCCTCAAGGAAAAGCCAAGGCCCAGGTGGCTTCTACCAGATAAATTCTACCAAATATTTAAAGAATAGTACAAATTATCCAAAATGCTTATCCAAAATGCTTGGGATCAGAAGTGTTTCAGAGTTGGGGGTTTTCCAGATTTCTGAATATTTTACGTTATACATACCAAGTAACCATTCCAAATCCAAAAATCCTAAATCTGAAATGCTACAACGAGCATTTCATTTGAGTCACAGGTCGATGTCCAAAAAATTTGAAACTTTGGGGGCCGGGCGCAGTGGCTCACACCTGTAATCCCTGCACTTTGGGAGGCCGAGGTGGGCGGATCATCTGAGGTCAGGAGTCCGAAACCAGCCTGGCCAACATGGTGAAACCCCATCTCTACCAAAAATACAAAAACTAGCTGGGCATGGTGGCGGGCGCCTATAATCCCAGCTACTTGGGAGGCTGAGGCAGGATAATTGCTTGAACCCATGAGGTGGAGGTTGCAGTGAGCCAAGATCATGCCACTCCAGCCTGTGCGACAAGAGCAAGACTCCGTCTTAAAAATACATACATACATACATACATACATACATACATACATACATACATACAAGATTCTAAACTTTGGCTGGACACGGTGGCTCACACCTGTCATGCCGGCACTTTGGAAGGCCAAGGTGGGTGGATAACTTGAGGTCAGGAGTTCAATACCAGCCTGGCCAACATGGTGAAACCCTGTCTCTACTAAAAACACAAAAATTAGCCAGGCGTGGTGGTGGTCACCTGTAAACCCAGCTACTCGGGAGGCTGAGGCAGGAGAATCGCTTGAACCCAGGAGGCAGAGGCTGCAGCGAGCCAAGATCACGCTACTGCACTCCATCTTGGGCGACAGAGTGAGACTCCATCTCAAAAAAAAAAAAAAAAAAATCCAAACTTTGGAGATTTTTGGGTTTCAGAATTTTGGATCAGGATGGTCAACCTGCAATGGGTACATGGTTTCTTTTTAGGGTAATGAAAATGTTCTGGAATTAGATAGTATTGATGGTTCACAACCTTGTTTGGGGATATGTTAATTATATCTCAATTATTTTAAAAGTAGGGAGGAGGAAATGAGACAATAGCAATCCAAGTCAGTTATAACAATGTAAATCCTGGATATTTTCTTTCTTTCTTATTTGGTAAAGTTGAACATAATTTGGAAGGCTGTATACAAATCATAAGCTCTTTACATTTTTTGTCCTAAAAGTGTGTGACTTTCTATTTTAATTATTTCAAAGCTTTTCTACTTGAAAGCTTGGGAAAGCTTTCAATAAAGTTGAGGGGCATGAGTCAGACTAGGAGGATGTATATATAACATATACAATAAAAGGTGTCTGTGTGTCTGTATCCATCCTTGATTTATAAAGAGGTCCTATAAAGCAGCATGAAAAATGGCAAAAATTCAATTGAAAATTAGGCAAAGAACATGTGAAATCAATTCACATGATAGCAAACACAAAATGGGCAATCCTACTGAAAACTAAATGTAACAACCAGACTCCTGGAAATTTAAGAAGGTAGACACTATTCAACTGGCAGAGTATGAGAAATAGGCATGCCAATATAGTGCTTGTAGGAGTAAAAAAATCATATACCTTTCCAGGACAGCCATTTGGCAATTTCTATCAAAATCTTAAATGTACTCATCCTTTGACCAGGCAATTCCACCTCTGGGAATTTATTCTACAGAAATATTCACAGAGGCAAATGTAGATAAATGAATAAATATATTCCCTGCAGTCAGGTTTGTACTAAAAAATTATACATATCACAAATATTCCTTGGTAGGAGAATGATTAGCTACTAAAGGGTAGCTAAAAGAAATGAGGTAGATCTATTTATGGACATAGAAGTATCTATAAAATATACTGTAAATTTAAAAAAAAAATGATCTGAGCAAGCCAGGCATGGTGGCTCACACCTGTAATCCCAGCACTTTAGGAGGCTGAGGTGGGCGGATCCCTTCAGGTAAGGAGTTCAAGTCCAGACGGTCAACATACTGAAACCCCATCTCTACTAAAAACACAAAAATTAGCTGGGCATGGTGGAGGGCACCTGTAGTCCCAGCTACTCCAGAGGCTGAGGCAGGAGAATCACTTTAACCAAGAAGGCAGAGGTTGCAGTGAGCCAAGATTACACGACTGCACTCCAGCCTGGGTGAAAGAGTGAGGCTGAGTCTCAAAAATAAAATAAAATAAAATAAAATAAAATAAAATAAAATAAAA
>NW_012117599.1:2938666-2946122 GCF_000951035.1 Colobus angolensis palliatus
AAAATAAAATAAAATAAAATAAAATAAAATAAAATAAAAAATTGTTAAATGATCTGAGGAAAACACGCATATATGGTATGATTTTATTTTTGCAAGAAAACCCTAAACCCTAATATGCATATTACATATATGTGAGTATAGCCAGTGATAGATCCAGCTGGACTCCTTACAGTGAAAGCAGAAACCCACAGCACCCTTCCTCACACTCTTACTAAACTCACTCTGTAGCCCTGCTCTGCCACTCCCAGGGACCTCAGCCACAGACTATTTTGGTTTGTCTGATACCTGGGCCTGGCCTCTCCACCATCAGCTCACAAACCCCTGGCCAGCTCCCGTGTGGGGAGCCCACACCCTGACATCACCCTTGCAGGAGCACCATCAGCTCAGAAAGACCCTTCCCAGGTGCCCTCAGCCTCCAGGCACAGCAGCAGGGACTGGGGGACAGGGAGGGAAATGGGCTCCCTGCACCATTCTCCAAGGTAGTCCTCTCCACCTGAAGATGCACCTCTGTAGCAGGCTAGAGGTGACTAGAGCCAATCTGCCTTCACCACACCATGGGACGAGGAGTTGTCTGGTGCCACCAAACTGTCCTCAGTCAAGAGCAGAGGAGCCCTATTTTCTTTTTCTTTTTTTTTTTTTTCTTTTTTTGGACAGAGTCTCACTCTGTCGCCCAGGCTGGAGTGCAGTGGTGCGATCTTGGCTCACTGCAAGCTCCGCCTCCTGGGTTCACGACATTCTCCTGCCTCAGTCTCCGTAGTAGCTGGTACTACAGGTGCCCGCCACCATGCCCAGCTAATTTTTTTTGTATGTTTTAGTAGAGACGGGGTTTCACCGTGGTAGCCAGGATGGTCTCGATCTCCTGACCTCGTGATCTGCCCGCCTTGGCCTCCCCAAGTGCTGGGATTACAAGTGTGAGCCACCGCGCCCACCCAGCCTGAAGGAGCTCTATTTTCACATCCTGCTGTGTAAACGTATCAAAAAGATCTGGAAGGATACACGATGGCTTTATCTCTGGGGAAGGGATTATACCTTTTTACTTCTATTGCTTCTGTAGTGTATTTTCCCCCAATTACTCATGTAGTTAAAAAGAAAAAAGTCTCCCAGGTCTATTTCTGTCCCCCTCATTTTGAATAAGTTGTCTTTTACTGAGGAAATCCATGCCATCAGGGGTAGCCCAGTCAGGGCATTAGAATCAGCAAATACTTATGATCACATCCACCCGAACACCCATGCATCGCAGAGTGGAGACCCTGGGTGCCACCCCCAGAGGCTCTGACTGAATTCACTGGGCATGGGCGTGGGCATCAGGCTATGTTCAAGCTCCCCCAGAAGATTCTGAGGGACAGCCAGATGCAATGGGCTTGCCCCTCTCAAAAGGGCCCAAAGCACAGACAGCTACTCCGCGCCCGCACCGACCTCCCCCACACACCACTTCCTCTTCCTCCGCCAGTGGCGCTGGCTATATAGTTCGAATCAGCAATGCTTCTGCTTAAGCTTGGATTCAAGACACTGCTTTCCAAGCAGAAAGCGATATTTTAGGTATAGGGGGAGGGAAAGCAGAGTGGGAAGACGGTGAGAACACCCCCTCCCATCACATCTCCATAAATGATTTGGCTGCGAAGTCACCCTGAAGGAGAGAGATGGCTCAGGAGAGGCCACGTGGGGAAGAGTGTCAACGTGAATTAGCGCACAGAAGCAACAACACAACCACAACACATGAAAGCAGCATGAACCTGAGAGGCTGGGCAGAGCGGCCACACAAAATAGCCGGAGACGTGATTTCCCAAAGTACGATGGAAAATCCTCGGAGTTACCTGAAGTCACGCACAGAGGGGTGTGGGGTGGGCCCTCCTGGCCCAGCACTGGTGAGTGGGTGGCAATCTGTGTAGTGAGAGAAGTGAGGCCAATACATTTATACATACGCAATGAGAAAACAGGCAAGAAACGGTGTGGGGAAAGAAGCTCTGTGAACCTTCTCCAACAGCCTCAACTCCTCAGCCTCTGTCCTCTCCCTGGATGGCATTTGGAGATCATGTCCCATGGTTTAACACACTTATTTTCAAGTATGTCAACAGTTATGATCTCCCTCAGCAGAAGGTAAGCAAATCCAAAGACAGGGACCTGCACCTAAATTTCACTCACTACATTCCTGTTGGTGGCTGTGCATGGTGGATCATGTCTGTAATCTCAGCACTTTGGGAGGCAGAGGTGGGAGGATTACCTGAGCTCAGGAGTTCAGGACCAGCCTTGGCAACATAGCAAGATCTCAACTTTACAAAAAATTTAAAAAATTAAAAATTTAGCCAGGTGTGGTGACATGCACCCGTGGTCTAGCTACTGAGGAAGTTGAGGTTGGAGGATCACTTGAACCTGGGAGATGAAGGCTTCAGTAGGCCTTGATGATACCATTGCACTCCAACCTGGGCAACAGAGGAGACCCTGTCTTAAAAAAAAAAAAAAAAAAATTCCTGTTGGTGGATGGCTCTGGGATCTCATAGATGCCTCTCTCCGTCCAACAGAAAATTTGGCCTCAGCAGCTTCTAGCTACAAGCACCATGCTAGGTGCTGAGGATACAATAGTGACAACAGAGGGAGGGCCATGATGGCAAAGATCTTATAGCCTAGATCTAGAATTATGACACACACAGTGGGGAAGGTGCTGGGATAGAAGGATTGGTGGTTTTGAGGGCAGGAAGGATGGACGCTCAGCTTGGAAGAAAGTGAGAACTAGGCTGAAGTTGGACAGGTGAATGGAAAACATGCCAGACAAATATCGTGCGTGTCAAGGAGGGAAAGAACAGGGAAGATGAGATTCTAGGTCCAGAGGATGGCAGATGTAAAGGCCCAGAGGCAGGGGGGAGCATCACCTGCTCAAGGCCCTGGAAGAAATTCAATATCACTAAAGTTTGAGAGCTGGATTGGGGTGGGGAAGGGAACTAAGTAGAGGGGGCTAGATGATTCCAGAACATTACACCATGCTAAGGTGTTTGGATTCTATTCTAAAGGTAATTAGAGCATGGCAAGATTTCAGACTCACGATCAAATGCAAGTGTGAGGGAGATCCATCCCCTTGGTTACAGGGCTGCTACGGTCTGAATGTTCGTGTACCCTCAAAATTCCTGTATTGAAATCTTAATCCCAAGCTGATGGCATTAGGTCATGAAGTCTCTGAGAGGTGATTAGGCCATGGGGCTGGGGCCCTCATGAATAAGATAAAAGAGAACCGAGAGAGCTCGCTTGCCCCTTCCACCATGAGAGGACACAGCAGGAAGGTGCTGCTACAAACCAAAAAGTGGATTCTCACCAGACACTGAACGTGCTGGCGTCTTGATCTAGGACTTCCGGCCTCCAGAACTGTAAGGAACCACTCTCCAGAAGTTTGTTACACCAGTTCAAATGGACTAAGACAGGGCAGAACGGGGAGTGGGGGGCTGTGGCAAGAGCGCTGGCTGGTGGCATAGGACAGGAGGAGTGGGTCAATTTGAGGACAGAATACACAGGACGTGGTGCCTGAGGAAGGGCCGGGAAGTCAGGAGAAGACACGGCAAGCATGCACCCAGGTTTCACATGCAGGCATGCGAGTGGACGGGGGAGTCCCTCGCTGAGACAAAACACGGCTATGCTGGGGAGAGTTTTGGACATGTGCATGACTCCAGACAAGAAAGTATTTCAGAGCAATAAATCAAGAGCTGAACAGGAATAACTCTTCTAAATTCATCAATTTCATATAAACAAATACATTCATAGAAATAGTCTCAAAAGGAAATAAATCCTGAGAGTGACCCGAAAAAATCCACCCAAACCTGTGCCCTACATTCACCTTAAGGGGCAAGTCTGGGGCAGAGCGGCAAACTCTACAATCTTTTACGTAGCAGAGGAAACCAGACTGTGACCTTCAGGGAGTCCTGACAGCTGTTGTTGGCAGAATGACTGACACAACATGGAAGTGAGCCCTGGGCTGGGGATGTGTTTAAACCTCAGCACAGAACAAACACCTTGCCTCTGGAGGGAGGGCTGGGGTCTGAGCCTGCTGTCAGTGACTACCAAACTTGTCCAACCTATCTTATTTTGTTGGTAGTGTTCTGTTTTTTTTTTTTCTTTTTTTTTTAGGCTTTTAGCAGCCTGAAGCCATGGTTGTTAGTTGCTGTCTCCAGCGATAAGTGGAAAAGAGGGATGAGGAAGGGGCTTTACTAGCCCAGCCAGAAACACAAACTAGGAACCCGTGACTGTACTCTCTCTCCCTTGGACACCGCTGGCAGGCATTGCTCACCCTTCTGGAATTATTTTATGTTATTTCTGAAGGATCACACCATAAATCGGACTTGGTTTTGGCATACGAGTCCACGGGTTTTGACACACATGTAGAGTCATGTAGCCACCAGCACAGTCAAGATGCAGAATTGTCCCCTCGCCGCCCCCCACCCCAAAATCCTCCCCCATGTTGCTCCCTTACAGCCACACACTCTTCCCCCCTGGCAACCACTGATCTGTTCCCCATCACGATCGTTCTGTCTCTTCGAGAATGTCACAAAAATGGAATCGTACAGTATGTAACATTTTGAGACTGGCTTCGTTCACAAAGTGTGATGCTTTTGAGCTTCATCCAAGCTGTTGCATGTACCGGTGGTTTGTTCCTTTTACCCTTCTGGTATTAAACGTGAAGGCACTGACAGCATTGCTAAATATATATTTGCTTTGCTCCTCTTAGCACCCACCTTTCATCTTGTACGGATACCAAAGAACTAATCTCAGTCACAGGTGTCCTAATCTCAGCACACCAACTTCATAACATGGAGTATGAAGAAAATCAGTGACTTCTGCTGAAACAGATTAGCAAAACACCAAAACCTTGAAGCTTTTTTTTTTTTTTTTTTTTTTTTTTTTTTTGAGACGGAGTCTGGCTCTGTCACCCAGGCTGGAGTGCAGTGGCTGGATCTCAGCTCACTGCAAGCTCCGCCTCCCGGGTTTACGCCATTCTCCTGCCTCAGCCTCCCGAGTAGCTGGGACTACAGGCGCCCACCACCTCGCCCGGCTAGTTTTTCATATTTTTTAGTAGAGACAGGGTTTCACTGTGTTAGCCAGGATGGTCTCGATCTCCTGATCTCGTGATCCGCCCATCTCGGCCTCCCAAAGTGCTGGGATTACAGGCTTGAGCCAACGCGCCCAGCCAACCTTGAAGCTTTTATAACTTTTTCTGGTCACTTTAAATTCCTAAAGCAGGGATGTTCCACATAATCCAATGAAAGGAGAAAAATTAACCTTTCTTTTCATTATTTACAAATCTAACTTGGTAGATAGAGTTAAGACTCAAGTTACTGTTTTTCTTTACCATTCCCACACAAATAAGAGGGGACTAGGGGTGCATATAATCATGGGTTCAGCTGTTCACAGACTTTTGAGCTAGAAGGCAACTCTGGATAATATCCTTGTTTGACAATGTATCCAGCAAACATTTACTGGATGCCTGCCTGTGCGCAGCACAGTACTAAAAACAGAGACGGGGGGTGCAGCCCCTGCCCTCCAGGCAGACAGTCCCAGGAGATCACAGCCACCAAGCCCACTGTGAGGTTCAGTGGCTGGCTTACTACTGCCCTCTCTGCATCTTGCTTAGGTTCCATTAAAATCCTGATGGTTCCCAAGCCTTCGCCATCAGTGGGTGGGTCAGGGAGCCTCAATGCAGCTGGGGAGGTTGCTAAGGGATTTACAGGTTGTCACATATAATGCAAAATGGTGAATTCATAATAATGAATCAAGAGTTGGTTATATTAGGCTCTAGCAACTCTAAAGGTCAAGATGCACAGACGATGAAATCAGCTGAAGGAAAATTCTCTGTTGGTCCTTGACTGGGATGTGAATGTGAGGCTTAACTGTCAGACAGTATTTCACACATAAAAGAGAAAAAACAGCAGTGATCAATACTCATCTGCAAGCCATGGGCAAGCCAGCTTGGTATGCAATGTGGGGGCCTCAAAGAGGTCACCTCGCTAAGTGTGGGGAGATAAGACATGCCCACAGTAAAAGCATCAAAGCATGGTGTCATGTGATGAGTGACAAATGTGAGGCCTAGAAGAGAAATGTCACAGAAGTTCAAAAAACGGAGGGCCAGGGTGGCCAGCCAGCTCTTAGCATCGCAGTTAGGTAGGGCACACCTCCAGTCCCCTTACCTGGTCACAGTGAGCGTGCTCTGGGCCAGGGCACATTCACCGGAGTCAGATGGGCTTGCTGGAGCTGAGTCTGACCTCCTCAGCCTGCCTTCGTCTGCCCAGACCCAAAACATCTGCCTGTGGCTCCCACGTTGTCCAGAGCTCAGCAGGGCCCACGAGGCCCCGAACGTCTTCCTGACAGCATGGAGAAAAACTGAGCCGTGGATGAGGAAGGGAGGCCACGTCCCGCCACCGTGTGCCTCCAAGATGAGTGCTGCCGCTGCCGCCGCCGCCGTGCTTAAGCAGCGTAAAGGCCGACCTGTTCTCCTGCCTAGAACAGCAAGAGCCTATTTCAAAGAAGACAACATTGTTTTTCCTTAAATAGAAGATGAATGCACTTATTTCTGCCAGAAGGTAATCTTCTTCCAAAAGGGGGAAGACAGGCTGAAATCCAGACAGGAGTCACAATTCACAGCCTCCTTTTGTTGTAACTGAAAAATCCCCAGTGATCGTTCATGGCTACTAGGCCTCCCCAAAGTCAGGACGCCAGCAACACACCCTCTGCTTTGTCAAAGCAAACAGGGACCTGAACATAAGCAAGCTGATATGTCTGGGATGTGCCCCTCCCACCCCACCAAGGCAGAGTGGCAGCAGGAACATGAAATTCACCTGCCACCATGTGAAGCAATCCCCTGCAGCCACTCCCCTGCCAGCCTGGGGGCTGCTGGGCCACACAAATGGGTGACACAAGAGCTCTTAACCTCAGACGTTAAGCCTTTTAAAAATGTACAAATACGTAATAAGCACCCAAGTGACAAAGATACACAAGAGTCCTCATAGGACCTTGTAGTCAGTGGGAGAGCAGACACAGACAGTTGAAGGAGTCTCCATAAGAAAGAGAAGAATGTTCTTAGGGCAGTGCAGGAGCAGGTGCCAAGTGGGCGATCACCATGTGTGTGGAACACCTGGGACTGCAGTTGAGCCTGAAGGACAGTGAGGGAATGGCCAGGGGTGGCCCCACAGGCAAGGGGAGTGCCCAAGCAGGGGGCACTGGTGGCAAAGAGCAAGATGTGCTCAGCAGTTAGAGGCACCCAGAGAGACTGGAGTGGAAAAAAAAAAAGGTATCTATGAAGGAAATGAGAGAAAAGGGTTGAAAGGCCAGGGCAGCCTGATGGTGGAGGCCCAAGGCTGACGCCGTAAGAAGCGTGTCTGAGAAGTCTTAGCTCAATGGGGAGGCAGGTGGACAGAGGCTCAGTAGGAGGGGAGGCAGGGGGACGGAGGCTCAGTGGGAAGGGAGGCGGGGGATGGAGGCT
>NW_012117599.1:2947597-2954506 GCF_000951035.1 Colobus angolensis palliatus
GGGAGGCAGGGGGACGGAGGCTCAGTGGGAGGGGAGGCAGGGGGACGGAGGCTCAGTGGGAAGGGAGGCAGGGGGACGGAGGCTCAGTGGGAGAGGAGGCAGGGGGACGGAGGCTCAGTGGGAGGGGAGGCAGGGGAACGGAGGCTCAGTGGGAGGGGAGATGGGGGGACGGAGGCTCAGTGAGAGGAGAGGCAGGGGGACGGAGGCTCAGTGGGAAAGGAGGCAGGGGCACGGAGCCTCAGTGGGAAAGGAGGCAGGGGGATGGAGGCTCGGTGGGAGGGAAGGCAGGGGGACGGAGGCTCAGTGGGAGGGGAGGCAGGCGGATGGAGGCTCAGTGGAAGGAGTGCCTTGGTACCCCTGTGGCAGAGCAAGGCCACAAAACTTACCCAGCAACCACACCTCCAATACCCTCCTCCTCTGGCTTTTCAAAGGAATCTGGGGGACCAAGTGAGAAAAAGAACAGGGGTGGGAGTAGGGCCTGTCCACTCTGTGTGCACACGTGTGTGCGTGTGTGTGTGCGTGTGTGTGTGCATGCGTGTGTGTGGAGGGTGGTGGGACTTTTAGCTAAGTACTGTTTGTCAGCTCCTTGGTCCCAAGAGATGGAGGAAGGCAGGCCTCTCAAGAGCACCAAGCACCCTCCTTGCATCCTGACCTGGCACCCTGAAAATGGTGCAAGGGTCCAAGCCCAGCCAGGGAGCGATCTGGCCCCTCCACTCCACAGCCTTGTTAGGCAGAGCAGATCAGTCACGGGAAACAGAGACTCCAGTGTGGCTGCGGAGGGTGCCTCACCTGTGAAGGAGAAGGTACCCGGCTCCACCTTCTATCACAGTGCTGGGAGGCAGGCGAAGGAAGTCAACCTCCAGGGGAAGGAGCGCTGAGCCCTTCCCCTCACTTAGGACAGAAAGCCATTCTGCAAGCAATGGGGTTGGCGCACAGGGTCAAGCCTGAAAGGCACGTGGTTCTGCAGCCCTGAGTTTTTCCCTTGGCTCCACTACTTAGTGTACCATGACCTTGGACAGGTTCTGCAACCCCTCTCATCTGTGAAATGGGCTCATCCCTCTTGGCAGGGTTGTTGAGAGTTAAATGCTGATGTGTCGGCACAGAGCCTGGCCATAGAAAGGGCTCAACACATGGTGACCATTTTGACCATGACGGGCCACGGAGCCTCTGCCACGGTGGGAAAGTTGCCAGCATGACACAATAGGACCTCTGGTTTTAGTTCCCACCAAGATCTTCCCAACTCAGCACTTGGGAGAACCCTGATCTTCTATATACAGATCACAGGGCATGGCACAAACCTCAGTCCCAGGGATCCCCGCATCCAGAGCTCAGAGCCCTGAAGGGCGGAGCAGACATCCTGGGTGGCCAGCCCACGTGGCCTGAGGCCTCACCAACAAGCAAACTGGGGGCCACAGGTGGACATCACAGCCCACAGGGCATCTTATCCTGGATCTGTGACGGGACCACACACAAAGGTCACATCAGACCACACAAGGCCTGCAGTTCTCAAGAAATCTTATGTCTTCTCAAAGCCCTGAATCACAAAAGAGACACAGTCTAAAGACTCCAATTTCTACTCTGGGATAGGGCCTCTTTGTTAGAGTCCGGAATCCGGGGTCAGAATGAGCAAAACTGAGTGAAGCCCACCAGGGTGTGCATCACATGAGCTGGTGCCGGTGAGTATTAACAAGTGACCTGGTGCTGGTGAGTATTAACAACAGCTTTGCTGGGGACACACTGCGCCCAGCTGGCTGCACATCAGGATCAAATGCAGCCCTTCCCCAGGAACTGGCGAGCCGGGAGAAGCAGTAAGACAGGAACACAAGAGAAGCTGCAAACAAAGGCGGACGCAATGAAGTCTGGACACCAACCGAGAAAGTGGGATGTCACAGATGGAAGGGGCCCCCACGTCAGGACAGTCAGAAAAGGGCATTCTCCAACGTAAAAAGTTCCAAAGGTCTGCAAAGGGAACAACTAGGGCTAGCGACTTGGACACCGACCGATCCTAAACTGTGACTTGGAAACAGCTTGCAAATGAGATGTAGAGGTCAGGTCAGCCCATATGGCACAAGGGAAGAACGTCATCAATGCAAGGAGGCAGGACAGGTGTCGTCATGGACACGAGCGGGCTCGCCTCTCTCAGGGCTGCCAGCTCTATGCTGAAGGAGTCTCCGGCAGCCTTCACTCCTGCTCTACCTGCACGGCCCCGAGTCAGGCCTCCGGAGAAGGCAAGTGATGACCCTGCCTCTCAGCCAGGAAACATAATCCTTCTGCTAAGACGGGATCAAGACCTTTCCCTTGAGGACTCCAGCCACGCCAGCAAACGATCTGATGAATATGAAGCGGGCTCCCGAGTGTGTGGGGCTCCTGACTGTGTGGGTGTCAGGGGCTCCTGAGCAGTGGGCACAGGCGTTCTGGTCTTCACAGCAGATGTATCCCCTCTCCCAATTCATAAACCAGGCTTCTGGCTTTCAAAGGAGTTTCAGATAAGCGTGGATGGGGGTCGCTGGCTGCTGCCAGAGCCTTACCATCCTTCTAGCTGGAGGGAAGGGTCTGTAGGACCGAGGGACCTGTGCTAACTAGGCCTCTCCTCACTGGGCAAACTCTCAGAACTTGCCACGGCCCAGCCATCCTGACCTCTGGGACCCTGAGTCACCCCCCATCTCAGTATTCCAGGCTCAAGTCACCTCTTCATCCGGAAGACATCCTGGCCCACAGGTCATCGCTCCCAAGGTAAGCAAAGAGGCCCCAGAAAACATGGCCCCACATTTACTACCTCTGCTTAGGAAAACGGATGGAGTGTCCTAGAGCCTGCGACCAGCTTTTACCACTCCTGCCAGGAAGCTTCGCATCCTGAGATGAAAACACCCTTCCCCTTGGGGTGTACCCCCAGGGCCACGGAGCACACTCTCCCAACCAGACAGCAGCAGGTGAGGGGGCCCTCACCCCTAGGACCGGAGTGCTCCTGCCCATTTGCTGTGGGGATGGGATCAGCCTCTGCTCCTTAGGACACCTGACCTCAATGATGCAGAAGCCTGGGGAGAGCTCACTTCTCCGAGCCCCAGGGCTTCACGTGAACGGGAAGATTCAGCACCTTGATCAAAACAGCCTGAAGCCACAAAGAGCTCCCTCCGGGCCTCAGCTTCCCTCACGGCTGCACAGACTCACGGCAAGGCTCACACCGAGTGGGCTCACTGCTCCATCCCTGGGGGCGTATGGACCACGATCGGGGGGCTGAGGGACCCGCTGTCTTAAACTTGCCAAAAGCCCACCTTCAAGATCCATCGTTTGTAAAAATTCCCTGATTTCAAAACCCATTTTATTTCCCCCCAATGCCTAAAAATCTCATCTAAGAAAAAAATAAAGGGGTCCTCTGTTTCTCAGTGAGGCGTAAGAGCGGACATCGCCTTCACTTCACTCTGTTAAATAATTCCACCTTGGGGAAGAAATCGCATCTCAGTGGCCATGTGGAGGAGACAGATGCTTTAAACTACTGCAAACACTGAAATCAAGGAACAACTTTCTTCCCTAACGTGCCAATATACCAACAATGAAACCATTTGCATCTGATTAACCCCAAACTCTGAGAATGCAGTAGATATTCTCACAAGCTTCCCCCTCTGACTGCTCTTGAAGTTAGTCTCAGCAGTCATTTTTAAGTCAGATGCATCACTAAATTATGAAGAAAAAAATATTCCTTGCAGGATCATCCTTCAACCCGCGCGTGCATCCACGTGCGTACACACGAGTGTGGTTCTGCGATGAAGAAACACTGCTGCATTCAGAAGTCCTTCTCTCCCGGCCCTTAGTCTGGGTGACGCTACTTTGATCTCTGGCATGTCCCCTAGTGGCTCCGTGCCCAGAAAGACATCTGCAAAACAGAGGGACACAGCCTCATGTAAGAGAGCCCTGAGCCACTTTCATCCCAGGTGTCATCGATACTTGGAGTTCCCATCAGCCTCAAACGCTGTAAGGACAGGGTAAAATATCCCAAGCGAGTTATAAAAACAGAAGGAACACTGAGAGGTCAGACGCTGAACACAAAACAGTGTGATGGGAAGCCCCCTTTCCACGCACCCTCCACTGAGCTATTGCAGTCCCTTTCCTTACTTAGGTGCACCCTCACTGTCCTTTCCTCGGGAACAGATCTCCAGGAAGCTCCCCACTGCGGTTACTACGGCATCACAGTCGCCAAGCGACTCTCTGTCCCAGCTACACCCCCCACCCTTCATTCAGCAGAAGTCGTCTCTCCATGGGAGCCCTCCCACAGAGAACCGGCCTTGCCGTCTGAAGACCTGGATGCTTGTCCCCGATGAGCCACCACACATGGGAATGGCCTTGGGAAACCCACGTGATTGTTCTCAGCCTGCTTCTTCCTCTGAGCGGATGAAGACGTCATTTTTTCTTGTCCAGTTTGAGGATCCAATTAGATACCGCACCTGAACGCCCAGCCTTCCACGTGACAACGGACCCATGAGTGTTTATTGCCTCAATTTTCATTCAAGAAGAACAAAGCCACCTTTATTTCAATGTATTTCATTTCATTCAAGAAGAACTAAGCCCCATGGGCCCCTCACTGCTGACTTTGTTTCCTTGTGCCTCCATGTTTATGAAGAATATTGGTTCGTAATTTCTTTTCCTTTTTAAAAAAATCATGGCTATACTGGCTGATACCGTTTGGATATTTTGTCCCCCACCCAATCTCATGTTGAAATGCGACCCCCAAAGTTGCAGATGGGGCCTGGTGGGAAGCGTTCTGGTCGCGGGGGTGGATCCCTCCTGAATGCTTTGGTGTCTTCCCCATAGTAATGAGTTCACGCTAGATATGGCTCTTAAAGAGAGGCTGGGCCCTCACCTCCCTCTCTCTTGCTGCCTCTCTTGCCATGCGACAGGCAGGCTCCCCCTGCCTTCCACCACGCTTGGAAGCTTCCTGAGGCCCTCACCAGAAGTAGGTGCCAACACCACACTCCCTAGAGTCTGCAGAACCATGAGTCAAATAAACCTCTTTGCTTTATAAATTACTCAGTCTCAGATATTCTTTTATAACAACTTGAAAAAATTCTTTTTGCTTTATAAGTTACCCAGTCACAGGTATTCTTTTATCACAACACAAATGGACTAACACGCTGACCTCAAAATTATTTGGGAAGTGTCACTCCCTCCTTTGTGAAAGATTTAGTGTAAGACTGGTGTTACCTTATTTTTTTTTTTTTTTTTTTGAGACAGAGTCTCGTTCTGTCACCCAGACTAGAGTGCAGTGGTGTGATTTCCGCTCACTATAGCTTCCATCTCCTGGATTCAAGCAATCCTCCTGCCTCAGCCTCCCGAGTACCTGGGATAACAGGCACCCGCCACCACGCCCGGCTAATTTTTGTATTTTTAGTAGAGACGGCATTTCACCGTGTTGGCCAGGCTGGTCTTGAACCCCTGACCTCAAGGGATCCACCCACCTCGACCTCCCAAAGTGCTGGGATTACAGGCATGAGCCGCTGCGCCCAACCTCTTTTTAAAACGCTTTCTAAAATTCACCAGTGAAGCCATTTGGTCCTGGAGTTTTCCTTGTGGAAAAGTTTTTAATCACAAATTTTATTTTCTTAAAGAAAAAAATCAAACTTAGGGCCATTCATATTTTTGCTTTCTTCTTGTGTCAAATTTGATCATTTGTCTTTTAAGGAATTTACCTTTTTCATTTAATTTGCTGAATTTATTGACATACAGTAGTTATTAACATCCCATTATTATCCTGATAATATGTATAAGAGTTGTATTAATAGGCCGTCTTTCATTCCTGATACAGGAAGTCCTCATTCAGCACTGCTGATAGGTTCCTGGAAACTGTGACTTTAAGTGAAAAGATGTAACAAAACCAATTTTTTTTCTCTCATCAACCTTATAATGAAACAACAATGTTGAAGGAAACCACACACATTATTTCAGGACCTGCCATGTAGACTCCGTAATAGATTACTCTTACTTTTGCTTTAAACTCCAATTGTCTTTTAAAAAAATTTTAACATGAGAAAACAAGTTCTTTTTTTTTTTTTTTTGAGACGGAGTCTCGCTCTGTCACCCAGGCTGCAGTGCAGTGGCGTGATCTTGGCTCACTGCAACCTCTGTTTCCCGGGTTCAAGCTATTCTCCTGCCTCAGCCTCCCGAATAGCTGGGATTACAGGTGCCTGCCATCACGCCCAGCTAATTTTTGTATTTTTAGTAAAGATGGGGTTTCATCATGTTGGCCAGACTGGTCTCGAACTCCTGACCTCGTGATCCACCCGCCTTGGACTCCCAAAGTGCTGGAATTACAGGTGTGAGCCACTGCGCCCGGACAGAAATTCTTTTATATTTATCACATTATTTCCCATTTCTGGCACTTTTCATTCCTTCATATGGGTTCATATTCTATATGGGGACATTACTCTTCAGCCTCAAGACTTTCCTTTAATGATTCTTATAATGAAAGTCTGCAGAGAACAGTTTCAGTCATATTTTGTCAATCTGAATGCCTCTGTTGCACATTTAGTTTGGAGACAGTTTTTCCAGAATTTTAAAGATATTCTCCCATTGTCTATGAGTTTGCATTTGTTTTTGATGAGAAATCAAACATATCCATATTTCTGTTCCCCTATACATAATGTGCCTTCGTTCCTCTGACTGCTTTAATATTTTATTTTTATTTCTGGTTTTCAGCAATTTAATTCGTGTGCGTAGGTGTGATTGTCTTTTTCTTTTTTTTTTTTTTTAGATGGGGTCTTGCTCTGTCGCCCAGGCTTGGTTCAGTGGCATCATCTTGGCTCACTGCAACCTCCGCTTCCTGGGTTCAAGTGATTCTCCTACCTTAGCCTCCTGAGTAGCTGGGATTATAGGCACCCAACACCATGCCCAGCTAATTTTTTGTATTTTCAGTAGAGA